>NW_028227259.1:35010216-35385216 GCF_978045245.1 Mus caroli
GAAGAAGCACTAGCTTAGCAACACAGTGAGTTCTATCTTGGCAAGAGTAGAAACTACCATCTGTCATTTTCTAAGCATCACTCACAGACTTAGTGAGAGGGGAAGCAAACTCACTCCAGCTTTTGAAGGGAGACCAGCAGGGTCATGGAAGGCTTTCTTTGGGTAGGAAGGTCCACAGTTATGTTAGTCTTTACCTCCAAAATTTGAAGGCAAAGGCAATTCCAAATTACTGGCAGAAAACATCCATTTTCTTATTTGGTGGTCTGTGGGTAAATTTGGAGAGCATACAGATGGTTCCTGACCATTGGTTTCTGGGATCGACAAGGAAGACAGAGTTGTAAGTGGAACACCTGAGGCCATTTTAATATAGGTTGGATGTATATGGACTCTTGGCTTAGTGTGTGTTGATTGCCTTTCAAGCTCTCAGATGGTAAGTACGGTCAAGTACAGCCTCTCATTGAGCCTGTCCCACATATACAGCCTCTCCTTGCTTTCCTCTTCCTGCCTTCTGTCAGTGAAGGTACATGTGCCTGTGGAGGCCAGAGTGTTCAATGCTAGGTGTTTTTCTTAATTATTCTTATCCTTATTTTTTAAGACAGGATTTCTCACTGATTGAAAAGTTTGCTGCTAGCAACACTCTGAGATATCCTGTGTCTTCTTTCCCAGTTTACTAGAATGTGCCAGAGTGGCTGACTTTTTTCATGGGTGCTGGAGATCTTATGTCCTCATGCACATGGGACAGGAACTTATCAGCTGTCTTTTCCCTATCTTCAGAGTGTCTCTGTGTGCCTTAAGAAGGCTTCAAACGCACCATCAGTTTCCTTCGGCCTCTGGAGTACTGATCTGGATATGTGTGGCATATCCAACTATATCTCTTCTCATTATGATTCTCCATTCATCCCAGACATAAAGAGTTGATTAATATGGCGATTTTTTAAATATATTTTTATTATTTTCTTTATTTACATTTCAAATGTTATCCCCTTTCCTAGTTTCTCCTTCAAAAAATCTCCTATCCTTACCCCAACCCCCGCCCTGCTCACCAACCTACCCACTCCTGCTTTCTGGCCCTGGCATTTCCCTATACTGGGGCATAGAACCTTCACAGGACTTACGGCCTCTTCTCCCTTTGATGACCATCTAGACCATCCTCAACTATGTATACAGCTAGAGCCACAAGTTCCACCATGTGTTTTCTTTGATTGGTGGTTTAGTTCCAAGGAGCTCTGGGGGTACTGGTTAGTTCCTATTGATATTCCTCCTATGGGGCTTCAGACCCCTTCAGCTCCTTGGGTACTTTCTCTAGCTCCTTCATTGGAGACCTTGTGCTCTGTCCAATGGATGATTGTGAGCATCCACTTCTGTATTTGCCAGGCACTGGTAAAGGCCCTCAGGAGACGGCTATATCAGGGTCCTGTCAGCAGGCTCTTGTTGGCATCTGTCATAGTGTCTAGGTTTGGTGGTTGTTTATGGGATGGATCCCCAAGTGGGGCAGTCTCTGTATGGTTGTTCATTCAGTCTCTGCTCTGAACTTTGTCTTTGTCACTCCTTCCATGGGTATTTTGTTCCCCCTTCTTTTTTTTTTTTGGTTTGGTTTTTTGATTCTGAGCTACTGGGCTAATATCCACTTATCAGTGCGTGCATATCATGTGTGTTCTTTTGTAATTAGGTTACCTCACTCAACATGATACCCTCCAGATCCATCCATTTGTCTAAGAATTTCATAAATTCATTGTTTTTAATAGCTGAGTAGTACTCCATTGTGTAAATGTACAACATTTTCTGTATCCATTCCTCTGTTGAGGGACATCTGGGTTCTTTCCAGTTTCTGGCTATTATAGATAAGGCTGCTATGAACATAGTGGAGCATGTGTCCTTATTACATGTTGGAGCATATTCTGGGTATATGCCCAGAAGTGGTATTGCTGGATCTTCCGGTAGAACTATGTCCAATTTTCTGAGGAACCGCCAAACTGATTTCCAGAGTGGTTGTACCAACTTGCAGTCCCACCAGCAATGGAGGAGTGTTCCTCTTTCTCCACATCCTCGCCAGCATCTGCTGTCACCTGAGTTTTTGATCTTAGCCATTCTGGCTTATGTGAGGTAGAATCTCAGGGTTGTTTTGATTTGCATTCTCCTGATGATTAAGGATGTTGAACATTTTTTTAGGTGCTTCTTAGCCATTCTTCAGTTGAGAATTCTTTGTTTAGCTCGGTACCCCCATTTTTAATAGGGTTATTTGGTTTTCTGGAGTCCAACTTCTTGAGTTCTTTATATATATTGGATATTAGCTCCCTATAGGATTTAGAACTGTTAAAGATCTTTTCCCAATCTGTTGGTTGCCTTTTGGTCTTATTGACAGTGCCCTTTGGATGTGGCAATTTTTAAGCACAAACATTTTTGCCATGATGTAAAACAGTAGCAACTCTAGGATCACAAAACTTGTATAGACTATGATAATCCAAGACCTCGTGCACACTGGCCACATAAATCTAAATGCTGACAGATTTTCTCATATTCTTAAAATTCCAAAGGAATCTTCGAGTTTCCTTTGATTTGTCTTGATCTTATCTGATTCCAGGTATATGTGTATCAAGCACCAGTGTGACAAAGGAAAAATTAAGCATGATATCCAACATGAAAGAACTCATTCAAATGGAGGAATACTGACATCCATAGTGAGGAAAATTCAAGCAGTCCATTATATGGTTAAGGGGCATCCGAGCAGTTATGATCATCCCTAGGAGCCACAGAAGCCAGTGCTGCCATGCTACGTTTACAAGGAGGAAGTCAGCAAGTGAAAAGAAGGGAACTGAAGTTATTTTATACAGTATTTGTGAGTCTTTCTTAGGTCTAGAACTGATGGTAGATATCATATATTCCAGGTAAATAGCTATTTTACACTTGAGAATTGAGTATCTGTCATAAACACCTCCTCATTCGTTGCATGCCTAGTAGATATGATCAGAAGATAAATATTGTGTTGGCTTTCTGCAGAGGACACCGAGGTGTAAATAAAGTGGCTTTTCAACCCCCCCTCCCGAGATTATCATAAACAATAGTAGAATAGCAAAAAAGCACTCAGAAGACACTTGTAGCTACAGAACCAGAACACACTAAACCAACAATAGTTGTCTTATTTTGTAGCTGAACAATCCACACTTCAGAGGGAAGTGAAAGCCATCCTAATGGGGAAGAAAATGATATAACGTTAGCACAAAGAGATTTGAGATTCAAGATGTGAGGATTCAAAGAAGGTTTTCTCCTCGCACCATATCTACAGATGTATTGTGATAAATTACCTCCTCCTGTATCTCATTTCATGAATTGCTTCTTCACTAAATATATTTAGTCATCTCTCTTTCCTGTTTACTCGCTAAAACCATTTCAAGTCCCATCTTCAACCCGTAGAAAATTTTCTTTTGTTTGTTTGTTTTTTGAAACAGGGTTTCTCTGTGTAGCCCTGGCTGTCCTGGAACTCACTTTGTAGACCAGGCTGGCCCCGAACTCAAATCCGCCTGCCTCTGCCTCCCGAGTGCTGGGATTAAAGGCGTGCACCACCACGCCCGGCTTTTTTTCTTTTGTTTCAACCTGTAGAAAAATTTCTACATTAAACATTTCTCTTGCTTTAAAAAAAAATGGACAAAGTACTTAAAGAGACAGGAAATTTTTTTTAAATCAGCAAATAATGTATTAGATATCATTGTGACTTTTTTTAAACATTGTCTTCCCATGCCCCCCCCCCCCCAGTCTTTCTCCTCTGCTTTCTCCTGTAGCTCCCTGTCCCAGATTCCTTACCTTGTCTGTATCATTAGGCATATTTTAGAAAGAGAGTTACCTGGACCATGGAGATGGTTCAGCAGGCAAAGGCACTTTTTCTTCCACCAAGTCAGAGGAGCTAAGCTTAATTCCTTGGGCCCATATGGTGAGAGAAGAGAAGCTATTTTTGCAGTTTGCTCTCTAGCTTCCCGAGTACATGTACACCATGGCATGCATGTACCCATATATGTGCACACACATACAAATAAATAGGTGTGAAAGATAAAGAGTTACTTCAATTTCAAATTGCTAGATGACGAAACTGAAAAGGAATGTGACAGCAGACCCTGTCTAAATGGGCTTTCAGAACATCAACGTGAGAGTAGTCTAGGAAGAAGGAGAGAGCCTTCAGCTGACCTGCAAAATGAGGCTTCTTGTAAAGCGCCGAGAAAGGACAAGCTCGCTCCTTAACTGAATAGGCCATAAGCATGGGTTTGGAGAAAATGCTCTTCTCCATTTCTGGCCTACTGAGCTGTGCATTCTCTATGGTCAAACATTTGTTCAACTGGCCATTCCCACTACAAAGCATGTCCGAGCTCTTATCAGTACTTAGGCAGTTCATTCACAATACTCTTAATGCTCCACAGTGAAGTTATATACTATTTGTCAACTTAACTGCTAAACTGTATCCAAAGTAAGCATCATTTCTAGGTGTTAGCATTTTCATTAGTAGAATATAAAACATGTTACTTAATCTAAAAATACAGTAAATGGCTGGCCACAGTGTGACTTCATCAAATCTGCTGAAGACCGCAAAGAACAAAGAATGCTGCAGAGTCTACCTTTTGCATTCCACCTGCCCAGTGCATCTTACCTCCCTGTTTCTTAGATTGGGATTTATACCAACATCTCCCTTATTTCTCAGGCTTTCAGAATCATCCAGAATTATATTTCCTTCTTTCTTGGGACTCCAGCTTGTAGGTTCAGTCTGCATAATTTCATAAGCCAGTTCTTCATCATACATACTAAGGGAAACATAAATATAAAAGAAATGGAAATAAATGAAAGCATCTCCTGATTCACTCCCAGGACTTAGGCCAAGATTCCAGGCAGCCTTTCATTAGGCTATAGATGCAGGAACTTTACTCCTATTGCCCAGGTCTATGAACAGACACATCAGACTTGCATTCTTAATGCTATCTGATCTAGCCTCATCCTATCCTCCCCTGTTCCTCTTTAGACAGTCTCACCCCTTGGATTTGATGATATCTTGTAAACATCTTCATCTGAGCATTTGGACACCAGAAAGGATAGCTATAACACCTCCATAAAATATGAATTCCCTTACTAATAGGCCTTGCTCTTCCTTCCCTCTCACCAGTCAGATGCTCTGGCTACTGAGAGACTATTTTTTTCTTGACCATCACTTGTTATTTCTTTGCTTTGAATCCAGAACCATAATGTTAAGTCCCTCTGTACCCTAGTCTAATGCCAAACTACCCTAGAAGTCTAAATTCACTTGGATTCCTGAAGGACGATGGTGTGTTCAACCATTACCTTTGTACTGAAATGGCATCTGAATAAATATCTAGTTACTTGAGCTGTGCCCTTGTCAGTCTCTCAGTACCTTGCAGGGGAGGACTGCATCTTCCCCTTTCCATCCTAGCCTATATGTCTATATGCAGAGATCCTGATCTGAAATCTTTCACAGGCTCATAACTATTTGCTAAATGAGTAGATCCCTAAATCCTACAGCACACTCTTTCTAATATCATCCCAGTCATACCCTAAGGTCCCTTCAGGACCTTTAGCACATGATTACCAACTGTGATGGTTTGCATATGCTTGGCCTAGGGAGTGGCACTCTTAGAAAGTGTGGCCCTGTTGGAGTAGGTGTGTCACTGTAGGTGTGGGCTATAAGACCTTCATACTAGCTGCCTGGAAGTCAGTATTCTGCTAACAGCCTTCAGATGAAGATATAGAGCTCTGCCTGGCACCATGTCTGCCTGTATGCTGTCATGCTTCTGCCTTGATGATAATGGATTGAACCCCTAAACCTGTAAGCCAGCCCCAATTAAATGTTGTCCTTTATAAGACTTGCCTTGGTCATGGTGTCTGTTCACAGCAGTAAAACCCTAATACACCAACCATCCTTACTTCATGGATTCCTCCATCACTTCCCATTGGAAAACACAGATATTTGCATGACAATTTATAACAGTAGCAAAATTATAGTTATGAAGTATCAACAAAAGTAATTTTATGATTGGGGTCACCACAACATAAGGAACTTGTATTAAGTTCCAGCATTAGGAAGGTTAAAAACCACTGTCCTAGATTATAGTGTCTATTGTCTACATATGTTTTCCTTTGTCCTTTTTTGGGGGGGAGGAGTGGGGGTCAGGATCCACTGTGGGATAGCCTACAGCTATGCTTTAAATCCCAGGGATGATGGAATTGACAGTATGCGTTGCCTTCGTTACTAGAACCTGATAGTAATTAAAGTGTGCCAACTGTTAACTATAAGCATTACCTCTGCTTAAAGAACAAACCACAGGTAGCCACTGATCTCAGAACAAAGACCTTCAGACCCAACTGTAATTGAACTCATAGCCCAAGGAACAATCTAAGTCAGTGAGATTTATCATGTGCCATCCCTTCAGTGGCAACCCACTGCAAGCCATGCTTACTTCATGCTCCCCAAGGCTCTGATTTATAAGCTACTTATAAAATGAACTATAGCATACTACGGACTTTGTATCTTCTTCAAAAAACAGTGACTCATATTTTACAAACCTCTGGGATTTCCTGATGCTTTGCATTGTGAGTGTCAGGCTGGCCGAGGTTGCTATTGATCCTTCTTTTGTTTGGCATGGTAAAGGCCTTCCCTGACACCTTTCTCTTGGTAAATAAGCTTAATCATAATAATGATCACATTTTATGTGAAAGCATAGATCAGATATTACCCATAAACCTCAGCAATATTGCATACTTACTCTTCAAGTTTGGCTATTTCAAATGCATCAAAAAAAAAAAAAAACCCACACACAAAATTTGATTAGTGTTGAAAATGTAACATGGTAATGAAAGCTGAAAAGACTACTTAGGTAATGAAGCCATGAAGCTGAGTAAAAGCATTTTGAGGTTAAAAAATCATAAGGATTTAATCCTTGACATCATTAAGACTGTATTTTTCCTATGTTATTTTTATTCTAAGACCAAATACAGTTTCAGATCCCAAGCAAAATTTAGGTCTAAGGTAGCGTGGGGATTAAAGAACAGATGGGAAACCAAGAGTCCAAAACTGGAACATTATCCAACCTCTGATGTGCTGTCTGATACTTAAAACATTGCTCTTTCAACTCTAAAATGAGTTGATTTGACAAAATAGTCCAGTTAGCAATGTCAAAGCTATTTTGGAGATGTCCTATTCAGGGTGTCTTTAGACACCTCGGGGGTAACAGAATTGAAAGCTCATATATGGAGAAACTATTGTTGACTTCAACTTATAATTTGATTTAAAAAAAAAAAAAGGAACAGGACAGTGGCTCAGTGGGTAAAGTTCTTATTGAGTGAGTATAAGGACCTAAGTTCAGATTGCCTGTCTACATGTAAAACCTGGATGTTGTGACCTAATGCTGTTACCCCTGTACTGGGAGGAAGGTGGCAAACATCAATGGATCTTTAGGACTTGCTGGGTAGTCAGTCCACAGAAATGAAGTGTCAAGTTCAGGGAGAGATCCTGTACTAAAAAGTAAGTTGGAAGCTGGGCGGTTGTGGTGTACGCCTTTAATCCCAGCACTTGGGAGGCAGAGGCAGGCAGATTTCTGAGTTCAAGGCCAGCCTGGTCTACAAAGTGAGTCCCAGGACAGCCAGGGCTATTCAGAGAAACCCTGTCTCAAAAAAAAAAAAAAAAGTTGGAAAACGATTGAGAAATATACAGGAAGATAACCTATGGCCTTTACACATGCACACAAGGGCTAGCACACCACACACACCACATACATCCCACATACACACAAAAAGAATAGAAAATGGTTGCTCCGGGCACTGGAGAGATGGCTCAGCGGTTAAGAGCACTGACTGCTCTTCTGAAGGTTCCTGAGTTCAAATCCCAGCAACCACATGATGGCTCACAACCATTCGTAATGAGATCTGACTCCCTCTTCTGGTATGTCTGAAGACAGCTACAGTGTACTTACATATAATAATAAATAAATCTTTAATAAAAAAGAAAAAGAAAAAAGAAAATGGTTGCTCTTATATAGTGCATGTAGTATACCTTACTGGGAATAATCCAAATTTTAGAAACAATCAAGGATTCTGCTGACCTATATGCTGAGTATTTGGTAAGCAAGTAAGATGTTTTGAGCCTTGGTTTTCTCATCTTGAGGGTAACAAAAAAACCTGGGACTTTGAAGAGGGTAGAAGTTACGCATATGTACATAGTATAAAATCACTATCAAAGGCATAGTTACATCTCAGAGATGGAAAATAATTCTCACTAATATGATGTCAAACATTGAGCTGCAGTGAAGTGTCTAAACTTACTAAAAGTTGGAAAGGATTGAGGAATTTACCAGAAGACAAAAATAGGGCTGAAAAAGGAATAGAGCTGCTTGTCATGGATGACTAGGACTTACGTGTCTTTCATATTATGTTCCTAGGTTTAATTTTGGTGTACCATGAGAACCACAGATGGACAAAGGGACTTTGTGACATTAAGAAGAAATCATAGCAATATAAACAAAATACATAGTTTCACCTATCACAATTGTACTCTGCAAATGTGGGTCTCATCACAAACCAAGGTTACCAGGTGTACTGGCTAGTTTTGTATCAACACAGCTGGAGTTATCACAGAGAAAGGAACTTCAGTTGAGGAAATGTCTCCATGAGATCCAACTGTAAGGCATTTTCTCAATTAGTGATCAAGGGGAAAAGGCCCCTTGTGGGTGGGACCATCTCTGGGCTGGTAGTCTTGGTTCTATAAGAGAGCAGGCTGAGCAAACCAGGAGAAGCAAGTCAGTAAAGAACATCCCTCCATGGCCTCTGCATCGGCTCCTGCTCCCTGACCTGCTTGAGTTCCAGTCCTGACTTCTTTCAGTGATGAACAGCAATGTGGAAATGTAAGCTGAATAAACCCTTTCCTCCCCAACTTGCTCCTTGGTCATGATGTTTGTGCAGGAATAGAAACCCTAAGACAAATTGGTACCAGCAGAGTGGGATATTTCTGTGACAACCTGACCATGTTTTGGGGAGGACTGTGGAAGGACTTTGGAACTTTGGGCTAGAAAATCCATACGGGGTTAAGAGCTCTGTCAGATGTTGTGTAGGAGCTTGGAAGATAATGTTGAGAACAGTACAGAAGATGGAGGCCTGGCTTGTGAAATTTCAGAGGGAAAATTAAAGACTTTTTCAGGGCCACTGTTATTTTGGTTGTGAAGATTCTGTGGTTCTGGTTAGCTGGGGCTGAAGAATCAGCTGTGATTAACAAGATACCAGAACTAGTAAAGTGAAACCTTTGTATTACTGGGACTATTAATGCTAGTTAGCTGGAGCTAAGAAATTAGCGGTGATTAAGAAGAGACTAGCATCATTGAGGTGACATCTTCCGGGAAGTGTTTTCTGAAAGCACAGAGGCTGTGTTCCAGAGATAGCCAAGGTTGTACCTCGTGCTACAGTGGGACTTGGTAATGTGTAAGAGTCACCCAGATGGTACTGGTTTTGAAGGCACGAAGGGGTCACACAGAGCAGCTGAGGCTTGGCACTGTGAGAGGCCATGGAAGGCCATTGGTGAAGGTGCAGCCTCAGTTGCAATTGAAGGTCCAGGACTGAAGGGGTCATGCAATGTTTTGGAGATGCCAGTACCATGAGATGACCACCAAGAGCAGCAGCAGTGGAGTACAGGCATCTGGAGCCTAGAGGGCGATGTGTATGCTACAAAGGGCATGGCTGGAGAAG
Source organism: Mus caroli (assembly GCF_978045245.1). Lineage (NCBI taxonomy): Eukaryota > Metazoa > Chordata > Mammalia > Rodentia > Muridae > Mus > Mus caroli. The sequence goes on from NW_028227259.1 coordinate 35,019,940, forward strand.
TGACCCAAGCCCTTGGAGGAGCCCAGAAGATCGTGAGTTGGATCCCAGACACTTGGACGGTTGGAGATTGATTTTTGCTTTTGATTTGTGACTGTGCCCTGATATTTTCCCTCTTGAAGGAAGAAACTATTTAGTGGAGCCCAGAGTTAAGAGACTTTTAATTGTAAAAAGACTTTGGATTTTAAAAGAGATGGATATTTTAAAGAGATTGAAAATTTAAGAATATGTAAAGACTGTGGGATGTTTAAAGTTATTTAGATCTTGGGGATGAATAAGATGTAAGGGTTGAGGCTTACTAGTGATGTTTGTGTGTCAAGTTGACAAGGGGTCAATTGTACTGGCTAGTTTTGTGTCAACTTGACACAGCTGGAGTTATCACAGAGAAAGGAGCTTCAGTTGAGGAAATGCCTCCATGAGATCCAACTGTAAGGCATTTCCTCAATTTGTTTGTGCAGGAATAAAAACCCTAAGACACCAGGTCGCTTGTCTGATAACAAACACCACCCCCTTTATTCTGTCCGCTTCAGTTCAGTTTGACCCTACTAGTCACTGTCAGACTGAATCAATCACCTGAATCAAAAGTCTAATGACAAGTCGATCAATAGGCAACACCTATTCTGGGCCTGGTCTAGCTCCCTGGCACTCCTTTCATACCTCCCTGCTATTCTTAAGGACCCTAGAATTCAAGTTTAAAGATAAAAAACGCAAACAAAACAGCAAACAAACAACAACAACAAAGCCACTCCTAATGTGAAGTTTTTCTAGTTTGCCAAGCAAATAATGAATGTTGGGTGAGCAGGCCTCACAAAGTAAATTACATAAGGCTAAGCCTCCCTTACTTCAACAATAGTCCAGATACAACTTAATAAAGTTTAGAGTTGTTAAAAAGATGACGCTTCATCTAACCCAACCATGTATTTGATGAAGCTAGATTGCAGAATAGAACATCCAAGTAATGTATCCATGTTTACAAAATACAGAGAGATGAAAACCAAAGTTAGAATTATCTCCATAATTCCTCAATAAAAAACCCCTGCAAAAGAACGATGCTACATGCCCAGTTCTCTTCAGCCATAGTGCTGTACCAGAGAAATACTTCTTCCCCATTTCCATCTCTGCACTTATGCCCTCTGCTACTTTTGAATTGCACAACTACATTTATGAATATAGTTGAAACTTAACATATGTTGTATGGAGATTTGAAAACTGCATTTAGGTATTCAGTGGACTGTTATGTAATTCACAGGTTGTTGGTTTTTTTTTTTTTTAATAATCTGTTTGGAAGACAAGCAGATATGCTTAATGAAATACCAAGAGGATCTACACTTCTCGTCTTGAATAATGTTATTGTAAAGAAGTGGGGATCTGAGCGGGTGGGGGCACATTGTTGGAGAGGAGAAAGGCGGCTTCTTCCACTTTGTTTTTCACATCATCCAGGAAGTCAGCTTGACAGGGTTTCACGTGATGGAACTATCCTGGTGACCACTGACAATCACCTCGTGCACACTAGAGTGGGTCTGATGGTATGCTGACTGCTTCAATTGCCAATGTAAGTCTAAGGTTGTGCTTTCAGGCAAGGAGCCAATACAAAGGCTTTGTCTGCCACAGTTCTCATGCTGCTCTGGACTCATCATCATTTTGCAAACTAACAGCCAAGATCAAGAGTGTTGTCTCTGTGCTGAGCTATACTGGCACAGTCTGAAGCCTGCTTGAATCTACCTTCACAAAACTTCAGTGTCAAGCACTGTGAATCACTCACTCTCAAGGAGTTTTATAATCCCTCTTTCTATTTTCAGGCACCTTTGCAAATGACATCATTTAGTTTCACTTTATATTAGTTGGAAGTTAAATTTTGTAAATAAGAGAATGAAAAGGGATTCTAAACTCCAGATCATTACAAAGAATACATTTCCAGATTAGGAGATGACTTCTATGGGGTTCCATGATGTGCTTCAGAAGAGTATAAATGTCACTATTGAGTAAACAGAGATATCCATACGACCCTCAGTAAAATGCTTGTCTTCCTTATTTGCAGATATGGTTACAAGACAGGAACATACAGAGAATGGTGAACAGCTAATAACATAGTCCTCGAGCCATGCAAACAGACTTCCATGTTGGCTCAATTACCTAATTGTCTAGGTGGACCCTGTGGGGAACACAATCCTTCTTTGAATGAGACTTGAAAAGACGCTTTTCCCACTGGGATAAGCACATCACCATACATCTTCTACTTGAACTCAGACGATGGTCACTCTGATAGTAACATCTTGATGCACACCTTCAAATGAATTTGTTCTAAATAATACATCAAGAACCTAAGAACTCACACCTTAAGCTATTTTTTTAAAGTATATTGTGAAGTACAAAGCACAAAAAAAGCAGCCATGTTGCCTGACATTTGAATAGACTGTCTATTAAAATAAAAAGATCTTTTTTTCCTGGACAAGTATAGAAGTGAATTCCTGGTCTGGGGTTTGAGCATCATAAAAACGTTCTTGTCTTTAGATCTCAGTTCAAAAGCAGAAGGCTGTGCCTGGTGTGCCACAGCCAACAGAGATCCACAGCAGTTAGTTCCTCTGTAAGAAATAACGGAAAGAAATGCATAGTTCACTGGCAGACTACCAGCCCTGGAACAGTGGCCACACAGTAGTGTTAAGTGCAGGATCTGTTATGTAATTGTGGATCTCTGGAGAGAACAATTTGCTACTTGTTAAGAGAATGCCTACAGGTCATAAAGCAGCTTTGGAAAGGTTCAAAACCTGCTCATGAGCTTTAAAGTATAATGTGGAAGTTCAAGATAAAAAGGTGAAGGGAAGACATTCTGTGGTTTGACAGATACTTATAAAACTCCATTGTATCTGGATACCCAGGAAATCTGTGGCTTCCCCTCAAGAACAGGTGTCTAACTGATTATTGTTAACACTACAAGAAAACTTAAGAGCATCTACCAAAGATGCAGTCATAGGGAAAGGCCCTTTCTTAGTCTCTGCATGACATGTCTCAGAAAGCTTTTTTAAAACTCCATGCCTTTGCCTGTTAGAACATCACATTAAAAAAACTGTTGCTTGTACAGTCAGCACCCCCCCCCCCCCGCGCCTTTTAAATTCCAGTTGCTTTAAAATGGACTAGTTTGTGAGTTCTATGCACGAGTAGATTGCATCTTAGAACTCCCACTCAGTACTAAGAAATGACTCTGGCCTATAACTTCTGGTCAAGTTGCTAAACTTAAAAACTGACTTGCCCATGGCAGTGTATGTAAAACATCAATAGATCCTCCAGCTATTCTGACATTATCAGCGGTGCTCATGGGCTAAGTGCATATAGGAAATTCTATGACAGGTGGAAAACTCCCTTTTAGACTCCATGATTGCTTCGTTAGACTCGATGAACGCCAAAACGACTCCCTGAGTTATTGCTGACTACAAACAGCTTATTAGACAATTTCAAATTATAGAACAATTTCTAGAAACATGAGTCACATCATGCTATATCCATGTGGTATAAAGTGCCAGACAGATGTAGTAGGGCTGACAACAGTTCAGAGGTGCCTATCAAAATAAGGCCTTGTGACAATGATAGTTTCCCAGGAATTCTATCACATCCCAGATCACAAAGACCCAACAAAATATACTTTCTGTTGTTAAGATTTGAGATACAGTAGAAATCAAATGGGGTCAGAGCAATGAAGACAAATCCAAAGAACATTTTGAAATCATGAGTCAGTAAAGCTTCTCCCATTGCCATGAATGGACATGATGGTTTCTAAGACACCTTCAATGCTGGAAATTCACCATGTACTCCAACATATCCTGTTACATCCGACCTTCATGGAAACCCAGGGAGACAAAGAGAGCAGCTCCATTTCCAAACTCTAATTAGAAAATTGGTGCTAAGGGGCATAAAGGAATTAACCCAGTATCACATGCTAATGTCAGGACCAGTGTCCCTTCACCATTCCACTGTTGTCACTGTATCTTGTCTCTGAATATTCCACCTCCATCAGCCTCACTGGCTCACACAAAGCCTTTATGAGTAGGCAGATGGAATTAAGTACTCATTTATTGTCTCTGCAATGACAAAAGAAAGCATTAATAAGAACTGTATTGAGGAACTACGAAAATCAAGTTAGGGGTGGTAGCCCATATCTTCGTTCCCAGCATTTAGAACCCAGGCTGAAGCAAAAGTATTGTCATGAGTTCAAGATTAGACTATGCTACAATACAGTGAGCAGCAGACCACCACCCTAGGCTCTACCTGAATCAGAGACAGAGCAGGGTTAGAGCCATAGTTAACACAGAAATTAAAAAGAGCCCTAAAAAAGTCAGAAATTTTCTGAATAGAAGTCACCAAATTGCTCACCATGGGGGGAAAATTTTGAAATGACATCATGCCTGGGGCTGAGTTAGAATGGACTCAGCGTTAAGACTAGCCTGGGCTACACAGACAGAATAGCTCAGCTACATGGAAAGAGAAAGAAAGCAAAAGAGAGAAAGAAGGAAAGAAAGAGAGAGAGAGAGAAAGAAGGAAGACAGAGGGGAAGGAAGGGAGAGAGGGGGGGGAGGGAGGAAGAAAGGAAGGAGTGAGTAAAGGGGAAAGAAGAAAAGAAGGGGAGAGAGGCAGAAGGGAGGGAGGGAGGAAACGTAGGCCTACATAATTCATAGCCTCAGTGACTATAGGACAAGAGAGAAACAAGACTTTCTTCTCCATAGAAGAAACTGCTCTGGCTATAGCAGCAGGCACGCTGCAGGGAAACAACAAGCAGACTGCTGGACTCCCATGACAGCAAGACCATAGCTCTAGTCAGACAGCACGAGCTGCAGGAAGGAAGCCCAGTTAACACCAGTAACCACCAAGCTGACAAATCTGACTGACCTTGAACTTCATTACATTTTTATTACAATATGTTAGCATGATAAGACCTTTACCAAGAGGGACCTGTAACACAAATCTAAGGGCATTGAGAGCCATGAGACAGTCTATACTGAAATCCCCCCCCCCAAATGCAGGTCCCAAAAGGACATGGCTATTCAAGCCAATAAACAAGATATGTACTTTTGTTACTGCTTGCTACTCTGCCTATTTGGCAGGATGCTGCCATTTTCCCTTCAAGACACTCTTCATTGGCTGGGCTGCATTGGGCCTGCTGTGCTTCTTTTAAGTAACTCTCACTTTCCCTTTACTTCAAAAATTAAGCAGGATCTGATTTCTATTCTACAGGAGAAAGGACCCACCTGGCCAATAACATTCTAAAAATAATCATCCTCCATGAACATCACCTTGAACATGCTCTATTTCCCCCCATTCCTCAAGAAATGTGAAGTCTCCAATCTCTTAGATGACCCCTCTTGCTATAACACTCCTCAAATAGGCAAAGCAAGTCTACAATGTTGTCCAGCTATAAAGTAAAGTTTCTGAAAATTGAAAAGAAGATGAAAATGTGCTATGATGGTTTGTGTGAGAAATGGCCCCATAGGCTCCAGCATTTGAGTATTTGGTCCTCAGTTGGTCCTGTTTGGGGGAGGTTTGGGGGGTGTGGCCTTGCTGGAGGAGGTACGTCACTGTGGGCAGGCTCTGAGATTTTATAAGCTCATCCCATTCCCAGTTCGCTGTCCCTGATTGATGCTTGAGGTTGGAGATGCTCACTCTCTGTCCCTGCTGTCATGTTTCCTCCTCCACTCTTACAGACTCTCTATCTGCAATCACAACCCAAAATAAGCTCTCTCATCCACAAATTGCCTTGGCCACAGCAACAGAAAATCATCTAATGTAGGTGCAGTCACTCATCATCTTAGCTGAAGAGAAATTATATGAAATTCTTAGGAGCCATCAGAAGTGCATCCAGGGAAGGTTATTTGACATTATAGAGAAGAACATGGAGGCTCAAAATATTAAGAATAGAAAGGCCACTGTGGCAGACTAAAGGCAAGCAGCGCCTCCCAGTGGCTCAGAATTGAGGCAGCTTAGAATTAAAAAAATAGCAATGTGGATGCCTGAGGGAACATGCTCAAGTTTAGTACTGGACAAACAGTGACTTGAAAAGTCTCCAGTTATTGAAACAGGGGGTGAGAAACAACATAACACCTCTCAGCCTGTGAGCAGCATAGTAGAGGGAAGAGCTAACTGCTAGGGAAAGAGAGAAAGGTGTAATGGGTAAAACTGGTACCAAAAGAGATGGATACAAAAGCAGCCTGAGTTTAGACCATCCCTGTGCTGTGGAGAAGGTCTTTGCTTAAGAAATGTTCTGGGTTTCTCAACATAAAAGCACAGTGCTATAACTGACAGCCATGTAAAGGTCAGCACCAAGCTTGGTGCTTTAGAGATTGTAAGTTCTGCATCTTCCTTTCGCTGGAAGATCATCGTCAATATTGACATGCTGTTCTGAACATGTAGCCCAGTGTGGCCCCAGAAGGATGCCAGTGAAGGTGGCTCATTGTGAAAGATGTGCATATTCAGGCCATAAATGAGGCAAGGGATGGAACTTGCTTTTGCTGTATAGCTAAGGAGGGTCAAGAGACCCTGGAAGCTCTGGATTGTGAGCAGGTAGAGGCCCTTGGGAAAATACACCTCTGTATGGCCTCTGTCTTGTATTGCTTTTTAGCCCATCCCATACTTAGACAACATGGGTTATGTCGCCAAGACAAAGTTGATTCCATGATAACCCGGTACAAAGCAGGGAAATGAATGTACACCCAATGCCCTCCAGCTCTAAGCCATTCCCACTGACCTACTGACAATACTAAAGGAGGAAGGGGTGGCTATTTTCTCAGACTTTGAGTGCTCCATTGGTTGGTTGACAGTCCACCGAGACGTAGAAAGATCAGTGGGAGTGGAGGATATTCACTAACTCTTGTGGTTGAGACATTGACATGGTTCTCTTTTCTTTCCCTTTTCATTTCTTATGAAGACTTTTTTATGCTTGCAGATGAGTTTATGGTGTTTCCCTATTTATGTTTGTATACATATGTTTTTATCGTTCAGCGTTGTATTTTTGTTTTTCTTTCTCTTTCTCTCCTTCCAGTCATCAAGTCCTTATACTGCATTTTTCCTGTTCTTATAGACAGTCTTCATTTTTCATCATACTACTGATCTCTATCTTTTAATTTTTTGGATATTATTTCTGCTTTCCATTCTCTGAACTCTTCTTTCTTCATCTTTCTTATATATTATGATGCTTAAAAACTATTTTATCTGCATTATTTAAAACTTCAGTTTGTTGTTCCTACTATTGATAGGAATGGTTTTAATGTTATTAGTTTTCCCCCCTTTTTACTTGGCACTGTGTATGAACCTCACCATTTATACAGATGTCCGCTGCTATACTCCTGTCATTCAGCACAGAGTACTATACATACTACTCCCCCCAACACAACTTCAGTAAATGCTTTTTTGACATAATCAATAGGGAAAAAAGGAAAAAAGATGAAACAAGTATCCATGTAGGCATACTCAAAGTAGACTGAAGATCCACTTCCAACACAACCAAATAAAAATCTGCAGCCCACATGAAAATCCTCATCAAAATACTTGCAAACCAGGTTAAAGAATCTATCAAAATATCACACCCAAGTTGGTTTCATTTCAGAGATGCAACAATGGTTCAATTAAAACACTAGGTAAAACCCAACATTCTTTCATTATAAAAACTATGAAAGCCCAGAACTATGTAGAGCATTCTTCATCACTATATGAAAGTTACATATAACAAACTGATCATGAACATCAAACTCAATGAGAAAAAAACTGCAGGCCTTTCCACTGAGATAGGAAACGTGACAAGGATTCCCATCTCACTGCTGTTATTCAATGTATTTCTTAAAATTCTAGGCAATGCACTAAATGGTGGGGAATAAAGAAAGAGGCTGTAAACATAGAGAAAATAAGCCAAATTATTTACCTCCCACCAAGGCTTCTCCCTCCCTCTGCCTCCCACGATTATTTTGTTCTCCCTTCTAAGTGGGTTTAAAGTATCTACACTTGGGCCTTCCTTCTTATTAAGCCTAATCCAGTCTATGAGTTGTATCATGGGTATTCTGAAGTTTTTGGCTAATATCCACGTATCATTGAGTACATACCATGCAGGTCCTTTTGGGTCTGGAATACCTAACTCAGGTATGAATTTGCCTGCAAAATTCATGATGTCCTCATTTTTAATAGCTGAATAGTATTCACAAAAAAGCCAAAGCCATACAGCAGAAAAAAAAGGAAGCATCTTCAACAAATGGTGCTGGTCTCACTGGCAGTCTGCATGTAAACGAATGAAACGTGATCCATGTTTATCTTCTTGTACAAAGCTCAAGTCCATGCGGATCAAGGACCTCCACATGACATGTTTGGAAGAATTAATTTTATTAAAATATCCATATTCCTAAAATTAATCAAGAGTATAATCACAAAAAAATTCCAATGACATTCTTTACAGAGATAGTAATATCCTTAAACTTATATAGATATACAAGGGATTCCAAACGGCTCCACTTTGTTAATACATACATACATACATACATACATACATACATATTTGTAAGTCTCACAAAACCTGAACTCAAATTATACTATCAAGCCATAGTAATAAAGCTCTCATGATAGCAACATGAAAACAGAAAGTTAGACCAATGGAATAGAGCACCCATAGATAAATCCAAGCATCTACAGACCTCTGGTTCTCACCAAAACATATTTCTGGACATAGCTTCTGGGAAGCTGGATGTTTTCTTGTACAGGGATTAGAATTAGGCTATTGTTCATCCTACATGAAATCATCTGAAATTAGAACAAGTTTCCTAATGCAGGTCATGAAACTTCACAGGTACCACCAGAAAACACAGGGGAAACACTTCAACACATAAGCATAGGAAATGGCCTTCTGAACAGGACTCAGAAAATGGGAGAAATAATAGGAGGGCTAACAAATTAGGTTGAGCCAAGGTTGGAAGGGTTTTAATATCTAAAAAAGAGGGGAAAGACAGTCTATAAAACAAGAGAAAATCTTTACCAGTTATTCATCTGCAGGAGGATAAACACATAGTATCTATAAAAAGAAAACCAAAGAATAGAACACCAAAAAACAAATTTAGTGATCCAACCAGCAAATGGACAGGTGAACTGTGCAGTTTTCCAAAGAAAAACCAATAGCAATTAACTACATGTCGAGACATTCAACACCTTTAGTCACAGGGCAATGTAAATCAATATACTTTGAGATTCTATTTGGCCCTAGCCAGAATGGCTATGACCAAGAAAATAAAAATTAACAAAGTCTGGCAGGAGCTTGGGTGGTGGGAGGGTGGAGGTCATGTAAAGCACTGTTAGTGGAAATGTAAATGAATGGAGTTATGATGGAAATCAGTCTAAAGATGCCTCAAAGAAACTAAAATTAGAACTACTATGTGATCTGCCACAGCCAGAGGAATCAAAGTACACCATTCAGTAGAGATCTTTGCATAACAGTCTACTACTCACAATGTCCACACTGTCAGTCAACCTGGTTACTCAACAATGAATGAAGCAATAAAGAAAAGGCAGGGTGCAGATGCTCTTCAGTCATAATGAAGATGAAGCCATTTTATTTGGAAGAGCATGGGTGGGCCCATAGATCATCGGTAAGTAAGATAAAATTAGATTCAGAAATACAAGCCTAGAACATTTTAGAATGAGTAAAAAGTTATATATATATGTATATATATATGTATATATATATGTATATATATATGTATATATATATGTATATATATGTATATATATGTATATATATGTATATATATGTATATATATATGTATATATATATGTATATATATATATATACACACACACACATACACACAGAGAGAGGGGAGGGGGAGGGAGAAGGGGAGAGAAAGAAAAAGAAAGAAAGAGAAAGAGAGAGAGAAAGAGGAAGGGGAAGTCAGTCCTCCACTAGCAGCCTTTGGATGAAGACATAGAATTCTCAGCTCCTCCTGCGCCATGCCTGCCTGGATGCTGCCATGCTTCCCACCTTGATGATAATGGACTGAACCTCTGAACCTGTAAGCCAGCCCCAATTAAATGTTGTTTTTTATAAGACTTGCCTTGATCATGGTGTCTGTTCACAACAGTAAAACCCTAAGACATGATCCTTGTGGTAAAATATACATTTTAATAAAGAAATCATTTATTAAAAAAAAAAAAAAAAAGAAAGGGGAAAGTTGAGAAAGAGAAAGGGGAAAGTCGAAAAGGTTCCATTACAGAAGATGGGTATCACCAAGATGATGATGGAGAAAGAAGAATTAAGGAATGACAGGCAGTATAAACATGATCCCCATGTAAATGTTATTCCCTTGCCTGAAAAGTATCACAATGAAAGCCACTGTCTTGTACAATGAATAATGCTTATAAAAATAAAAAGCACGAAAATTTTAAAAATAGACCTAACATCTGACCCTAACATAACCTCTATAAGCAAGCAAATAAAGCCAGCATATCAAAGAGGTATTTACACTCATGGATTTGTCTAAACACTACTTAGAGTATCCAAAATATTAAGTCAACTTTGGCATCCATTTTTTATTTTGTCTTTTGTTCATTGATATAGGTGTGTGCCTATTGTAGGATATGTGTGGAGGTCAAAGAACAATTTGAAGGAGTCAGTTCTTTGCTTCCATCATGTGAATTTCAGAAACTAAAGTCAGATCATCAGGCTTGGTGGTGACTGTGATTTGCCAGTGAGCCATCTTACAGGCCCAAGTATTGTTTAAACCCTGGACAGTCTCTCCCACCATTGATGAGATAGCACGTCTGCTGGCTCATTATTGAATGTTCAGTCTGGATTGAGGTGCTATTTTAAAGACTAGAGAGCCTTACGGGTGGAGACTGGCTGGCTGAAGTAGATCAATAGAAAGGGTGGGGGATCTTGGAAGGCTAAGCCCACCCCAGGGTCCCAACCTAGTGCTCTCTACTTCCTGTCTGCTGCTGCATGCTCCTAAAGCTGTGAAAAGAGGCACCAGCCTTTCCTAATATGATGGACTGACATCTCTAAAAGCATGGGGCAAACTCACCTTTCCTTCTGTAAGCTGCATCTAATGGGGATTTTGTCAATTTCCTCCCATCAGTAACTAGGCTAGGGACGCATGGACTTAAGCCTTCCCATTTCCTCCACTTTGTTTCATTCCTCAATCAACTCTGAAGAAACGTGTGCAACTCTACTCACTTAGAAAAAAAAAAAAAAGAGTGAGTCTCCCAGAGGACATGCTGAGGCATCTGGTTTCTGATGGAGGTAACACTACATTAAAGGAGTCAGGAATGGCTGACAACCCTTTCTTATTAAGCAGATAAACGTGTGAAAGAACCCAGACTGTGTGCCCCCTTGGGCTCCTGCCGTCCACCGTCACACTCCCAGCACAGCAGCTGTCCCTTTCTCACAGGGAAGACTTTCAGAGACTCTTCTGTCACCATAGGAAAAGTGTTAGGTCAAAGCTCTGCACTGACGTGTTCCCAATGGCTTCAGATTCTTAACTTTGCTTAACAGGACTGTTTGGAACTAAGGAAATTTTCATACTCCCTCTGATATCTCAAATTTTTAAGGATAGATTTATCACAGGGCACAGCAACTTTATACCTAGGTTTAAGTGTCCATGAGAACTGAAATGTATTGCCATAGCTAGCTGAACTACAAGGTTTGAAAGCACAGTTTTCACAACTGAACCCACTTTTAAAACCAACTATTCATCTCTAAAATCACCTTAGACTCAACAATCTGTCAGAAAGGTTCACAGAACTTACTACCTGTTATTACAGTGCAGTTATAAGTCACAGAGGAACCACTGGACCCCGAGGGCATACATCTCTGCACAGAACATGATCATGGTTTCCGTGTGCTACAATGGCTTTCTACCACAACTAGCGAACTCTGAATGAACACACAGATGACTATACTGTGTCCATGTCCGTTATCTCCTTGGCAACCACATTATGATGAGGATTGCAGCACCTCTGCTTTCTTAAAAATTACACCAAAATTTTAAGAGTAACTTTCTCTTATTTGGGGGCTGGAGAGATGGCTAAGTGGCTTAGAGCACTGACTGCTCTTCCAGAGGATATAGGTTCAATTTCCAGCACCCATATGGTGATTTACAACTTTCTCTTAAGCCGGGCGTGGTGGCGCATGCCTTTAATCCCAGCACTCGGGAGGCAGAGGCAGGTGGATTTCTGAGTTCGAGGCCAGCCTGGTCTACAGAGTAAGTTCCAGGACAGCCAGAGCTACACAGAAAAACCCTGACTCGAAAAACCAAACAAACAACTTTCTATTATTTCAAGATTTTATATTCCAGTCCATACTTCAAGTCTATATATTTCACAAAGATATGCACATATTTGGAATACATACATGAATTCTTTGCATAACTCTTACAAGTTAAAAAGAGAATTATCGCACACATTATAAGCATATTCCTAAGTAAGCTAAAGATAATTCTTGAAGAAGAACTTCAGAGTAATTTTACAACAAAACAGGAATTATTATGTCTGGTAAACTGAAAGCTGAGGAGAAATGTACCTGGAAGCATTCATTCGCAGTAGGAGGGAACGTGTTGTCCAGTGACAAGGATGCTACTAAAAGTAAAGGCCATCCCAGTACCTAACCGAGCTCACCCTGAGGTGACCTAAACTAACAATGCACACAGAGGATGGGCCAGGTGAACTCCCTCCCAGCACGTGGTTATAAACTACAAGTATGGCACAGGTCTAAGTTTCAAACTGTGACGACGGCAAAGGCAAATGCAAGCCTTGGTGTCACTGAGTCAGCCTTGAATGGTTCAGGCCTCGGTGACAGCTGCAGACACTGTTACATCAGTTATGGAGAACTAATATATAAAGACATACAGATCACCTCCACTTCAAGGACCTAGAATTGAGGAACTTAATCTTTTGATGAGAGCATGTGATGGGAGCATGTTAGTAGCATCAGATAACAGATACCACGTTTAAACCAGAATGAACAAGAAACTGCAGTTCTAGATACAACCTGACAGGTAAGTGATCTCACACACCGGTTCCTGCTTTTAACCAATTTGTTCTCCCACTGTGGATCAATCACAGTTGCATCAAATGTCTTACTACCTGACATCCAAAGCACAGTTTCAGAAATACCCCTCTGTATGTGATGAGTCTAAGAGCTAAACATGGACACTGGGGACAGCCTAGAGAGCCCACACTCTCAGAAGCAAAGCTCTGGTCTGAATACGCAGAATTCTTCAAAAGCAAAAACTAAACATGTTCCCCAAAATGATAGTACTTGCTCATGCACACACGTACACGAACACACACACACGGGCTCACATACACATGCACACACACAGACACAGACACACACAAATATTGTTAAGACAAGAAAGTTTAAAGAGCAAGATGATCAGCAGGTAAAGGCTACCAAAAGTGCTAATCTGGGCTGGTTCTCCAGAATGCACATAAGGGTAGGAGGGGAGAAGAGACTCCAAAAGACTGTCTGTCCTTTGACCTCTACACACATAACAGACACACACAGTGATAATAAGAAATTAATGCACTGCAAAAGCATAGTATTATTATTTTGAACCTAGGGCCTTGCGCATACTCAGCTGAACTGCAGTCCCAGCCCACGAAAGGACTTTCATAATAAACACAAATACAATGGAATACAATTGAAGAGTTTATGAGATTTATCCAAAGACAATGCAACTCCGAACCTCTCAGTTCTGAACCTGTAACCCTAGCACCTAGAAAGCTAAGGCAAAATTGAGATGCCAAGGCCATCCTGGGATGAACAGCAAGTTCGATGCCAGCCTGGGCTTCTTAACAAGACGCCTGTCTCAAAGATAAACAACAGAGCACAAGTCAGCATTTTAAACCTGAACTGATATTCAAAGTTCATACTCTTAACTTCTGAGTCATCAGAAAAATTATCTTGTTCTAAAACACATTAACTACTTACAGTTAAGAAGTGGCTGCATACAAGAAATGTCAGACAGAGCTGCTGTGGTGGCAGCAGGTATTACTGTCCCATTAAAGTAGTCATTTTGGAAAAGCTGGAGTCGTTTGCAATGATCTGTGAGGATAAATCCAGCTCTATAACAGACGTATCAGCTCCCATCAACTGTAGCGTTCGAAGCTCCACTTCATTTACGGAAGGCAATGCTTTGCCATCTCACATAACGCAGACAAATTGCAGGCATAAAGTGTAAAGAGATGTGCCCCTCCTTCCACCCTGTTTTTCAGCAAGTGGATAAAGGAAACCACTCCTGAGACCTTCTTGGATTAACTGTGAAGATCCATCCAAAATCAGCTCTCTGATGTGTTCAAAAAAATTGTTTGAAGTATGTCGCGTCCGCTCTCGACCAGCAAGAACGACACGACCACGAGTCCTTCTAATAGCAGTTTATTCAGTCCTGTTTCTTCTTGTTTATATCTCCCTCCCCCACCCCCACCCCCACCCCCACCCCCACCCCCAGCCCTGGGCCTCTCTTAAATACTCTCAGTTCTCATCCACGCACAGCAGGCCATGCCACCTCACCAGGCACGCAGCTTCAGCTAATCAGGGCAGCAGGGGCATATCTCCATCAGAATGGATTTACTGGTATCCTGGTACACCTGCGCAGCTCTCAAGATGTTTGTGGTTTATATGAGGAAGTCAGGTGCAAGTCATAGGACTTAGCTGCAGTCCCTGGCACCTTTGGGACTGCCGCCACACCCGCTCCTCACAGAAGTATATTAAAATGGTATTGGTTTTAAAATCATTTTCTAGGGGCTGGAGAGATAGACCAGCCATTAAGAGTACTGGCTGCTGCTGAAGAGAATCTGGGATCAATTCCCAGTTCCCACATAGTCAAGCACAACCACCTGTTAATCCAGTTTCAAGAGACCTGTCACCCTCTCTGGCCTCCAAAGGCACCAGACATGTACATATAGTACACAGGCATGCATGCAGACAAAATATCCATGTATGAAAAAATTAATTTGATTTAAATTTAAATTATTTTTCAAATAATTAAATTTCTACTGTACTTTGAATATTTTAATATATTCAAATTCACCTTTATTAAGTGTAGAGTGATTTTATAGTTTAATGAGACTCTGAGACTACTAAGAGCATACTTTTGAAGTCTACAGAATGAAGCACACTGCATAAACTCACAATTAAGTAGTGTAACAATCAGTATATGAAATGCTGAAACTTGGAGCCAAAAATATTTTTTCCTTGCTTGGGTTCTTTCTGTCAGATATCTGGATGTGGTGAGGAGAAAGTGACTACCACGTATGGGCTGCACAGAAAAGCCTCACAACATTCTTGTAGGATATGGGGAACAAAGGTCACCTGTGAACATAAAGCAGAGCTTCAGAGTTCTCAGTCCCGACCTAGACACTCCATATCTTCTGCCACCATCTGTCAACACAGAGTTCTCTGTCCCGACCTAGACACTCCATATCTTCGGCCACCATCTCTGAAACCCCATGGTCCACTAACTCGTTCACTTGCTAAAATCTCAATCTTCACAGGAGTGCCGGGAACCACATCTCACATCTCTCAGTATGGGAGAAATACTCACCACACACACTGTTCAAAAATCCATCTTTTACAACCTACTGGTGGGACATCCAGGGGGAAAACGAATTCTGGGATAGAGCTAGGCAGGAGATGTAGGAGACAGACAGACACTTGGTACCTGAGCACAGGTAACCAGTCACATGACATAATGTAGATTAAAATAAATGAGTTATCTTAAGCTATGATTCTAGTCTGAGAAGAGCCAGGCTATATGGCAAAGGTATATGTAAATATACTTTGAGGCTGAGTCTTATTTCTGGGCATATGGGACTGAGAGGTAGAATCAAGACCTAAATTTGACATGAATGTCCCTCCCTTCTATTTCCTGTGTGTCTCTCTACCCATCCTCCTGACTTTCTCTTACTCTCTATGGTATTTTTCCTATGTTCACTCTCGGTCAACTGTCTGCTTGTTCCACCTCTGGACCTATGGTTGACTTTATTTAATCCTGATAACAATAAACAGAAAGCTCTTGGATTAAAAGTCTGTGCTAGGGCTGAGCCACACCACAATTAGAAACAGGTTTTCCAGTAAACAGCACAGTCTCAGTGTGATCAAATATCCTGCAACACTACCCAGTAAGAGTAGAACAACTAACACAAAAACACAATTAACAACACAAAAATCACACAGATACCAAAGTTCTCAATACTATACATAGGAGCACTGCATCCAGCAGTTACTGAACATACATCCTTTTTTAACCCCCAAGAGTACAGTCTCCAAGATAATTCATATACTGGCCAATGAAACAATGCTCTTTACAGAACTAGAATTTATTTTTATACCCCAAATGACTTAAGTTGGAAATCAAGAAAAAAAAATGATACTAAGATCAACCACAAATGCAAATGAAATAGTTCTCTTCTAAATAATTCATGCAGGTCAAAGATGAAATCACAGGAGACATTAGAAAACGTTTTTCTCAGAATGGAAGTAAAAATATAAAATGTCAAGATACACAGAATGATCATAACAAGATCGCATTCATATCCATTAGGATGGCAATTTTGAAACAAAATAGAATGCTTTAGTGAAAACACTGGAACCTTTATGCATTGTTAGTAGTAGCTATAAAAAGCACAATGGTGGTTTCTGGGGGGGGGGGGAATAATTCAATACATAATCTAACTATTCCATGACTTCTATAGTAGCAATCTGAATACATCTACCAAATGTTCAAATTAAGAGAAGAAAATTGGGGGAAAGGGGAACAAAATAATGCATGCTTTATTATTTATTATTTATTATTTATTATGTGCACAGTGTAGATTTGATGATATATATGCATATCGTCACTTAACTCTGTGTGTGTGTGTATGCATCATGAAGGAAGAAGGGGGACAACTTGGAGGGATGAGAGGACTAGCAAGAATGATTAAAAAGGTGAAGGGGTTGAGCTGGGCGTGGTGGCGCACACCTTTAATCCCAGCACTCGGGAGGCAGAGGCAGGCAGATTTCTGAGTTCGAGGCCAGTCTGGTCTACAAAGTGAGTTCCAGGACAGCCAGAGCTATACAGAGAAACCCTGTCTAGAAAAACCAAAAAAAAAAAAAGGGGGTGAAGGGTAGTGGGGGTGGAATATGAGCAATGACACATATGTATGAAATGTCATGATAAGTCTCATTATTTTCTAGGATAACTAAAATAATTTTAAAAAATCAATAATTCATCATGGTACAAGGCATCAAAATATGATCATAGGAGCTGGCCCTCTGCAGACTACCTCTATGCAGCTATCCATCTATTGCTATAGTATATTTACTCTGGTGTTTAATATTTTGGAAGTTTTCTTGTTATTTTCAGGGATTTTTTTCCTACTGTAAATTGTAAGTATTCTTTTCATAATTCCCCATGTTATATACTTTATCCTCATATCATTTCCAATACTGAAAATACAGACTGTGCAGACTGTTTAAAAGCTCTAGTTCAATCTATGCGATCTTTAGCAGGTCTGACTCTGCAAAAGCACATTACCCTGCTGACCTCGTATATAAAACAGCCTCGTTCCACTCTCCTGGCACTGGTCCCCTTCTTACCCCCAAATAACCGTCTGTTTTCATGTCATACATGCAAATATACAGTTGGATAAGAGTCTACGCTCAGCTGCTTGTTGTCGAACTAAATTCAACACATGAATAGAAAGATGAGAAAGTAAGAACACTGAAACGTCTTCCATGAACTCAACCAACAACACAAGGTCACAGCCATCAACCACCTGAGCTGAGAGAAGCATGTGTAGTGTTAATAAAACTGGCTTAACGTGTTCATTACAAAGAAGAACAATAAAGCACTATCAAATTCTAAGTCCGACCAAAACAAGCGCTTTATTTCTAAGATACTCTTGTATTTGTCTTGGTCTTTTTTAAATGCTACTTCACACTAATCTCCCTGCATGATCAATATTTTCGTCCTACCTTATACTCTATGGCATCCAATTCACCATTTCATCCATTGATTGAAAGCAATGCATCTTTTATGCTCCTAAAGAGAGGGTGATGAGAAAAAAAAATAATATTGTAGTCTGTCACAAAGCTGACATTTTGGAACCTGCTAGATTGTATTTTTTGTACTACATTTTAAAATAGTGTATCTATTTTTTAAAGGTAAGAAGTTCCATTGAGATCAAAATCAATGCAAAGGTTACTAGTGCCCACGGAATAAGAACTGTGGTTCTTCATAAGCAGTTGCCATAGTTACCCATCAGTTTATATGTATATGACATAATTACTCTCAACTTTCTTCATTTCTGACATGAACTATCTACAAGCTATCAAAGAAAATCTAGGGCTGTAGCAAAAGACCAGTGGTTAAAAGCAGCACCGCTCTTGCAAAAGACTCAGGTTTAGTTCCCAGCACCCACTTGATGGCTCATGACTATGATTCCAGTTGCAGTGGATCTGACACCTTCTCCAGGCCTCTGCAGGCACCAGACACACACACAAGGGACACAGAGGTTTATACAGGTAAAATACTTATACACATTAATAAATCAAAAAACTAGAAAGAAAAAAAATAGAAGGAAGAGAGGGAGGGAAGGAGGGATGAAAGGAGGAAGGAAGGGAGGGAGGGAGGGAAGAAGGAAGGAAGGAAGGAAGGAAGGAAGGAAGGAAGGAAGGAATCTTAAAACCAAGTATGGCATCTCAAGCTGTAATGCCAGGAAATGAAAGGTACAGGCATGAAGAGTGGGAGTTCAAGGTCATCCTCTGCTACACAGTGGATTCCAGAACAGCCTGGCCTACCTGGACCCTGCCCAAAAAAGGAGAGAAGAGGGGAGGAAAGACAGACAGACAGAGCCCAAGTATAGCTATAATCCCAGCAGCCAGGCGGTAGGAGTGTCAAGTTCAAAGCTAACCTTAGCAACATAGCAAACTGCCTCAGGGAAAAAAAATGTCAATTTTAACATATTTTAAATGGCATTTAGAAGACTGGCAAGATGACACTTATCACCAAATCCATCATTGTGCAAGAACAGAATTCCTGAAAACTGTCCTCTGACCTCCAGCTGCAAACCATTACACAAGTACACCTATACACACACAATAAATACATGGAAGTGTTTAAAGGCTTCAGAATTGATCTGAGGGTTACAGACAAGCCAGTGTTACTAGCAATATTCCACACCTAACTACACCACAAAACAGAGCATGAGAGCAGGAACATAGAGCTATAACTTCTTTTCATTGCTGACTTGCTATTAACATAGTATCAAATTCTCAACAGGCTAAAATACATGTTGACTAATTACATAAAGAGATGTACTCATTAGCATATCAGAAATGATCAATTTCATTATAATAGTATTAATTACATATGCTGATCTGTATCTTCCACATTAAAATGGGAAGTTTGTCAAACATGGTGGCATGCAATTATCATGACAGCACTGCAGAGGCAGGGACAGAGTTTAAAATAGCCTGGTCTACACAGTGAGTCCACGTCAGCCTGAACTACAGTTAGATGCCTCACTGAAAACAAACAAACAAAAAGCCCAACCTCTTACCCAAGCTAAAGTCAAATGCTTGGTGGTCTGAATTAGTGACAGTGATACATCTGAGGTTTTCTTTTCTGTGCTTCACATGTAGATGAATCAATACATACTTGTTGAAAAGGGAAAACATGTCGAAAGAAAGAAAGAAAGAAAGAAAGAAAGAAAGAAAGAAAGAAAGCAAGCAAGCCATGCATTTCTGACTGCATTTCAGGTACCTCTCACAGTGGAAGAGGTTACTTCAACTTCCTTACTCTAACTCTTAGTGTGCTTTCCTAATTTTTTAACCAATTATAAGGTACAATAGATAAAGGCAACTGTGCTTATCTTGCTTCATCATTATGCACAAAAGTAGATGGAAGGAGCTCGCACATTTGCTAAATGAACAATCATTCATTCTTACCCCTAACAAGACAATATCTACATGGAGTTTGTATGATCACCTCTGAGCTATTGGAACACACACAAAAGATTAAAGCATACATTGAAGGTGCTTGCTGCTGAGCCTGACAACTTCAGTTCAATCCCCAGGGCCAATGGTCAACATGGTAGAAGGAAAGAAAAACCCTACTCCCACCATTTAATCCTGTAGAGTATGCTCAGATATCTGTTTTTGTTGGGGGAAAGTTGTTGTTTGTGAGGGGTGCTTTGCTTTTTGGGAGAGGACCTCCTATAGGCTAAGCTGACCATGAACTCACTGTGCAGCCAAGGGTGGCTTGTGCTCCTGTTCCTCCTGCTTCTACCTCCCAAGTGCTCGAATTACAACTGTGTACCACTGTATCAGACTCAAACTTCTGGAAAACTGCCCCAACGTATATACTCAAACACAAGTATCTTATAAATATGTATATTCCATAGAAGCTTTCCTATTATCACTAGAAAACTTTCCAAAAATACCCTTCTCTCAAACTTTTATTATACGAGCCTATTCCCAAAACCCACTGAATAATTGGAAATTTTTTCATAGGAATTTAAAAAGCAAAAACAGGTGTAAAAACATTCAGTAACTACCACTCTTGCTGGCAGTGACACCTGCGAGAATGAAGCCAACAGATGAGATTTATGTCTGATGTGATGGCCAAGTTTCTCAGTTTATCAGAGTATCGGACAATTTATATTCTGAGGGTTAAGAGTCACGTGAGTAACAGGCACAATCACAAAGGCAAGCCAAATGAGGTTGACAAGTAGGGTATGGTAAAAACATGATTTTCCATAAAGGCATATAAACAAGTAACAAAGTCCAGTGGTGATGAATAAATTCCCTTGTATCTGCTACACCTGAGAAGGGCACAAAAGCACATCCCAAGATCAATTTCATGATTTTCAAGCATCTGAGGTCACAAGACTCTTGTTTTCTTTCAGGTTTTCTCACAAGCATCTAGAATCCATTTATTTATTCGCGCATTCATTGTTCATTGTGGGGAGGGGTGCACAGCCATGGCACCCAGGCAGAGGTTAGAGGACAACTTCTGGGAGGCAGTTCTCTCCTTCCACCAAGTGGGCCCTTGTGATCAAGCTCAGACTATGAATTTCAGCAGCAGGCACCCCTGTTTATCTGTTGGGCCACCTCTCCTGACCTCTGTTTACTTTTTGAAACATGCAATGTGTTGTTCTAAAATAGCAGGATGTTAGAAAGTATGATTAAAGGTGACTGATGGCACCTGCTAAGAACCCCAGCACTTGGGAAGTGGAGACAGGAGGATAAAAAGCCTATGATCCTCAGCCACGCAATGAGTTGGAGGGCAACCCACAATTGCTCTTGGACATGCTAACACCTTCTGCATTATTAACTCTTTTTTTATACTTAGAAAATGGGAAGATGTTTGAGATACTTAATGAAATTTTTTGTTTCATATTTTAAAAAAGACACTTAAAACTTCCTACCTTCCCAACAGAAACAGAGACCTCTTGTTTATCATCCGTCAGTAGATTTTCACTTTTTGTTACTTTGTTGGCGCTCTTGGTGAATAGCTGGAATTATGTAAGGTTTGGTGACATTAAATAGTTCAGATCGGAAAACATATTTTTGGGTGATCACTTCACAACTTCCTCCATCCTCATTGCCCGACATAGTAGTGGAGTCAGGAGCAAAGCACGTAGCAGGAGCTCCAAAAGGAGACCCAGGATCCAGCTGAAGAGAATCCGTGTAGACAGAAGAAGTGGGGTTGCTTTTACTACAAAAAGGCTCTTGATGCTGGTGAAGTTGATAGTTTACTTTGTTAATGAAAGAAAGATGATCCAGTAACCACCCAGGAGGCAAATGATGCACCACAGACATTCTCACAAAACCAAAACAAACAAACAAACAAACCCTGATAATCAAGAATCAGAACCAGGGCTGGGAGTATAGCTCAGTGTGGGGGTCCTGGGTTTGATACCAATGTTGTAATTAAGTTCTTAATGTCCTGTATATCGATGATGTACTTTGTACACACAAGTAGGTTTTATATTTAAACATACAAGGCGAGTGTAGACATACCACCTTTAAGGAAAAATGCAATTCTTTAAATATCTTGTCATTTCAGAATTGGTCATTCAAGTTTTTCAGCCAATGTAGCCAAAGACACTTTTTAGTTTGACCCCCCCTTTCTTCGGGTGCCCTCTATGGTCCTATTTTGGGCCTTGAATCAAGGCACTAGTCCACATGGTCCAAGTATTCAAGTCACTAAATCCTTAAAAGGTGAGTGTCCTATCAAATCAAAGGATAGTAATTACCTACAAAAATTTACCCTTTTTACATGATATAAATCTATTTAGAGAGGGCCACAGAATTTAAAGGAAAGAGAGCCATTGTGTTTTCAAACTACAATTACCACAGGAAGTCACTCCATTACCCAGATCCCTGCCCTACCTAATAGTCATCTGCAGCAGACTAACCCCTTCTGGGTCTCCTATCTGAGCAGGACGGGTTTCTGGTTGTAGATGTGTCAGAGACCATCCTGTGAGAAAGCGAGCCCTTCACAATCTCCCTAACAGGCCAAATGGCCTCGTGCTAGGAGCTGGTTATCACTCCCTCCTCCCTATTCCCTTCCTGGCACCTGAAGCTGTAAAAGCTGAATTATAGTCCCCTCTTCCCTATCTCTTCCTGAACTCCCATGCCATCCAAGGATATGAGTTACACCTGAGCCCAGCCTGACACCCAAGGCAGTCAAAGAGGATCTATGTTCCAGAGATAAGATGCAGAGTGCCCGCTGCCTGGAGCCTGACTTCGGCCCCCATGTCAGCAGATGCCCCATTCTTTGTTCTTTGTAAAATTCCCCCTCGACCCCTCCCCTATTCCCCGCGATGTATGCTTTAAAAGAAGGCACCTCAGCATAATAAATGAGACCTTGACAAATTTGCTTGGTCTCCTGCTTTCTTTCCCTTCCTCCCACCTCCTTCCAGGTTTGCGGTCCCCCTCGCACCCATGAATAACTGAATCCCGCGGGTCGGGATATAGGTGGGCAAAGGAGTCGGTGAGAAGGAGGGGTGCCATACAGATGCGACACAAGTGATCTGTCTAACCCCCTGTGGAAGCCAGGACAGAGTGCATAGTGTATGATGCTGCAGAGATAGAGACACAGTCCAACAAAGACATTATTTTGATATTTGTTTTTAAAAGTAGGAGCATCCTGTGTTGTGAACTAGATTGTTTTATCTTTGTTGAAAGGTGTTGCAGTAAATCTCCAACCCAAATAAGCCCGGGCAATGAAAACACAACTCAATTAATATGAATACATGCTGTGTGCCTAGATTGAGCAGATCTACCACTACACTACCATCTTCCCCATAGAAGAGACCCCTTAGAACTTGTGGTTTCTCCAGGCCAGGGGCTTCTGCTCCTCTTTCCTCCTCCTCCTCTCCCTCCTCCTCCTCTTCCTCCTCCTCCTCCTCATCAGTCCTCTCTCTCTCCTTTTCTCCCAAAACCTTCAGCTCCATCTTCCCCTCTTTTTTTCCACCCAATCACCAGCTCTAGTCTTTATTTGTAAATTAAGGTGGGAAGCAGGTTTACAGGAAATCACCTGAGTGATGGCTCAGTCCTTGTTCCAAGCCTCTCACTGGAGAACAGAATTAACATCAAATACAATTAGCCCCAGGGCTATCCACACAGACGGGGCGATTAGAATCAGAAAGACAATAGTGAGTATTAACTAAGAAACAGTGGGTTCATTGTAAGCCAGGTGTAGTAAAGTAATAAAGTTTGTGCACTGTGTAGTTAGAGGCTGATTTTTATGCCCAGAAGTCTGGTTGTAGTCCAGAGGTTGACTTGGTCAGCATCTCTGGTCTCAATGTTATGTAAAAAATTATTTTTCGATGTTATGTAAAAAATTATTTTTCATCTCTTCTGATTGATTAATTAAGAGCTGAACAACCAATTAGCTGGGCAGAAGACAAGAATTGGGCAGGAATCTGAACCCGGTCACAGGTCCTAAAGAGAACAGAGAAGTAGTTGTGAAGAGACCATGTGGATAGACCAGAGATGTCAGGAAGGGAACAGCCATAAGAACACATGCATGGACCACATGCCAGAGCAAACCTCAGATTGCAGGTAAAGGATCATGTGACTGGGTAATAGGCAACCATACAGAGTTAGAATAGCTCAGAGCCTGCTCAGCTTAGTGCCAACAGCTTGTTAATACAAATACCATGTTCTATGTCATTCACTCGGGAGCCAAAACTGGCTGAAGTGTATTAAAGAAAAACCATGCCATTACTTGGGAACAAAGGGGGAGTAAGAAAAACCCCTAAGAAGTCCTTCTACACTCTTTTGAAACCAAAGAAAACATTTTGAGTGAGAAGTAAAGGAACCTGAAATTTCTTGTCAGGCAGCCCATGTATTACCATTAAAATAGACACAAGAGATAGCAGTGATGTGCTCAGTGGCTTACAGACAGAAATTTTGTGATCATGAATTGCTGTGTGATGCAGAAACATACACTGTTCATTCTTGTATTGTGTTATGCGTGTCTGGTATTTAAGTGTATCTAATACTTGAAGCTGCATAGGTGTTCTTTGTAAGGACTTCAGTTTACATGAACAAATATAGCATACAAGGAAATGATTGTCATAAAGAAACAAACTTAGTTGCTTTTCTACTAGAGGATAAAGATAATAATTGTTGCTCTCACAGTCAGCTATTGGATGGATCACAGGACTCCCAATGGAGAAGCTAGAGAAAGTACCCAAGGAGCTAAAGGGATCTGCAACCCTATAGGGGGAACAACATGATGAACTAACCAGTACCCCGGAGCTCTTGTCTCTAGCTGCATCTGTATCGAAAGATGGCCTAGTTGGCCATCACTGGAAAGAGAGGCCCATTGGACTTGCAAACTTTATATGCTCCAATATAGGGGAATGCCAGGGCCAAAAGAATGGGAATGGGTGGGTAGGGAAGGTGGGGGGGGGGGTATGGGGGACTTTTGGGATAGCATTGGAAATGTAATTGAGGAAAATACGTAATAAAAAAATTTAAAAAAAAAATAAATAAAATATCACTTGATGAAACTGAAAAAAAAAATAATTGTTGCTCGATGAATTATTTGAATCTGGAACATTTTCCTAACACTGAAATCCTGAATTAGGATACAAGAATGAAGCACAGTTCAGTTTCCACCTGTGGTGCTGGTCGCCTCTCTATGCAGGAGACCTGGACCTCAATAAACCAGGTCTTCATACCCCTCAAACGTAAGTGCCTCCCCCTGGGCTTCTCAGCTGCCTGCTTTACTGTCTAGATCAAAAAAGTGCCAGAAATGGTTAGTAAAAAAGTGTAAGTGATGTCTTGGTGAATCCTACCTCTTCCCAGTAGTACTGGATTCGGGTGGGGAGGGGGAGGCACAATGAAATCTAAAAGTGGACTTGATGCTGGGTTTTACCTCCTTGTCTCTCCAATTTCCAAGTCAGATTCTTTACTGGGCGTGCTATAAAATGATTGTCAATGCTTGCTTTCCTCTTTTTCCTTTGTCACTACCTGTTTAAGTAGGCACCGTGCTATAACTCATAAGTTAATAAGATGTTTCCAACTACTAAAGGTAGTAATAAAATTGAAGCAGATTTATTTGTTTTGATGATAATTTGATGATAGTTTGGGGGCAGGTATCCAGGTGAACTTGCTACATAGCTCCGTGTGGTCACACACACACACACACACACACACACACACACACACACACACCTACAATTCCAGTATTCAAAAGACTCTAGGAAGAAGATGGCTCAATGTGAGTTTAAGGCCAGTGTGGCTATATAGTAAGTTCCCCCAGCTTGTATAGTTCACAGAACAACAACCAACGAATTTCTTATGGTAAACATCAGTTTTTCACTTTGAGGTTGCTCTTCCAGTTAACAGAGGGCTATCTCTAACCCTGTATCCTATACAGTCTACACATAAGCTAGCTACTTAATAAGCCATTCTTAAATGACTTGTATTGATATGGTATTAGGCTCCTCTACTTTTTTGTTTGTTTTTGTTTTGTTTTATTTTGTTTTTGTTTTTTCAAGACAGGGTTTCTCTTGCTGTCCTGGAACTCACTTTGTAGACCAGGCTGGCCTCGAACTCAGAAAAATGTCTGCCTCTGCCTCCCAAGTGCTGGGTTTAAAGGCGTGCACCACCACCGCCTGGCGAGGCTCCACTACTTTTAGAAATGTCAACTATTTACATATTTTCCTTCTGGATTCTTGAAGCACTTTTATTTTTTCACTATGGCACATTGCTTACACCAAAAAAGACTTTGTGCATTGAATTGTACTTAAAAGCAAAAATGTTACCATTGCCATTTTTCTCATAGTTTAGAAAATAAGGCTTAAATGGCTATACCTAGTTCTGCGCTGAGAGAAAAATTTTGAGTCTGAGGCTAACCCAAAATACATAGTGAGTCCTAGGACATCCTGGAATACAGACTAAGACCCTATCTCAAAATTTTAAAAATTAAACTTTAAAAGAAAGAAATTCAAACAAAGCTGTCAACCAATAATTAGATACTTCTTATATTTTTATTCATATATAAAGTTTTTATCCATATATATATATGAGTTTATCCATATATACATATACATATATATATACATATATATATACATATATATATCTATATATATGAGTTTTTTAAACCTACTTTAGGGTTTTTGGGTGTTTTGTTTTGTTTTTTAGATTATTTTATGTATATGAGTACACTCTGAGTGTCCTCGGATACACTAGAAGAGAGCATCCCATCCCATTACAGATGGTTGTGAGCCACCATGTGGTTGCTGGGATTTGAACTCAGGACCTCTGGAAGAGCAGTCAGTGCTCTTAACTGCTTGAGCTTTTCTCTAGCACCACATAAATAAATTTTAAGATAAAAAACATAGATTAAAATTTTTAACATTTTAAAATTATACTATCTTGCAGTTCATCCCAATGATAACAGCTACCAAAAACTAATATGATTTCAAAAAAAAATGTGGGTAATGAAATAGTGGGAAAGAGGAATTAACTCTAACATATTTCAACATGTGCTTAAGCGAGTAGTTTTACATTTGTCTTAAAGAGTGTTCTGTTTTTTCTTTAAAGCAAAAAGAGATCAACCTTTGGAAAGCTGAGTACACACAAACCGACATCTGAAGGAAAGTCCCAATATTTGGGAAAAGGTAATGAGGTTTTTAATTATATTTAAAGAGTAGATTCTTACAGACATTCCTTCATTCGCTTAGAGCTCAGCAATAATGATGGGTTGTGAGGGGCTCTCAAGCAGGACATATGATCCAGTTTTCCTGTGTCAGTTGGTCAAAATCCTAGGTGATGCCTGCTTTACAATGATGCTAGTGGTGAAAAGATTCTGTGATCATAAGGTGATGGTCAAGTCTACTATGTTCTGTACCAAGTTCTCAGAATCCGGTGGATAAAGAAGAGCCATCTTCTATTTCAACATTTGAGTTTCAACTCTTTCACACTATGAAGGCTAATAGTGACTTCAGAGAGCTTTTGTTTTACAGTCTATGTCTGCCAGTATTGATTATATTAGAAATTAAACTCAGAAAATGTCATATAAACTCAACTTTAAATAATTATAATCTCACATGGTTACAAAAGTAAAATGCTTTTAATGTTTAAAAATCTTTCTGGGCCAGCAAGATGGCTCATCAGGTAAAGTTATTCAGCTCCAAGTCTAAGAATCTGCTTTAAACTCCCAGTTCTACAAGGGAGGAGAAGAGAAACTCCTCCTTCAGGTTGTCCTCTTCTCTCTCTCTCTCTCTCTCTCTCTCTCTCACACACACACACACACACACACACACGTATGGCACACACACACTTTTACAGACACACTGCACACAGATTAAAAACATCCCTTTTTTAAGGTAGATAATTGAAGTATCTCTTTGTAGAGCAGTTCTAAGGATTGATGGATAGAGATAGATATTTACAGAATCTAATATTTAGTGAGTTTTCACAAAGGCCAAATGTGTTAAGTGCTTTGCATATGTTAACTCTTAATACTCCTGGACAATGTTTTCACTAGAATAGCGGCAAGGGATAGAAGTACGAGAGCAGCTGTGGGTCAGTAGACGTGCTTAGGTCAGTGAGCAGACTTCACAGAAGACCCGTGCACTGGAAGCATACCTTCAACGATAATGAGTGGTGGTGGCACAAAGAAATTAGTTTGGTTTGGTTTGGCATTTGTGATGCTGGGGATTGAGCATGGAGGACTGTGTGTGCCGAACAAACCACTGAGCTGTGTCCCCAGTCCCAGAGCACATTTTGTTTCCACCTCGTTCTATGCCTGAAACAAGCTCCTGTGACCTCATGGGTATGTTATGTATATACCCTTGAAATAATAGAGTTAGGGAAGCAGAAACCGGCCAGAGTAGGGCCACAGGCCTCATCCGGCCGGATGAGCACCGGGGTAGCTAGAGCACAGGGTCGGCTGACACCCGCCAGCTACCCACGACCCCCGCCACAGGATTTTGAGACTGCTGGTGAGTGGAACACAGCTTCTGCTCCAGTCCAATCACGCGGGACCTGAGACTGCTCTGGTTGGGGAGAGAGAAATCCGGCCTACATAGGGCCACAAGCCTCTTCCAGGCAGAAAAGCACTGGGGTATCGAGGGCGCAGGGTCGGCTGACACTCGCCAGCTACCCACAACACCCGCCACAGGATCTTAAGACTTCTGGTGAGTGGAACACAGCTTCTGCTCCAATCCAATTGCGCTCGGGACCTGAGACTGCATTAGTTAGGGAAGCAGAAACCGGCCTGAGTAGGGCCACAGGCCTCATCCGGCCGGATCAGCACTGGGGTAGCTAGAGCGCAGGGTCGGCTGACACCCGCCAGCTACCCATGACCCCCGCCACAGGATTTTGAGACTGCTGGTGAGTGGAACACAGCTTCTGCTCCAGTCCAATCACGCGGGACCTGAGACTGCTTTGGTTGGGGAGGCAGAAATCCGGCCTACGTAGGGCCACAAGCCTCTTCCGCTCAGAAAAGCACCGGGGTAGCTAGGGCGCAGGGTCGGCTGACACTCGCCAGCTACCCACAACACCCGCCACAGGATCTTAAGACTTCTGGAGAGTGGAACACAGCTTCTGCTCCAATCCAATTGCGCACGGGACCTGAGACTGCATTAGTTAGGGAAGCAGAAAACCGGCCTGAGTAGGACCACAGGCCTCTTCCGGCTGGACCAGCACCGGGGTACTACCAGCTACCCACGACCCCCACCACAGGATTTTGAGACTGCTGGTGAGTGGAACACAGCTTCTGCTCCAATCTTTAAACAGTGACAACGACAACAACTAACCCCAGAGATTACCAGATGGCGAAAGGTAAACGTAATAATCTTACTAACAGAAACCAAGACCACTCACCATCATCAGAACCCAGCACTCCCACTTCGCCCAGTCCAGGGCACCCCAACACACCGGAAAAGCTAGACACGGATCTAAAAGCATATCTCCTGATGATGGTAGAGGACTTCAAGAAGGACTTTAATAACACACTTAAAGAAATGCAGGAGAACACTGCTAAACAGGCAGAAGACAATAAAAAGGAAGCACAAAAATCCCTTAAAGAATTGCAGGAGAACACTGCTAAAGAGTTACAAATCCTTAAAGAAAAACACGATAACATAATCAAACAGGTAGAAGTCCTTACAGAAAAACAGGAAAACACATCCAAACAGATGATGGAAATGAACAAAACCATACTAGACCTAAAAAGGGAAGTAGACACAATAAAGAAAACCCAAAATGAGGCAACACTGGAGATAGAAACCCTAGGAAAGAAATCTGGAACCATAGATACCAGCATCAGCAACAGAATACAAGAGATGGAAGAGAGAATCTCAGGTGCAGAAGATTCCATAGAGAACATCGGCACAACAATCAAGGAAAATGTAAAATGCAAAAAGATCCTAACTCAAAACATCCAAGAAATACAGGACACAATGAGAAGACCAAACCTACGGATAATAGGAGTGGATAAGAATGAAGATTTTCAACTCAAAGGACCAGCAAACATCTTCAACAAAATTATAGAAGAAAACTTCCCAAATCTAAAGAAAGAGATGCCCATGAACATACAAGAAGCCTACAGAACTCCAAATAGACTGGACCAGAAAAGAAATACCTCCCGACACATTATAATCAGAACAACAAATGCTCTAAATAAAGATAGAATACAAGCAGTAAGAGAAAAAGGCCAAGTAACATACAAAGGCAAGCCTATCAGAATTACACCAGATTTTTCACCAGAGACTATGAAAGCCAGAAGATCCTGGACGGATGTTATACAGACCCTAAAAGAACACAAATTCCAGCCCAGGCTACTATACCCAGCCAAACTCTCAATTAACATAGATGGAGAAACCAAAGTATTCCACGACAAAACCAAATTCACACATTATCTCTCCACGAATCCAGCCCTTCAAAGGATAATAACAGAAAAAAAACCAATACAAGGACAGGAACCACGCCCTAGAAACAACAAGAAGGTAATCCCTCAAC
Organism: Mus caroli; assembly: GCF_978045245.1. Classification (NCBI taxonomy): domain Eukaryota; kingdom Metazoa; phylum Chordata; class Mammalia; order Rodentia; family Muridae; genus Mus; species Mus caroli. Next base: position 35,050,431 of record NW_028227259.1, read on the forward strand.
AAACCTAAAAGAAGACAGCCACATGAACAGAATGCCAACTTTAACAACAAAAATAACAGGAAATAACAATTACTTTTCCTTAATATCTCTTAATATCAATGGACTCAACTCCCCGATAAAAAGACATAGACTAACAAACTGGCTACACAAACAAGACCCAACATTTTGCTGCTTACAGGAAACTCATCTCAGAGAAAAAGATAGACACTACCTCAGAATGAAAGGCTGGAAAACAATTTTCCAAGCAAATGGTAGGAAGAAACAAGCTGGAGTAGCCATTCTAATATCTGATAAGATTGACTTCCAACCCAAAGTCATTAAAAAAGACAGGGAGGGACACTTCATACTCATCAAAGGTAAAATCCTCCAAGAGGAACTATCAATCCTGAATATCTATGCTCCAAATACAAAGGCAGCCACATTCATTAAAGAAACTTTAGTAAATCTCAAAGCACACATTGCACCTCATACAATAATAGTGGGAGATTTCAACACACCACTTTCACCAATGGACAGATCATGGAAACAGAAACTAAATAGGGACACAGAGAAACTAAGAGAAATTATGAATCAAATGGATCTGGCAGATATCTACAGAACATTCTATCCTAAAACAAAAGGATATACCTTCTTCTCAGCACCTCATGGTACCTTCTCCAAAATTGACCACATAATTGGTCACAAAACAGGCCTCAACAGATACAAAAATATTGAAATTGTCCCATGCATCCTATCAGATCACCATGGACTAAGGCTGATCTTCAATAACAAAATAAATAATAGAAAGCCAACATTCACGTGGAAACTGAACAACACTCTTCTCAATGATACCTTGGTCAAGGAAGGAATAAAGAAAGAAATTAAGGACTTTTTAGAATTCAATGAAAATGAAGCCACAACATACCCAAACTTATGGGACGCAATGAAAGCATTTCTAAGAGGAAAACTCATAGCTCTGAGTGCCTCCAAAAGGAAACTAGAGAGAGCACACATTAGCAGCTTGACAACACACCTAAAAGCACTAGAACAAAAGGAAGCAAATTCACCCAAGAGGAGTAGACGGCAGGAAATAATCAAACTCAGGGGTGAAATCAACCAAGTGGAAACAAGAAGAACTATTCAAAGAATCAACCAAACGAGGAGCTGGTTCTTTGAGAAAATCAACAAGATAGATAAACCCTTAGCCAGACTCACTAGAGGGCACAGGGAAAGCATCCTAATTAACAAAATCAGAAATGAAAAAGGAGACATAACAACAGATCCTGAAGACATCCAAAACACCATCAGATCCTTCTACCAAAGGCTATACTCAACAAAACTGGAGAAGCTGGATGAAATGGAGAAGTTCCTAGACAGATACCAGGTACCAAAGTTGAATCAAGATCAGGTTAATGATCTAAACAGCCCTATATCCCCCAAAGAAATAGAAGCAGTCATTAATAGTCTCCCAACTAAAAAAAGCCCAGGACCAGATGGGTTTAGTGCAGAGTTCTATCAGACCTTCAAAGAAGATCTAATCCCAGTTCTTCACAAACTATTCCACAAAATAGAAACAGAAGGTACTCTACCCAACTCATTCTATGAAGCCACAATTACTCTGATACCTAAACCACAAAAAGACCCAACAAAGATAGAAAACTTCAGACCAATATCCCTTATGAATATTGATGCAAAAATCCTCAATAAAGTTCTTGCTAACCGAATCCAAGAACACATCAAAACAATCATCCATCCTGACCAAGTAGGTTTCATCCCAGGGATGCAGGGATGGTTCAATATACGGAAATCCATCAACGTAATCCAGTATATAAACAAACTCAAAGACAAAAACCACATGGTCATCTCGTTAGAAATGCATTTGAAAAAGCATTTGACAAGATCCAACACCCATTCATGATAAAAGTCTTGGAAAGATCAGGAATTCAAGCCCCATACCTAAACATGATAAAAGCAATCTACAGCAAACCAGTAGCCAACATCAAAGTAAATGGTGAGAAGCTTGAAGCAATCCCTCTAAAATCAGGGACTAGACAAGGCTGTCCACTTTCTCCATACCTATTCAACATTGTACTTGAAGTCCTAGCCAGAGCAATTCGACAACAAAAGGAGATCAAAGGGATACAAATTGGAAAAGATGAAGTCAAAATATCACTCTTTGCAGATGATATGATAGTATATATAAGTGACCCTAAAAATTCCACCAGAGAACTCCTAAACCTGATAAACAGCTTCGGTGAAGTAGCTGGATATAAAATTAACTCAAACAAATCAATGGCCTTTCTCTACACAAAGAATAAACAGGCTGAGAAAGAAACTAGGGAAACAACACCCTTCTCAATAGTCACAAATAATATTAAATATCTTGGCGTGACTCTAACTAAGGAAGTGAAAGATCTGTATAATAAAAACTTCAAGTCTCTGAAGAAAGAAATTATAGAAGATCTCAGAAGATGGAAAAACCTCCCATGCTCATGGATTGGCAGGATCAACATTGTAAAAATGGCTATCTTGCCAAAAGCAATCTACAGATTCAATGCAATCCCCATCAAAATTCCAACTCAATTCTTCAACGAATTAGAAAGTGCAATCTGCAAATTCATCTGGAATAACAAAAAACCTAGGATAGCAAAAACTCTTCTCAAGGATAAAAGAACCTCTGGTGGAATCACCATGCCGGACCTAAAGCTCTACTACAGAGCAATTGTGATAAAAAAACTGCATGGTACTGGTATAGTGACAGACAAATAGACCAATGGAATAGAATTGAAGACCCAGAAATGAACCCACACACCTACGGTCACTTGATCTTCGACAAGGGAGCTAAAAACATCCAGTGGAAGAAAGACAGCATTTTCAACAAATGGTGCTGGCACAACTGGTTGATAACATGTAGAAGAATGCGAATTGATCCATTCCTATCTCCTTGTACTAAGGTCAAGTCTAAGTGGATCAAGGAACTTCACATAAAACCAGAGACACTGAAACTTATAGAGGAGAAAGTGGGGAAAAGCCTTGAAGATATGGGCACAGGGGAAAAATTCCTGAATAGAACAGTAATGGCTTGTGCTGTAAGATCGAGAATTGACAAGTGGGACCTCATGAAACTGCAAAGCTTCTGCAAGGCTAAAGACACCATCAATAAGACAAAAAAAACCACCAACAGATTGGGAAAGAATCTTCACCTATCCTAAATCAGATAAGGGGCTAATATCCAATATATATAAAGAACTCAAGAAGGTGGACACCAGAAAGTCAAATAACCCCATTAAAAAATGGGGCTCAGAACTGAACAAAGAATTCTCACCTGAGGAATACCGAATGGCAGAGAAGCACCTGAAAAAATGTTCAACATCCTTAATCATCAGGGAAATGCAAATCAAAACAACCCTGAGATTCCATCTCACACCAGTCAGAATGGCTAAGATCAAAAATTCAGGTGACAGCAGATGCTGGCGAGGATGTGGAGGAAGAGGAACACTCCTCCATTGTTGGTGGGATTGCAAGCTTGTACAACCACTCTGGAAATCAGTCTGGCGGTTCCTCAGAAAATTGGACATAGTACTACCGGAGGATCCAGCAATACCTCTCCTGGGCATATATCCAGAAGATGTCCCAACCGGTAAAAAGGACACATGCTCCACTATGTTCATAACAGCCTTATTTATAATAGCCAGAAGCTGGAAAGAACCCAGATGCCCCTCAACAGAGGAATGGATACAGAAAATGTGGTCCATTTACACAATGGAGTACTACTCAGCTATTAAAAAGAATGAATTTATGAAATTCCTAGGCAAATGGATGGACCTGGAGGGCATCATCCTGAGTGAGGTAACCCAATCACAAAAGAACTCACACAATATGTATTCACTGATAAGTGGATATTAGCCCAAAACTTAGGATACCCAAGATATAAGATACAATTTGCTAAACGCATGAAACTCAAGAAGAATGAAGACCAAAGTGTGGACACTGTGCCCCTTCTTAGAATTGGGAACAAAACACCCAGGGAAGGAGTTACAGAGACAAAGTTCGTAGCTGTGATGAAAGGATGGACCATTTAGAGACTGCCGTATCCAGGGATCCATCCCATAATCAGCTTCTAAACGCTGACACCATTGCATACACTAGCAAGATTTTGCTTAAAGGACCCAAATTCAGCTGTCTCTTGTGAGACGATGCCGGGGCCTAGCAAACACAGGAGTGGATGCCCACAGTCAGCTATTGGATGTATCACAGGGCTCCCAATAGAGAAGCTAGAGAAAGTACCCAAGGAGCTAAAGGGATCTGCAACCCTATAGTTGGAACAACATGATGAACTAACCAGTACCCCGGAGCTCTTGTCTCTAGCTGCATATGTATCGAAAGATGACCTAGTCGGCCATCAATGGAAAGAGAGGCCCATTGGACTTGCAAACTTTATATGCCCCAATATAGGGGAATGCCAGGGCCAAAAGAATGGGAATGGGTGGGTAGGGAAGTGGGGGGCGCTATGGGGGACTTTTGGGATAGCATTGGAAATGTAATTGAGGAAAATATGTAATAAAAATATTAAAAATTAAAAAAAAACAAAGATGAAACACATCAAAGAGCATCCTTACGGAGTTTACTGCAAATATGGCAAGCTAGTTACCAGACAGGAACTGCCCTGTCCTCAACTGCTCAAATGCTGTCCAAAATGGACAAAAGGGATGCAGGGAGGTCAACTATTAAGCTTTTCTAAGACAAGGTATGCAGTCCTTTATACTTCCAGGTCACAGGAAAGTCTGTCAGATAGTCTGAGCCTGAGGCTGAAGATGAATGCTATAAGGTTATAGAGAAAATCTTGGAGGATTGTCCGGGGAATCAACTATCTCTGTCATCTCTATAGTTGAGGGAGCTGTTTGCCTGTACTTCCTGCATATTCAGGTACTATTTATCCCTTCTCAAGTCTCTGATGGGGTTAAAAACTAGCTAGTCTCACAATTAACCTTAAATAGTTTAGGATTAAAAAAATGTTTTTAGATCTAAGAAGAAGATATTTCTGGATTTACAAATACAAGTTTTCATGGAAAATGATTTTAAGTACAGAACTCTAAACAAGATAAGATCAATAATAGAGTACTTTCTCCAAAGTTGCCAAATACAAACCGGCAAGGCATTGTGAATGTAATTCTTACCTGATGACTTTCATTATTGTTCTTATGGCATATAACTCACTGTATATAATTTAGTATTGTAAGAGAAAGAGCCTTTTACTGGATTAAAAGGGAAAATGTTAAAAAAAAAAAATCTCTCATACACTATGTAAAAGCATTCACCCGTCAAAAAAAAAAAAAAAAAAAGCCTAGGGCTGGAGAGATGGCTCAGCGGTTAAGAGCACTGACTACTCTTCTGAAAGTCCTGAGTTCAATTCCCAGCAACCACATGGTGGCTCACAATTATCTGTAATGGGATCTGATGCCCTCTTCTGGTGTGTCTGAAGACAGCAACAGTGTACTCATAGAAATAAAGTAAATAAATATTAAAAAAGAAAAAAGAAAAAGCCTATAGCCAATGAGCTAAGGCAAGAAATAGGAGGTAGAAGTTCTAGAGAGAGAAAGAAGATTTCTGGGAAAGAGCAAGATGCAGGAGATTTGCCCTGAACTCCAAGGAGGAAGCAAGACATATAAAACTGAGAAGTCGGGTGTGGTGGCGCATGCCTTCAATCCTAGCACTTTAATCCCAGAGGCAGGCAGATTTCTGAGTTCGAGGCCAGCCTGGTTTACAAAGTGAGCTCCAGGACAGCCAGGGCTACACAGAGAAACCCTGCCTCGATAAACTGGAAAAAAAAAAAAAAACCTGAGAAGGTAACCAATCATGTGGCATACTCAGACTAGAATAAACTGGATTATTGACATATGAGCTAGTCAAAACATATATTCATGAAATAGTAAATCTCAGAGTCATTATTTCTGGGAACAAAGTGGCTGGGTTGCAGCCAACGGTAACAGAGACATAGTGCTGGACAGTAATTGAGAGTTCTACATCCTGATCTTCAGGGGAAAAGAGATGGGGAGAGGGAGGGGAAGGGGAGGGGGAGGAGGGGGAGGGAGGGGGGAAAGGGAAAGGGAGAGTGTAGCCTCCCTCAGCCCTGCAGCTGGCTGATCCAGAGTTTGACCTTGCTGCCACTGAGAAGGAGATTACCTAGGGTAATCCTTCTTGGTAAAACCTAGATGGCTCTTTTGTTCTGTCACCTGCCACTGCTCTCTCCAAGACACTGCTACCTGCTGAGAAGCCCCTGAGACATTCCAGAGGAACATCCTATTCATTATCTCCTACAGGCTGGCTACAGACACCAAGAATGGACTGGGGGGCGGGGGGGGGGGGGGCTTCCCCTTTTATAAACAGACTCTCTTAGTAAACTGGCAGGCCTTGAACAGAATCATGTCTTGGTCTCCACTAATCTCTTGCCATCTAAGTTTCTTTCAGCCCCAGCCTGACTCCCAGGTGTACCTGGTTCAAGTAGGCCGCAGGCGGGCATACAACAGGAGAGGGAGAGGGGAGGAAGAGGACTGGGCCCTGGGTCTGGCCTGGCTTGGCTTTGAGTATTTTAAACCCCAAAACCCAAACCTTTATGGCATATTTCCTTTGACAAGACCATACCTAGTCCAATAAGGTCACACCTCCCTAGTGACCAAGCAGTCAGATCTATGAGCCTGTGGGGGCCATTCTTATCCAAACCACCACAGTTGTTTGTACACAAAGTGAAATCTCAGAGGGAATTACTTTAAGAGACTATAAGGCTAGAGACTGCCACCAAAAAGCATGCCAAAGACAGCTCAGGAGTCACACAAAATAAATACATGAGACTCAAGCAAAAGCTGACAAGAAAACAGTCAAAGGAAAATTTGAGATCTCTTCCTTAGGGAACTTTCTGTTGAAGAGTCTCCTTAGAAACCACTCTGTGGTGGTGTGTTGAAGGGTGGGAGAAAGTTTCAAGACTTCACCTGAGCCCTGAGATTCAAGATGCACTTTCTTCATGCAAACAATGCCAAGAATCAGTATTCTCTCTGGTTTATAGACTCTGGAATTGTAACCAAGATTTAACTGTTGAAAAGTATCTGATTTTGTCCTTTATGGAGTGAGTCAGAATGACAAAAAATTAATCACATAACTACGGCAGAGAATGAGATGAGATGAGGCTTTTGATGTGGGCTGAAGGGTTGCTTTTTCTAACCCAAATGGATCATAGGAAAAAAAATTATTTCCCAGGCATAGTGGTACAGACCTGTAATCAGGATGTTGAAGAAGCATGAATTTGAGGTCAGTCTGTCTCAAATATAATTTTTTGTTATTTGTGTATTACCCCTTTTGCAATGGAAGTCATTGGGAGACTTTTTTTTTAATGTTAAGAACATCCTGAACACTGAAGGTGTAATTCAGTAGTAAAGAATTTGCCCAGCACATAGGATACTGTGTGTGTGTGTATCCATGTATGACCTGTCCAGCAGGTCCAGTTATTCGAAGGTCTCCAGGGGACCTTCTCCTAAGAACCAAATTGGGAGGGGGTGGGTAGAGAGAGATGAGAACCTTGTGCAATGAACAACACACGGAAGCAGTCTGAGTAACATCAAGGTCTCTCTGTATTGAGCAAGGCCCAAGGCTTAAATGCACAAGCAAAAGGGGAAGTGCCTTTCAGCAGGAGGGGTGGGGCAGTAGAATTGCACAAGCAAAAGGGGAAGTACTTATCAGCGGGAGGGGTGGGGCAATAGAAATTTTTCTTTTGGCAGCTACACGGGGAAGCAGGAACTTGGTGGTATCAGGGTGTGGTCAGGACATCTGGCGTTGACTTAGGACTGGAACATTCTGTGGTTGTTCTCAGAACGGTGTGTCGGTGGCCCACTTTTGACCCCCTTTTCTTCTCGCGGGGAGAGGCCCAATTCAGAGATCAGGACAATAGCATTGTCTTAATAGATGTTCCCAACATCTCCCCGTTTTAATATTTTTATAAAGGCATATTGTATAATAAATTTGTAGCCACGTTTTTAACGACCACCTAAACGTCTGGTTGCTCACCGGGTGATTCTCTAAAACCATGAAGGACACAAGGACAAGTCATCTATGAGGCTTGAATTAACGGTTCCAGTCTGTTGGGTATAACTTGGGCTAGCCAAGGGATTTAGGAATGAAGCAAGCTCCGTGGGTAGAGGTAGAGGTCTGATCCCCAGTGTGCAATGTTAGGGGCCATGTACAGGATTGACTCTCAGGCCCACAGATTTTTACCCAGAGTAACCCTGACCTGCTCCCATGCCATTTTTCCTGGGGGAAGGACCCTAGGGCACTCAACCTTCATGCAATCAGACATGCCTCTCAGAGACTGTCTAACAGCTTCCAGACTAATCTCTGTGCAGTACTTAGTCTTACAACTCTCACGGGCGACGGCTTCAAGTTCCAATTTTTCAATGTGTCTAGCCTGGGATGACTGTTTAGTTTCCAATGTGGCGAGAATGTATATTACCATGTCGGAAGCACAGACTACGGCAATCTATAAATGATTCGTGGCATGAGACTGATGGCCGAATTTAGGGGAGGGGAATGATCTTACTTAAGCATTTTATGGAAATTGAGTCTCTCTCCCCGAGACGAGGGTGATGAAGCGGTATCCATGTCTGACTCTTCTCCAGTAACCTGCTTGTTATCACCAACGGCCAGCCGATGGTAATGAACTGAAACAGATGCACTTGAAAGAGATGAATCAATTTGAGATTTAATAAATCGGGTCAATTTCTGAAATGCCCAAGGACCAAAGGAAATCAATAATAGGAGTCCCAATAGGGGCCCCAAAAGGGAGGGCAACAAGGTCGAAAGCCAGGCAGAGGTTAAAAACCAATTTTGGTACCATGACTCTTGTTGTTCTCTCTCTCTTTTTCTTTTTTCTAAACTAGCAGTAACCTTGGCAATGCTATCTTTAACTAATCCAGTTTTATCAACATATAAGCAGAATTCTTCCTTAAGTGCAGCGCATAAGCCTCCTTGTTGTAGAAAGAGCAAATCTAATCCCCTTCTATTTTGAAGGGCAACTTCTGAAAGGGAGACCAAGGAATCAGTAAGATCATCTAGGCCCCTTTTTATATTCTCTATATCTTGGCTAATAGCCTCATTGAGCAGATGGTAATTGCATGCATTCTGTTGAGACGACACAAGGGCTGCGATTCTGGTCCCGGTCCCAGCAGCACCCAGGCCAAGAAGGACTGCAAGAGTCACCGCCGAGATAGGCTCCCTTTTGTGGCGGGATGGCAAGGAGGCATCTCGGTCCCAAAACTTTAATAAGTCATCTGACTTATGAATACTAAAATTTGGAAAAAGCTGAACCAAGACACAATAATCTCTATTATTTATAAATTCTTGTATAATAATGTACCATGTAAGGCCCGTGGAACTTGCCAAAAAGGTATCATTTGTGGCAAGATGATAAGAATACCTATTTTTATTTACTCTAAACGTGTTATTGCAAATCTCTAGCAAGAGCCTTGGCGGAAGCATGCCTGGGGAGATAGCTGAGCAGTTAAGAGCACTGACTGCTTTTCTGGAGGTCTTGAGTTCAAATCCCAGCAACTACATGGTGGCTCATAACCATCTATAATGAGATCTGATGTCCTCTTCTGGTGTGTCTGAAGACAGCTACAGTGTACTTACATATAATAAATATATAAATCTTTGGGCCAGAGCGAGAAGGAGAAAAAAAAAAAGGAACATTTATTGATCTCAAAGAGGACTCAAGTCTGTTTCCCAGTACCCATATCCAGTACTTCACAACCATCTATAACTCCAGCTCCATGGTATCTTATGCTCTCTTCTAGCCTCCATTAGCATAACAATCACACACACACAAACCCATTCACACACATGTATACATATAATTTAAAATAAAATAAAATCATAGCCAGGCATTGTGGCACATGCCTTTAATCCCAGCACTTGGGAGACAGAGACAGACAGATTTCTGAGTTCGAGGCCAGCCTGGTCTACAAAGTGAGTTCCAGGACAGCCAGAGCTACACAGAGAAACCCTGTCTCAAAAAACAAAAACAAACAAACAAACAAACAAACAAAAACTCATTTAAAAGTTGCATGCTTATTTTCTTGTATAAACTGAGTTAGCTACAGTTTATACTTTACACTGTTACAGTTTAGTCAGGTAAATATTCTGTGAGAGTCCAACATGTCCGGTCCCTGTTCTAGTCTTTGGAAATATAACTATTTAGCAAGATATATGCCAAGCCCACGACCAGCCTGAATTTTATGCCTGAATAATTTTTAAAAGACAGCCTTTCTGGGAGCAAATATAGAAAAAAAAAGTTGTCAGATATTACTCCAGCACCACTTCTGCCTGCCAGCTTCCATGTGCCCCACCATCATGGACATGGACTCTACTTCTCTGAAATGTGAAGCCCCAATTTCTTCTACAAGTTGCCTTTGTCATGTTTTCTTACTGGGGAAATGAAGACAAGAATACTGTGGGCAGCATCAGGGTTGGGGTTAGAAAGGGTTGGAAAGGCTTAACTCTAAGAAGCATCAGAGAACAAGAGCTGCTCCTCCAAACAGCCAGATCCCTGGGACTGAATCTGTCCCTTGCTGCTCATTTAACCTCTCCGAGGGTTGCATTCCTCTTGTCAAATAGAAGTGCAAATTATCTATCTCATCATATTGAGCAAAATATTCCATGAGAAAATCGATGCAAACTTGTAATATCTGGCACTTCTTTGGAGCTTACCACATATGCACACACAGCAAGCTCATAGTTCCCTGAAATGTAAACTGAGAAGGACTAGATGAGAGTCTGAAGAGTCATGTCAGAATTGAAGAGACAGCTAAAGGATGAAGATGGCCAGTCACAGCAAATTTCCAAAAGGGGTCAAGGAGGAGGAGGAGCCAGAAAATCAACCATTGACTTTGCCAATGGTTACTCTATCAAGAATAGCTTCAGCATGTGGTGGAAACATTGTGACTAACCTTTGAGGAAACAAAGAACTGAATCTACTCTGAGATGAGGTTCAGCTAGGGAAGGAAAAGAGACCTCCACTAAAGTGGAGAATAGAACTACATCTACTTCTTGTTCCAAAGTCAGATCTCTTAAGCATGGTCACTTTTCCACCAGGAGGGAGGAGACATACTCATTGATTTACAAAATGGGAGGGTAGAGGTCATAAAACTTAGAACCCAGATAAAGGAAATGAAACATACCTTTTGTTGTAAGACAATGTGAAGATTTAAATTTAAAAATGGCCTCAAAGACTCATAGGGAGTGGCATTATTGGAGGTAGTGCCCTAGTTGGAGGAAGGGGGGGGGGAGGTATGCTCTGAGGTTCAGATTCTCAAGCTGGGCCCAGTATTTTATTTTCTTCCTGCTGCCTGTTCATCCAAATGTAGTGAAAGACCTCCAAAGGGAGACCCTCACTCAAGTCTCAGGATAATAGCGGAACCCCAAGAACTCACGAGAGACCAAACTTGATGCAAATCACAGGAGGCTTTATTCGGGGAAAGCCAGAGCTCACGCAGGGGTAGAGGAGTCGACCCCGAGGGGAAAGGGGTCCCAGTTTTTATAGGTCCTCAAGGGGGAAAGGAGAAAGAGGGAGTAGGGGATTTCCAGATCTAAACAATGTCTATTCTAAAATGATTGATTTCTCAAGAAATGGGTATGGGAGGGAAACAAGGAAAGAGTCTAATGAAGGTGCAGTAACTCTGCATTGGCCCGACTGTGGTTGCTGGGGAGATTTTCCGACTCCCCAGCAACCAATATCTCAAACACCTGCCAGTGAGGTGCAGCAGTGGGCACACACATGAGTTCAAGGAACAGTCAGAACATTGGCAGACACACAGGTTCTAAGAGCGGCCAGAGCATTGTGCACCTCTATTTTTCTAAATCAGTGAAGCTAGTTCTGCTAACAATGAAATCTATTTTGCCAATTTCAGGACTTCTGTGACCTTTTACATTCTGTCAGGATCTTTCAGTAGAACTCTCTCAGCTACCACTCTGTGCCATATCTGCCTGCATGCCACCATGCTTCCTACTGAAAGACCCACAACGTGAGGACTCCCCCACATTCTGACTCTGGAGAGGCGACACCCCAAATCACTCATGAGAAACAGTCTTGATGCAAACTGCAAGAGGACTTTTATTCCAAGAGCGCTCTGGGGCCCACAGTCGTACACCACGCTGGGGTAGAGGACTGTGTGGGCCCCAAGTAGCTGGGAAAGGGGGTATTTAAAGGAAGAAACCACAACTCAAGGGGGTTAGGGAGAGTGTTGTTGGGAAATACCAAAAATACCAGTTAAGAGTCACAAGGAAGTGGAAAGTCAAGACAGTTTCTATGAGCGTCTAACAATAGCGCATTTGCATAGCAGGTTTCAGCAAAGGTCAGGGTGGGTCAGGGTGACTTTCTTTGAACAAACACTCCTTGAACCCAGGAAGCAGGTGGGTGGAGGAATGTCACTATCTGTTTTATGATTAGCATGCCTTGGAGCATTGAGTCACAAAGGTCACATTCTCAAGCATGAGCCTAAAGGCCTAGGGTTTCTTTCTTTCTTTTTTTTTTTTATAAAGTCTTTTTTTTTTTTTAAGATTTATTTATTTATTATATGTAAGTACACTGTAGCTGTCTTCAGACACTCCAGAAGAGGACGCCAGATCTTGTTACGGATGGTTGTGAGCCACCATGTGGTTGCTGGGATTTGAACTCTGGACCTTTGGAAGAGCAGTCGGGTACTCTTACCCACTGAGCCATCTCACCAGCCCCTAGGGTTTCTTTTTGTTTGTTTGTTTTTGTTTTTATATTACACTTTTTCACTACAATGACTAAACCTCTGAACTATAAGCCAATCCTAATTAAGTGTTTCCTTCTAGGAGCTGCCCTGGTCATGGTGTCTCTTCATAGTGTAAGGATCCAAAATCGTTGAAGAAAGACCCCAGGCTCAAATAGCATGCAAAGACAAGGAGTGTTTATTCTGCAGAAGCAACCAATATATGAGATCAATCAGTCTCCAAAATGGCAACCCTAGACAAAGGTACACAGGCCTTCTTATAGGGAACAGGGTAACTCTTTAGAAGGATTAGGTAATCTAAAATTTCATTGGTGCTAAGGGGTCACAAGATGGTCAGTGTTCTGTACTCCTATGTCATGAACATTTAACCATAGGATGAGATAGGACTGACTGTCTAGCACAGATGACCCATTCTGAGATAAGATATTTTCCCATGTTTGTAGTTATCCCCAGGATGTTCTTTGGGAGGGGGTTTTATGACCTTGTTTCTGGATTTCACGGTCTGTTCCAGGAGCTAGTGCCCTATGGCTTTCCTTTTGAAATCAGACCTGGTCCTTAAATGGAAACAAATGGGGTTTATGCTATCCTTTCAATAGCAATAGACACCTTGAATAAGACAGACATGAAAATATGGAGCCGGACGTGGTGGCACACGCCTTTAATCCCAGCATTTGGGAGGCAGAGGCAGGTGGATTTCTGAGTTAGAGGTCAGCCTGGTATAGAATGAGTTTCAGGACAGCCAAGGCTACACAGAAAAACCCCGTCTCAAAAAAAAAAAAAAAAAAAAAAAAAAAAAAAAAAAGCAAAAGAAAGAAAGAAAGAAAGAAAGAAAGAGAAAAAGAAAAAGAAAAAGAAAAAGAAAAAGAAAAAGAAAAAGAAAAAGAAAAAGAAAAAGAAAAAGAAAAAGAAAAAGAAAAAGAAAAAGAAAAAGAAAAAGAAAAAGAAAAAGAAAAAGAAAAATTAAAGCCGGGCAGTGGTGGTGCATGCCTTTAATCCCAGCACTCGGGAGACAGAGGCAGGCAGATTTCTGAGTTCGAGGCCAGCCTGGTCTACAGAGTGAGTTCCAGGACATCCAGGGCTATACAGAGAAACCCTGCCTCGAAAAACCAAAAAAGAAAGAAAGAAAGAAAGAAAGAAAGAAAGAAAGAAAGAAAGAAAGAAAGAAAGAAAGAAAGAGAAAAGGAAAAAGAAAAGAAAAAGTAAAAGAAAAAGAAAATATGAATGGGGACTGGAGAGATGGCTCAGTGATTAAGAGCACCAACTGTTCTTCCAGAGGTCCTGAGTTCAATTCCCAGCAACCACATGGTAGCTCACAACCATCTGTAATGGGATCTAATGCCCTCTTCTTGTGCGTCTGAAGAGAGCAATGGTGGTATACTCATATGCATAAAATAAACAAATCTTTAACAGAAAAGAAAATATGGATGAATATTTGTGATGGTTAATCTTCATTGGCAATTTCACTGGATTTTAAATACAACTAGGAAACACACTTCTGGATATAGTTGTAACAGTTTTCTGAGGAGTCTATCTACAGAGAGAATATTTATTCTGAACGCAGGCAGGACTATCCCATAGACAGGGTCCCAGATTGTGAGAAAGAAAGAAAGAAAGAAAGAAAGAAAGAAAGAAAGAAAGAAAGAAAGAAAGAAAGAAAGAAAGAAAGAACAAGAGAAGAGAAGAGAAGAGAAGAGAAGAGAAGAGAAGAGAAGAGAAGAGAAGAGAAGAGAAGAGAAAGAAGAGCACCAGTGTTCATTTCTCTCTGCCTCTAGACTGAAGATGCATGTGATCAGCTCCCTCAAGCTGCCGTCTCACCAGGATGACCTGTACCTTGAACTGTGAGGCAGAATAACCTTCCCTTCCTTAAACTGCTCGTGTCGTGTGTGTGTCACTGCCATGAGAAGAGTGGCGAATGCAAAGGTAAATTTGATAAACTCTTAAGAAAACAAGTATATGGTTTGAATTCTCATGATCTGCTGTTATCAGATGTAAGCCTAAGAGGCAAGAATTTTAGTGGTAGAATTACAAGACTAACTTGTAGAATGCAAGCCCGGGTGATAGCTTGGTATCATATTATAATAAATTCTGGATAGTATAATTTATTTTTAAAGATTTATTGTTATTTTGTGTGTTTAGATCTTGCCTGCATTTATATCTGTGATCCAACTGTGTACAGTGCTTGTGGGGGCCCCTTAAAAAAGGGCATCAACCCTGGAACTGGAGTAATTAATGACTAATTGCCATGTAGGTACTGAGAACAAAACTTGACATCTCTGCAAGAGCATCCAGTGCTCCTAACTGCTGAGCCATCCCTTTAGCTGGACAGTGTAATTTCTTTTTTCTTTCTTTTCCCCTTTGGATTTGTTGTTTTGTTTTGTGTTGTGTTTGTTTGCTTTGGTTTTTTGTTTGTTTGTTTGTTTGTTTGTTTGTTTTTAAGACAAGGGTTTTCTGTGTAGCTCTGGCTATCTAAGAACTTGCTTTGAAGACCAGGCTGGCCTCAAACCATCTGTCTGCCTCTGCCTCCCAAGTGCTGAAATTAAAGGCATCTACCACCCCCCTATGACCCCTCCCCACCCCCACCCCCGTTCCCAGTTTAAAATTTGAAGCTCAGACTAAAAAATTGAAGGAGTAAAATACTTGTATGTATAAAGGAACCTGAACTCTGCCAAACAGTTCTAAAGCTAACTTTTTCGAGGGTAAAATTTTAAACTGAAAATTTTCTAACAACAAAAACAAAACAAAACAAAAAAACTCAACAACAACAACTTGTGGATGCTAAGAATTCACAAGAAGAATGCAGTTCCTGGCCAAAAGCCTTGCATCTCTGTTCAAAGTTTAACTGAAAGAAAACTTGCCTCTGACTTCTGCTTTAGTCAGTTTGTTTTGTGACAGCCTTTATTGCAGATGCCCCTGTGCCCTTGGATAGGAAATTCATAATCCAAGGCCATTTCCAGAAAATTGTGCTGAGAAACCTTCAGAATCAGACATTTGACTCATCAATATCAATAATCATCTATCTTAAAGGCCATTTTAAATTAAGAGTCTGGCATGGCTTATTGTAAAGTGACCCTGACCTCATCTCTGCTCAGCAAGGGCTATTAAGTAGCACGCATGCATCAGAGCATTTCATAACTGCATTGGGAGATGTGTGAGCTGTATCTAAATACGAATATGGAGTCATTTTCAAGGTCTTTGTTTCAATAAAGAAGAAGCGTAATTGAAGTAAGCAGATTCCAAATAAGTTTTGGCCACTGTTAAAGGACTTCTCTCCAGTGGGCTGGGCAGACCATAAATTATTCACATGAGTTATTCTGATTTTCCTGATGAGATTCTGGCTACCATAACATATCCAGCTAACTCACAATCTGTTCTAACAAGAGACCACTCTTATCCTGGATAGGGCTTCACCTTCTTGAAGACCCAGCTTCCAAGAGCCTGGCAGAACTTCACGACAATACTATTTCTTTACGCCACAAGGTGGCACCCGCAAACTTCCTCAGCGCTGAACAGCCTGGTGGCTAAATTCCCACCCTTGGGGACTCTATTAAATAAAGGGATGTCAGAGAAAGATCATCTAATCCAATTTACCAATGTTGCAAATGAACACACTGAAACCTAAAGAACGTAAATGACCTATTCTGAGTCACACTTGTAGTTCAGAGGAGGCATGATGCAAGTTCAAATTCTCAAATCCATTCATTTCATCAAGAGGCAGTGCTTTCCAAGCAAAATAATACACTATTTTTTTCTAACAGTCTTACAAATACAATCTACTTCCACTTTTCCTCCAATCACCCTCCATCAGGAGCCAATCTGATAGAATTGGCCTTGAAGCATTGCTGAAGAACCACAGAAGATTCTCAAACAAGTTTGAAAATGATTGATAGGTGGAATAGCTGAAGTAGGAGTCTTAACACATGTTTGTCACCCTGACTGTCCCTTCTCCCAGGGCCCCATTGCATGTCCAACTATGGAATTGCACAGAAATCCTTAGTTCACATAACTGGAACCCTTCATGACCTCTGAGTCTGACAATCCTACCCTGGACCAAAATTAAACTAGCCTTTGTCGTGGTTGCACTTGGCCCTCTCTGGCCACTTGATCTTCGGCCCTACTTTCAGTCTAATGGCCCTCCTCTGCTTCTTTTGCTGCTGAATTATGCAAAGGAAATCAAACAGAAACTGCTTGCTTTTGCTATAAAACTGTGCCCAGTTTTCACTGACCCTGACCCTCATCAACAGCTCCTTTGCAGTTCTGGTGGCCCACACCCTACAGAGGATGCCCTGCCATCAAGCCCTGTCCTTGTTTCTGTCGTTGCTGACTCAAAACAGAAACCTCACAGTTACCAGGTGTTATTCTGAAAAAGTCCATATGCTAATTCATTGTAGTCTTTACAAAGATCCTACAAAGCTTGGGAGGGAAAAAAAAAATCCCCGTTTTGAAAATAAGAATCTTAGGCATAGAGATCAAGAGCTGGGGAATGGCAGAAGAAATCGAATTTTAGCCTAGGAGATCTATCTCCAAAGTCATATTCTTTGTCAAAAATATGTGTAGCCTCCAATAGCTATGCTGGAAGCTTTCCTTAGAAAGCAGAAGCCTGACCATCAAGACTCTCCATTCCTAATGACTTATTTATATGCCCACTGTATTTGTTACTTTCTCAAGCCCTTCCATTCTCGCACATCTATCTAATGATTTGTTTATATTCCTACCAGATTTATTACTTTCTCAAGTCCCTCCATTCCCCTCTATATAATGACTTATCAACATGCCCAAAGCATTTGTTTGTTTGTTTGTTTGGTTGGTTGGTTGGTTTGGTTTTGGTTTTTTGTTTGTTTGATTTGGTTTGGTTTTTGCTGTGACAAAATAGTTAGCAAACACAGCTCCAGGATTTACTGTGGCTCAGGGTTTAAGAGGGAACACTATCATAGTAAGGTAGCTGGCTGCCCACACTGAGCGAGGAAACAAAATCCAAACAGGAAATGACAGTAAGTTTTAAAACTCTCAAGGTACACCCACTTCCTCAAGTGAAACTCTACTTCCTAAAGATTCCATGACCTTCAAAACCATGCCATCAGTGGAGAACTGAGCAAAACAAATTTTACATTCAAACCACACCACTAGCCATCCTTCAGACATTTTCCTTACCCAATTTGTTTGTTGTGGGATCTTTGTTCTGAAGTGCAGAAATGGAACCCAGTCCTGGAGCATCAAGGCCCCTCTACCAACAGTTTTGATCCCAATTTCTCAGGCATCCCAGAGGACTTACTCTGCCAGTGATGCCTCCATTATTCTTGTGTGGGAAATGCTCTATAAAGGTTTCTGATAAAACTTCACTTACAGACCCCAATGACTGTCCCTTGGTCCTTGTCCTTTCTCAATGGAAGCTTCTTTCTCCACTGCATATTTATCTTTTCTGTGCTTTTACAACAGAGTTTCTCACTTGCTACTTTATTTTTAATGGGTTGATCTATTTTGTAATTGACAGATAATTGTGCATATTTATGAAAATTATCTGATTATTTTGGTGTATGCGTATATTTTATAATGATCAATTTGGGCTAGTCAAGCTGTCCATCATCTCAAACATCTATCACTTCCTTCTGATGAGAACTTTGAAAACTCTCTCATCTAATGTTGATAACTGTAACTACATTGTGTAATAGAACAAGAGAACTATCTAAGCATTCACTGTGGATACACTCCAAACTTGCCTTTTTTTTTTCTTTTTTTCTTTTTTCAGTGTTTGAACCTATCCATAGACCCAAGGGTTTGCAGTTCTTCAAATCTCTGCAGGTGATTTACCTGCATTCCAGGATTAAAAATATGAAACAGGCTTGGTAGTGGTGGCACACATTCTTTGAGGAGGCAGAGTCAGGCAGAGCTCTGTGAGTTTGAAGCCGGCCTGGTCTACAGAGCAAGTTCCAGGACAGCCAAGACAATACAGTAAAACTTTGTCTCAAAAAATCAAAACAAACAAAAAGAATATAAAACAGGCGCAAAAGACAATGATTTTACTTTAATGGGGTGCCCCAAGCCCTGAAACTCAGAGACAGGAGGCAAACCAAATGGCTACTCCGGCCAGTCCTGACCTTGATGCCTTGACTGTTTTCTCACCTGAAGTGACTTTCTCTGCCTTCTTGCCTGGCTCATTCCCATTGGTTTCTAAGGTTCAGGTCCTGGGGCTGAATGAAGTCAATTCTTGCTTTGCTTATTCTCCTCCTCCTCCTCCTCCTCCTCCTCCTCCTCCTCCTCCTCCTCCTCCGTCTCCTCCTCCTCTCCCTGTCCCTCCTCATTAAGACTCCTGAAGCAGAGATGAGAGATAGGAGGATCATCAGTCAATGCATGCTGTGTAGTGAGACCTTGTCCTCCTCATCACAAAATAAGTTGTAAAGTTGTGTTTGCTGTACATGTCTTTGATTCCTAAGTCCATCTCTATTTCCAGTGGCACTCCTCCCCCCCCCCCCCCATGGAAGACTCGCAGTCTTTTATTCACTGAACATGCCTTTCCTTGGCTCTGCCTTCAGAGAAAGGCCTAACAATCATAGTTAAAATGCCGTTTGCCCCAAAGCCTTGGTTTCTACTGGAAAATCCACCTGCTTAGAATACCTGATTTACCATTTACAAGATCGAACACCATCTCTGAAACACAAAGTCTAAGTTAATAGATGTAACTAATAGCCTCCAGTGGCACTCCTAAACCGCCTTAAATTTAGACATCCATGGCTGTCATCCACTAAACACTTACTTTCTCTCAGACATTTTAGACACAACATGACCAAAAATAATTTTACCCTTGTTTACCCTGATTTTTCTCCTGTTTTTTGTTTCAAATCCTATCATCATCATCATGCAGTGTGCTCACCAAGTGCTCAGAACAAACACCTCATAACCACTGTGGCTTTATGAAAGTTAGTAACATTATTAGCATGGTGCACAGCCACAACCCTAGAACTTAGAAGGCTGAGGCAGATCTTGAATTTCCAGACCACCATAGACAGCTTAACAAGACCCTGTTTTTAAAAGCCAAATAACTGTGGCTGGAGAGATGGCTCAGTGGTAAAGAGAACTTTCCCCTTCTGAGGACCACAGTTCTGATCACCCACATGGGGCAGCTCACAACCACTTGGAACTCCAGTTTTGGGGGGATCCAGTCCCCTGTTCTGGCCTCTAGGGGCACCTGCATACATGTAGCACCCAAACACATATGACACATACAAACACACACAAATAAAATAAAATAAAATAAAAGTAAAAAGTTTAAAGAGTAATAATAAATAGAAAAGTGATTATAATAATAGAATTGTAATAAGGACTTTCAGAAATATGGTGAATCTGTGATGGAGATACTGATACTCATAGCTCCATATTTAGAATAAATTTTAAAAATCAGTACCTGAGAATATGGAAAAAGCAAATGTTAATGGTGTGAACTACCTGTACTGGAGGCCAAATACCATCAGTTCCCCTCTCCAGAGCACTGTTAGATACGGTATAAGGTACACTTTCTTTTGAAAGCAGAGCCTTACAAGAGGCATAACAAAAGGTACAGACAACGAGATATATCAGTTAAAAAGAGGCAGGCAAGCACTTGTTTAACATCTTTCTGCCTCTGTAATCAAGATATGTTATAGTTTATGCAAGGTGTTTGAAGTATGTGTTTGCCATATTTTTAAAGAAGAACTATTATGAATAAGGTACAGTGTGTATGATGGAATATTATTTAGCTTTAGAGGGGAAGAAAATTATGGCATAAGGTAAACCTTGAAGATGCTATTACAGATGAAATAAGCAGGACATAAAGGGATAAACATTTTATAACTCCACTTACCTGAGGTACAGGAAGTAATCCAATGCATAAAGACACCAAAAAGAGGTGGCTGCCAGGAGCTAAGGAGGGTGGAGAATGAATATCCAATGAGAATGGAATTGTGGGGTAGAGGATACTGAAGATTGTACCAGAGCCTTGGGACTACTCAAGTGTTCTACCCACCAAGCTACATATTTAGCCAACTGAATTATATATGGAGTTGAAAAAAATTGAAAGATTGACCCTGTAGATGGATAATGGTGATGATTACACAACAGTATGAATGTTCTAATAATAGTGAACTGAATGCATAAAATGAGTAAAATCATAATTTCCATGTCACATTTACCACAATAAGAAATAACATAAAATGAGCCAGGCAGTGATGGTGCACACCTTTGATTCCAGCACTTGGGAGGCAAAGGCAGGCAAATCTCCAAGTTCAAGGCCAGCCTAGCCTACAGATCGAGCTCCAGGACAGCCACTGTTACTCAAAGAAACCCTGTCTTGAAAGAAACAACGACAAAACAAACAAAAATAAATATGTAAAACTAGCCATTGTGGGCCATGCCCAGGGTGCTAGCTAATTGAAAGACTGGGATCTAGTACTTAGTCAAGGAGTTCAAGGTCAGCATGGGCAGCACTGAAAGACTCTGGAGAGAAAGATGGAGGATGGAGAGGGCAGAGGCTCAAAGAGGGAGAAGGAAGAGAGAACTTGAGGAAGAGGAAGGGCAAGGAAAGAAGGGAAAGTTATGTGTCACTTCTAGGTTGGAGCAGGTAAAAGCTACTGTCCCTTTTCCATCTTTTTATGTCATCATGACAATGTGAAAAGTCACTAGGTGTTACAGGATTCAGGAAGCCCTTGGATGCTACATGCATACTAATATGGTAAATCTGTATTTAGTTATTTTTGTTAGAAACGAACATTTGATTTTTTTAAGCCACTGAATTTAAGAGGCTTGTTATATCAACATAACCATACTTCTCCTAACAGAGTATTCAAAAGACAGTGACATGAGAATCATTAGTTCTACTCATGATTAGTTCTTAAAACTCCAGAAAGGGGAGCTGGAGAGATGACTCAGCAGTTAAGAGCAACGACTGCTCTTCCAGAGGTCCTGAGTTCAATTCCTAGCAACTACATGGTGGCTCACAACCATCTGGAATGGGATCCGAAGACCTCTTCTGGTGTGCCTGAAGACAGCTACAGTGTAGTCATATACGTAGAATAATTAAACTTAAAATATATATATATATATATATATATATATATATATATATATATATATATATATATATATATATATATATATATAAAACAATTCCAGAATAGGGCCAACAAAATAGCTCACCTAGTATAGGCACTTGCTGCCAAGTCTCAGGATCTAGTTTCAATTCTTCTTGGCCCCGCATAGTAGATAGAACCAACTCCAAGATTTCCTCTGACTTCCACATCCGGCCCATGCTTGCATGGGTGTGTGCATGAGTGGACACATACCGCATGCATACAGGGTGAAATCGATGCAATTTAAAAGTTGTTTAAAATCTCCAACGTGACCTTTACTAAATACCAAGAACCACTAGAGGGCACAACTGAGTTTCAGGGACTTTTGTCAACAGTGAATTTGAAGTGAGAAATGAAAAGAAACCTTAAGGTAATTAAACAGTGCAACAGAAAATTGTTAACAATTCTTCCTAATTTCTTTCTCTATAAGTTCACCAGCTACCTTTTTACCCTCTGAGATGATTAAATTAAATTTAATCATCTGGGACTTCAGTTTTAGTATGAAATCAATATTCTACAATATATAAAGTACCTTTACAGACAGGATTTGTTGCCTAGAAAAAAAGTGGATGATGTTCTTAGTATAAAAGGAGAGCTTGATTTCCAACCTAAAGTTTTGCTTTCTTTAGATAACTCAGTCTAGGGACAATGGCTTTTTGACTGTGGGATCCTTACCGCGTCTAATTTGGTCAGTTGAGAAAACTGAGATTTCTGAAGATTTGGGACTAGGGGAGCAGACCAGATGTTCCACACATCAAGCTGTTACAGGAAGTGTCCCACCCACTCCCAAGGTCATGCCGAGTTCTTGACAGACTTCCTTTTCCTGTTTCCTTTTCCCCCTCTTTCTAATTTTTTTCTTCAAAGTTTATTCAAAGGCTACTGCCAAAACCATCTTGCTCTATTGTCCTGATGCTGACATCCTTCCATTGCCTTCTTCCTGTGAACTTTGATTGCCTCATTGTACTGTTACTTCTTGCTGCTTCTCACCAATTGTTTCATAGGATTGTCTTGTTTGCTTGATTTGGAGGGTTTGGTGGAGGGAGACAGGAGAGTGAGCTCTTCTTTTGTTGAAACCAAATCTCCCTGAATAGCTCAAAATGGGATAATCTTTTTCTTTTTATTAGATATTTTCTTTATTTGCATTTCAAATGTTATTGCCTTTCCTAGTTTCCCCTCCGAAAATCCCCTATTCCCTCCCTCCTCCCCCTGCTCCCCAACCCACCTACTCCCACTTCCTGGTCCTGGCATTCCCCTATACTGGGGCATAGAACCTTCACAGGACCAAAGGCCTCTCCTCCCATTGATGACAGACTAGGCCTTCCTCTTTTACATATGCAGCTAGAGCCACAAGTCCCACCATTTGTTTTCTTTGATTGGTGGTTTAGTCCCAGGGAGCTCTGGTTAGTTCATATTGTTGTTCCTCCTTCAGCTCCTTGGGTCCTTTCTCTAGCTCCTTCACTGGGAACACTATGCTCAGTCCATTGGATGACTGTGAGCATCCACTTCTGTATTTGCCAGGCATTGGCAGAGACACTCAGGAGATAGCTATATCAGGCTCCTGTCAGCAAAAATTTTGCTGGCATATGCAATAGTGTCTGGGTTTGGTGGTTGTTTATGGGATGGGTCCCCAGGTGGGGCAGTCTCTGGATGGTCATTCCTTCAGTCTTTGCTCCGAACTTTGTCTCTGTAACTCCTTTCATGGGTATTTTGTTCCCCATTCTAAGAAGGAACAAAGTATCCACACTTTGGTTTTCCTTCTTCTTGAGTTTCATGTGTTTTGCAAATTGTATCTTGATTATTCTGAGCTTCTGGGCTAATATCTGCTTCTCTGTGAGTGCATATCATGTGTGTTCTTTTGTGATTGGGTTACCTCACTCAAGATGATATCCTCCAGATCCATCCATTTGTTTAAGAATTTCATAAATTCATTGTTTTTAATAGCTGAGATTGTGTAAATATACCACATTTTCTGTATCCATTCCTCTGTTGAGGGACATCTGGGTTTTTTTCAGCTTCTGGCTATTATAAATAAGGCTGCTATGAACATAGTGGAGCATGTCCTTATTACAATTTGGAGCATCTTCTAGGTATATGCCCAGGAGTGGTATTTCTGGATCTTCCGGTAGTACTATGTTCAATTTTCTGAGGAACCACCAAACTGATTTCCAGAGTGGTTGTACCAGCTTGCAATCCCACCAGGAATGGAGGAGTGTTCCTCTTTCTCCACATCCTCACCAGCATCTGCTGTCATCTGAGTTTTTGATCTTAACCATTCTGACTGGTGTGAGGTAGAATCTCAGGATTGTTTTGATTTGAATTTCCCTGATGATTAAGGATGTTGAACATTTTTTAGGTGCTTCTCAGCCATTCAGTACTCCTCAGTTGAGAATTCTTTGTTTAGCTCTGTACCCCCTCTTTTAAAAAGAATTATTTGGTTCTCTGGAGTCTAACTTCTTTTCTTTCTTTTTTTCTTTCTTTCTTTTGGATTTATTTATTTATTTATTTATTTATTTATTTATTTATTTATTTATTATATGTAAGTACACTGTAGCTGTCTTCAGACACACCAGAAGAGGGAGTCAGATCTTGTTACGGATGGTTGTGAACCACCATGTGGTTGCTGGGATTTGAACTCAGGACCTTCAGAAGAGCAGTCGGTGCTCTTACTGGCTGGGCCATCTCACTAGCCCCCATGGAGTCTAACTTCTTGAGTTCTTTGTATATATTGGATATTAGCCCTCTATCTAATGTAGGGTTGATAAAGATCTTTTCCCAATCGGTTGGTTGCCATTTTGTCTTATTGATAGTATCCTTTGCTTTACAGAAGCTTTGTAAAGAACCAGAGGTTCTTTTATTGTTGAGAATAGTTTTTGCTATCCTAGGCTTTTTGTTATTCCAGATGAATTTACAAATTGCCCTTTCTAACTCTGTGAAGAATTGAGTTGGAATTTTGATGGGGATTGCATTGAATCTGTAGATTGCTTTCGGCAAGATAGCCATATAGTAAAAATGTTACTATATTGATCCTGCCAATCCATGAGCATGGGAGATCTTTCCATCTTCTGAGATCTTCTTAGAATTCTTTCTTCAGAGACTTGAATTCTTTTCTTTGGTTTTTTTGTTTTTTGTTTTTTTTTTTGTTTTTTTTTTTGTTTGTTTGTTTGTTTTTTTGAGACAGGGTTTCTCTGTGTAGTCCTGGCTGTCCTGGAACTCACTCTGTAGACCAGGCTGGCCTCAAACTCAGAAATTCACCTGCCTCTGCCTCCGGAGTGCTGGGATTAAAGGCATGCGCCACCACGCCCGGCTGAGACTTGAATTCTTTTTTTTTTTTTTTTTTTTTTTTAAAGATTTATTATTGAATTCTTATCAAACAGATCTTTCACTTGCTTAGTTAGAGTTATACCAAGGTATTTTATATTATTTGTGACTATTGTAAAGGGTGATGTTTCCCTAATTTCTTTCTCAGCCTGTTTATCCTTTGTGTACAGAAAGGCCACTGATTTGTTTGAGTCAATTTTATATCCAGCTACTTCACTGAAGTTGTTTATCAGGTTTAGCAGTTCTCTGGTGGAATTTTTGGGGTCACATATATACTATCATATCATCTGCAAATAGTGATAGTTTGACTTTTTCCTATCCTGTTTGTATTTCTTTGATCTCCTTTTGTTGTCTAATTGTTCTGGCTAGGACTTCAAGTACTACATTGAATAAGTAGGGAGAGAGTGGGCAGCCTTGTCTAGTCCCTGATTTTAGTGGGATTGCTTCCAGCTTCTCTCCATTTACTTTGATGTTGGTTACTGGTTTGCTGTAGATTGCTTTTATTATGTTTAGGTATGGGCCTTGAATTCCTGTTCTTTCCAATACTTTTATCATGAATGGGTGTTGGATTTTGTCAAATGCTTTCCCAGCATCTAATGAGATGATCATGTGGTTTTTGTCTTTGAGTTTGTTTATATAGTGGATTACATTGATGGATTTCCATATATTGAACCATCCCTGCATCCCTGGAATGAAGCCTACTTGATCATGATGGATGATCGTTTTGATGTGTTCTTGGATTCGGTTTGTGAGAATTTTATTGAGTATTTAGATATCAGAGTAATTGTGGCTTCATAGAATGAATTGGGTAGAGTACCTTCTCTTTCTATTTTGTGGAATAGTTTGAGAAGTATTGAAGTATTGGAATTAGGTCTTTTTTGAAGGTCTGATAGAACTCTGCACTAAACCCATCTGGTTCTGGGCTTTTTTATTTTTATTTTTGGTTGGGAGACTATTGCTTCTATTTCTTAGGGGCTGTGGGACTGTTTAAATTGTTAATCTGATCCTGATTTAACTTTGGTACCTGGTATCTGTCTAGAAATTTGTCCATTTCATCCAGGCTTTCCAGTTTTGTTGAGTATATGCTTTTGTAGTAGGATCTGATGATGTTTTGGATTTCCTTAGATTCTGTTGTTATATCTCAGTTTTCATTTCTAATTTTGTTAATTAAGATACTGTTCCTGTGCCCTCTAGTTAGTCTGGCTAAGGGTTTATCTATCTTGTTGATTTTCTCAAAGAACCAGCTTCTGGTTTGGTTGATTCTTTGAATAGTTCTTTTTGTTTCCACTTGGTTGATTTCAGCCCTGAGTTTGATTATTTCCTGCCCTCTACTCCTCTTGGGTGAATTTGCTTCCTTTTGTTCTAGAGCTTTTAGATGTGCTGTCAAGCTGCTAGTGTATGCTTTCTCCAGCTTCTTTTTGGAGGCACTCAGAGCTATGAGTTTTCCTCTTAGAAATGCTTTCATTGTGTCCCATAAGTTTGGGTATGTTGTGGCTTCATTTTCATTAAACTCTAAAAAGTCTTTAATTTCTTTCTTTATTCCTTGACCAAGTTATCATTGAGTAGAGTGTTGTTCAGCTTCCACGTGTATGTGGGCTTTCTAATATTTATGTTGTTATTGAAGATCACCCTTAGTCCGTGGTGATCTGATAGGTTGCATGGGATTTTTTCAATATTTTTATATCTGTTGAGGCCTGTTTTGTGACCTATTATATGGTCAGTTTTGGAGAAGGCACCATGAGGTGCTGAGAAGAAGGTATATCCTTTTATGATAAAATGTCCTATAGATATCTGTTAAATCCATTTGTTTCATAACTTCTGTTAGTTTCACTGTGTCTTTCTTTAGTTTATGTTTCAGGATCTGTTTATTGATAAGAGTTGGGTGTTGAAGTCTCCCACTATTATTGTGTGCGGTGCAATGTGTGCTTTGAACTTTAAGCCGGGTGTGGTGGCGCACACCTTTAATCCCAGCACTTGGGAGGCAGAGGCAGGAGGATTTCTGAGTTCGAGGCCAGCCTGGTCTTCAGAGTGAGTTCCAGGACAGCCAGGGCTACACAGAGAAACCCTGTCTCGAAAAACAAAAACAAAAACAAAAACAAAAGTTTCTTTAATGAATGTGGATGCCCTTGCATTTGAAGCATAGATATTCAGAATTGAGAGTTCATCTTGGTAGATTTTACCTTTGATGAGTATGAAGCGCCCCTCCTTGTCTTTTTTATAAAGTTAGATTGAAAGTCGATTTTATTCAATATTAGAATGGCTACTCCAGCTTGTTTCTTGCGACCATTTTCTTGGAAAATTCTTTTCCAGCCTTTTACTCTGAGTAGTATCTGTCTTTTTCCCTAAAGTGGGTTTCCTGTATGCAGCAAAATGTTGGGTCCTACTTATGTAGCCAGTCTGTTAGTCTATGTCTTTTTATTGGAGAATTGAATCCATTGATATTAACAGACATTAAGGAAAAGTAATTGTTGCTTCCTGTTATTTTTCTTGTTAGAGTTGGGATTCTGTTCTTGTGGCTGTCTTCTTTTAGGTTTGTTGAAGGATTACTTTCTTGATTTTTCTTGGGCGTAGTTTCCCTTCTTGTGTTGGAGTTTTCCCTTAATAAAGGGAAATCCTTTGAAGGGCTGGATTTGTGGAAAGATATTGTGTGAATTTGGTTTTGTCATGGAATACTTTGGTTTCTTGCTGGGTATAGTATCCTGGGCTGGCATTTGTGTTCTCTTAGGGTCTGTATGACATCTGTCCAGGATCTTCTAGCTTTCATAGTCTCTGGTGAGAAGTCTGGTGTAATTCTAATAGGTCTGCCTTTATATGTTACATGAAGTTTTCCCCTTACTGGTTTTAATATTCTATCTTTGTTTAGTACATTTGGTGTTTTGATTATTATGTGTCAGTAGGAATTTCTTTTCTGGTCGAGTCTATTTGGAGTTCTGTAGGCTTCTTGTATGTTCATGGGCATCTCTTTCTTTAGGTTAGGGAAGTTTTCTTCTATAATTTTGTTGAAGATATTTACTCGCCCTTTAAGTTGAAAATCCTCATTCTCATCTATACCTATTATCCTTAGGTTTGGTGTTCTCATTGTGTCCTGGATTTCCTGGATGTTTTGGGTTAGGATCTTTTTGCATTTTGCATTTTCTCTGATTGTTGTATCCATGTTTTCTATGGTATCTTCTGCGCCTGAGAATCTCTCTTCAATCTCTTGTATTCTGTTAGTGATGCTTTCATGTATGGCTCCTGATTTCTTTCCTGGGATTTCTATCTCCAGAATTGTCTCCCTTTGTGATTTCTTTATTGTTTCTACTTACATTTTTAGGTCCTGGATGGTTTTCTTCAATTCCATCACCTGCTTGGCTGTGTTTTCCTGTAATTCTTCAAGGGATCTTAGTGTTTCTTCTTTAAGGGCTTCTACCTGTTTACGTGTGTTCTCCTGTAATTTTTAAGGGATTTTTGTGTTTCCTCTTTAAGGGTTTCTACCTGTTTAGCTGTGTTCTCCTGTATTTCGTTAAGGCAGTATTAATGTCCTTCTTAAAATCCTCTACCAGCTTAATGAGATATGATTTTAAATCTGAGTCTTGCTTTTCCCGTTTGTTGGGGTGTCCAGGACTCACTGTGGTGGGAGTACTGGGTTTTGATGATGCCAACTAATCTTGGTTTCTGTTGGTAAGATTCTTACGTTTGCCTTTTGCCATCTGGTCATCTCTGGTGTTAGATGTTCTAGCTGTCTCTGGCTGGAGCTTGTTTCTCTTGTGAGTCTGTAAGCCTGGGTTAGCACTCCTGGGAGACCAGCTCTCTCCTGGCAAGACCAGTGCACAGAGGGCCGAGGAACAGCCTCACCTGCAGATGTAGGCCCGTAGGACTCTGTCCCAGAAACTTTTTCCTGTGCTCTCCTGAGCTATTCTGCCTTAGAGAGACACTGGAGAGAAGATGGGGGGTTTCCCCTGAGTCCCAGGTCAGAGCACTCTCTGGAGACAAGCTCTCCTCTGGCAGGGAAGGTGCACAGAGGACTCAAGCTGGTATAATCTTAATTTTTAAAATGTTTGAGTCTTAAACTGATGCTAGAGACAAAATTGCAATACTCTCTCATTTCTACTGCATTCTTTGATGCTATTTTAAAATGTTATCTTTTGAGTGTGCTTCAGTGAATGGCATCACACCAACAGAGAACCTTTTCCAATCAGAACAGTGAAAACATAAACCAGGCTCTTTTGCCCAAGAAATGCCTGAGGTTCCCCTTCCCAGCTTCCAACTTGCCATAGAAGCACTAGAATTACAAACACTAACCTACCCACTAGGTTCTGGGTACCTGAACTCTATCCCTCATTCTTGTGCAGCAAGTGGCTTGCCACTGGACCATCTCCCCAACTTCTCGGCCTCCAAGTCATCTTTCGAATCCAACTGGAACTGTACTATCTGTTCTTTGACTTTATTAAGCCATGCTGCAGAACTTCCCAGATGTGGTAACTATATGAACTAATTTCTTATGATATGTGCATAGGCATTATGTTGGACCTGTTTCTCTGGAGAACCTTAATGGAAGCTTCTTAAGATTCACCCATGATACTTTCCAAAGGTCAAGAAGAATGGAGAAATAATAACTGCAACACTCTATGATTCCTTGTCTGAATGGGACAAAAACCAATGATAAGCTCATTATCCACTAAATGAGTAATTCACTTGAGTAATTCACTCAATCTACCTGTCCCATTCATTCATTCATTCATTCATTCATCCATTTGTTCAACAAATACTGGCAAAATTCTTTTTGCCAGACACTGAAGGTATTGGGATAGGCACAAAAGCCATGTAAGTTGATAAGTAGAGCCTCATTCTTTCAAAGCTTAATGCAGTGAAAGCAGGAGGTATCTTATAGAAAATTTCACTTTCAGTGTGGACGGTATTATGATTAGTTGTTGAACACCAACCACTCCTCCCTATTCTCCCCTATTCAAACACTGGCATCCTAGACACTCTATTTTATGCATGCTTGGGATATTTAAAAATATTTAAAATATTTTAAAAAAATATTTAAAAATATTTAAAAATTAGAATTTTATTCTCCCTGAAGCTGACCCATTTCAAAAAAAAAAAAAATGGTGTTTGTCACAGACAGGACATTTCTGGCTCTCCAGGCTTTCACCTTCCATTGCTATCAGGAAATATAGGATTGGTATAAGAGATTAGAGGCACTAGGGACTTGTCTGATGCCTGTCAGTTGTGAAATAAATGGAACTTGCTTTCAAACATCAATGGCCAAGAACCCTGTATTTGGCTGGGCACACAGGTTCTGTGGACTTCTACTGCTAAATGTGCTCCTCTACACCTTGGAGAAATCTTTCATCCGATTTTCCCCAAAGAAAGTTTTACAAACCAGAAGTTCATGTCTCATTTTATGCTTCATACAAGCGCCTTTTCTGTATATTACTTATACTTTTTGCTGGTATCTTTATCTTGAACACGATTCCTAGAACATAATTAATGAGGGTGTCTAAGAACTGGAAAATTTGGGCTAGTGAGATGGATCAGCGGGTAAGAACACTGACTGCTCTTCCTAAGATCCTGAGTTCAAATCCCAGCAACCACATGGTGGCTCACAACCATCTGTAATGAAATCTGATGCCCTCTTCTGGAGAATCTGAGGACAGCTACAGTGTACTTACATATAATAAATAAATAAATCTTTAAAAAAAAAAGTAACTCTTGAAGTTCATAGTGAGTGGCTTTTTAAGTATAAATCTATGCAACTATGACTACTAATCTCACAATATCTTCACTCCATGAAGAAATCCTGAATTAACCAGTAATGATACCAAAATTTAATTTATTCAGAATCCAATGGTTTTTAAACTATCATAGCCTTATACGGATATTCAGACTGATTATTTTAAAGATAAATAAGCCTGTCTAAAGAATCAAATTTATCAAATAGTTCATAGGATTTTTGAATATCTGTGTGCTAAAAACAATCTTAAAGTTTCATATAGATTTCTGTATTTTTCTTCCCACAACCCCATTCCTTTCAGCTTCTAGAGAAGACATGGTAAGCACTCAGAGATGAGTCCTATGTACTTGAAACAGGCTCAGGATATGCTTTGTTCTTTGGGCATACATCATCTTAAAGGAATGAGACTGGTACTTTTACAGAGAATGTGTGAGGGTTTAAAAAATCTTAAAGAAGTTGTTTATTCTAGAGTCTTTTATAGAAGAATTTTTTCTACTTCAAGGTATTAAAATAAAATCCATTAGATAATATACTCCTAAAAGATTTAAGTAGAATCAAAATGATTTCCTAGACACAAGTTCAAATAAATTTTACATTATTCCCCATACTATAAACTGACTTTCTAATCTGTTTTATTTTTTTCTAAAATGTCCATTCCTTAGTCTCTTCCTTTCCTTTAGTTTTAACTTACTAGAGCAATTTTTACATAAAGCAAGCACCAATATCAATGTGCTTTTTGTTCCAAAATTACATGGGTTTCACAAGGAAAATCTCTGTGAAAGGTAGTCATGTTTATGTTATTCAAATAGCATCCTCTAAACTGTGAGAGTCATCATATATGATTTGAATAATCAGTACATAGTTGATAATTCTTTAGAATGCAGTTTTGAGACTTCATAAGATTATCTCACCAGGTAAACACATCAGAACACAGAGCTCAAATGACATGAAATGGTTGAGGATTAGCTCATGATAATGAAACACAATGATAGTGATAAGGCTAGAAGGCACTTGAGAAATAGTATCTGGAGTTTTCTTTTTTTGTTGTTTAAACATTTAAACCATAGTAACTTTAGTGAGTATTTCTAAAAGTGTTTGTGTGTTTGTTTTTCAAGACAGGATTTCAATTTGTAGCCTTGAGTGTCCAGGAACTCGTACTATAGAACAGGCTGGCATCAAATTTAGACATCTGTCTGCCTCTGCCTAACCCTACCTGGGATTAAAAGTGTGTGATGCTACCAATAAGCTCTAAAAGAATGCTTTTAATATATAAAACTGTATGGGTATTAAGTCATTTTTCTCTAGAAATAAAGGCCCTAATCGTCTCTGGAAGTCTCCTCATTGTTGTATTTCGGATTTCAGTATGTCTCTCACTATCATGTTTCCCTAAGCTAATAAAAATAATAAAATGTTTAATAAAGACTAAAATAATCTACTAGGTAGTGCTTTGTAAATAAATTTATGAATAAATTGACTTTAGGACATTAAGAATATTACTTCCCATTATGTTATTTTATTAACTGTTATTGGGTCTTATTGTTAAGGCCTGGGTGTTAAGGCCTAGGTAACTATTACCTGTCTAGCCAGCCATTTTGTGCTGTTCTGAATGTCACGAGGAAACTTTCTTATATCCTGTTACTGGTGTTAATAGGATGTTCTGTGCTTTGGTGTTCTTGGTATCCAATCACAACAGAAGTTGGTTAGAACTGCTTTGTATAGTTAGTCACAATAAACTTGGACCCGAACCAATCACCCAGCAGCACTTCCTGCACCTGTGTATGAATTTCTATAGTGTTTACTTTTATAAGCTGCCCCTGGGATGGACTCCAACATGAGAGAGACACCTGTACCATTATAAGAGATTATTTGGAATAAGACCTCCATTTTGTGGAGGGACTGAGTAAAGTTTAAGTTCCTAAGATCTCCCTGGGAACTGACATGTATGTGGGTAGCTGACAACCTGGTTGGCAAGGAAAGACATGAATGTTAGACAGGGCAAGTCCCCTGCCACAGCTGAGTACCCCAAACAAACATGGGAGCAGAAGTGTATTCCTAAGGAAACTCCCTATCCCTGTCTATAGAGCTCAGGCTTAGAAAGCCCATAGGATCTTGACCCAATGTTGCTGTCATCTGCTGAGTTTGATCTGTGGCCCTAGTCGATCAGTTTTGGGGTGTGGCATTCAATAAACCAACGCCTTTTGACTGTGGTCAGTGTGAGAGGCTTGTGTGGCAATTTCCTAACCCCAGCACTTACCACTATGGTTATCATGCAAAGCTTAACTGAGGTCAGCTCAGCTTGGCAGATTAAAATGGAAATACTGACAGGTACTTTTCATTTGGAAAGATGACTGTTTTATATACAATTATTTTCTAGGTATTTGGTTTTTGCTTGAAAAACATGGTTTATGTAGGTTTTAGTGGAAGTTGGTAGTCATCAGAAAGCTTTATCTGAGTCTTTTTAATTAAATGAGGTAATTCTTTTAAGACTAGTATCATATATTTAAGTTTTTCTCCAACCTTCATAGGATTGTAATAGAATTTTCTATGAATTTCTAGAACCCCACATCTCTCTGTTGTGCATTTATTTTTAAATTCTAATTTATTTATAAAAGAAGATTTCACTATTATCCCAACTGGTCCTAGGTGCTAGAATTACAGATATGTGTTTCATACTCAGCTTAAGCTATGTATTTTTCTATGAGAAATTTACCTGCTATTCTAGAATTAGGGAGAAATAATTGTGGTTTTACATGGTCACTGAAATAACATTTAAAAATAATTGTTGGTAGAAACAGGAAAATATTTTTTGAAATCATAAGGACTCTCAGTAGATTTTGGAGTGGCTTCTCTCATTGTGTTTAAGTCCTTACTCTAAGCCTTAGAGTTCCAATATGAAAACCTGAGAGCTTCAATCTGAAAACAAGGCTCACTCCAAGGATATTCTAGGGATTAAAGGAATGCTGTAGGCAAGCCCTGTGCATTGCCTAGGGCTCAATAAAAGGCAGCTACTGTTTTTGTTATTGTTGGTAATGTTTTATCAACTTTACTATCTGCATTGCTGATCTGATTAACACATTCGTTCACATGACTTAACACATTTCACCAAAGTATGGGTTTAAATATTTAATGTACATGTGTCTCTTTTGTTTTGCTTTTCAAGATAGGGTTTCTCTGTGTAGACTTCTGCTTCCCAAGTGCTGGGATTAAAGGCAAGCATCACTACGTGTTTCTTTTTAGTAAGGAAAAAAAAAATGAACAATTTCAACTCATCAAAAGCTCTACTCACATACAAGTCAAAGAAGAGTGAATACATTTTGTTAAAGCATTAAAAACATTGTAGTTATGTCAAGCCCTAAGGTAAGGTAAGTCAGGGTTTAAAATTTTGTCAGATACATATGAGAAAATGATCTTTATAGCTAAAGTTGCAACAAAATCTGTTCAGCTTTAGAAAGGAGATTTTAAAGAAAGTTAGAAAAGTATACATTCTAAATACATTGTCTAAAACCCAAGCTAGCGGGCTGGAGAGATGGCTTAGCCGGTAAGAGCACTGACTGATCTTCCAAAAGTCCTGAGTTCAAATCCCAGCAACTACATGGTGGCTCACAACCACCCATGATGAGATCTGATGCCCTCTTCTGGTGTGTCTGAAGACAGCTACAGTGTACTTACATATAATAAATTTAAAAAAAAAAAAAAACAAGCTAGCACCATCTTGGAAAACATCTAATTATATAAAGCTCCCTAATATAAATATTTTATGCTTCATGAGCCCATTCAGTGAACTTTAAAGATAGAGCCTGATTTAGCTTCTTTTCTAAACCATCAGCTCTGGTAAACATTCTAACTTCAACTTCTTGCCTTCAAGCAAAGTTAGGATCTACTTCTCCTAACCCATGTGTAAAAGTCCTCAGAAGTAGCAAACTGGTAGCAACTTAGTGGAGGTTAAACTCAAGGCCAGAAGCACTGCCAATATCATTACACATCAGCTGCAGATACTAGAAAACGCAGGCCAAAACACTCAAGAAAAACTATAGAAACACAAACACAGCACATGGGAGGAAAGGAGCTGCTGTCAAAATTGTGCTGAGTACAAGTCTGAGGTTTGAGTTAGTGCTCAGGGCGAAAGTGATGCCATGATCTGGGAGCCTTGACTGCCTCACTTAGGTAAGAGGATGTGTCAGCCTTGTGCCTGGCAAGAATCACATTACTATGTTAGGGCTCCTTTAAGTTCCTGCCTCCACTCTGGCTGTGCTGCTACTCCTTCCCTGTCTGTGAAAATCCGTTCCCCTGTAAGTGTCCCACCCCTAGTCTGAACAGAAAGCAGGAAATCCTGCCCTCAGAGCTGAGGTGATAGTCAGTCAGCAATACAAAGCAGTAGACGCTAAATTGTGTTTTGTTTTCTGGGATTTTTTGTTGAGACAGGTTGAGCCTAAGTTGGCTTGAAACTCAGTAAATGGCTTAGGACTCCTGATTCTTTACCTCCACATCTCAAGAGCTGGGGTCTAAATTGAGTTTCTTATTTGCAAAGAACAGACTTTCTACTTAATTTAAGCTAAAAAGAAATTTATCGGAGGAAGTTCAGTTGAGAGGAAGGGAAAACAAATCCATCATGCCCATTACAAGGTTATGAAAACACAAAGTTTGAGTAAGTAATGAACTGTACTTGTTATAATGAGAGCTTGTTATAATGAGCCTCACACTCAAGAAGAAATGCCTGAAACTACAAATCTTAGCTTAGAAAGGTTCTTGTGCTCTTTCTAGGTGGGGCTTGGGAGTAGGCATGGACAGCTGGAAAAGGCAAAGCCAGGACAGCACAGATACATGCCATGTGTACAAAAGGACATCCTGCTCCTAGCGGGTAAAAGTTATCTTTGAAAACTCTTTCTAGGTCTGGAGAGATGGCTCAGCGGTTAAGAGCACTGACTGTTCTCCCAGAGGTCCTGAGTTCAATTCCCAGCAACCACATGGTGGCTCACAACCAGCTGTGATGAGATCTGATGTGTGTCTGAAAACAGCTACACTGTACTCACATAAAAATAAATAAATCTTTAAAAGGAAAAAGAAAAGTCTGTCTCGTAATAGGGATGGTGGAGATCATACAGTGCATGGCTTTCCACTGTTGCAGGAAGAAAAACTCATTACCAGGGCCTTCGTGAAGTGGGCAAATCTCTTCCCGATAGCACTTTATTCTAAACAAGAACATTTCCAGGCAGAATCATAGGTTCCATTGGTCATCATCAGTTCAACTTCTAATAATTCAAACTTCCAGCCAACTTTGATAAGTAAGAACACCTTAGTTTTAGAAATACCTAATATAGTTCAAATTTTCCATTGGCCTTCCCCTTCCTCCCTAGGGCTGATTTTCCCAGAGGTTTCAAGATAGGTCTTAACACACTATAACACTGTGAAGAGGGAGGCATGAGCCGACACTTGCCTGACCATTTCACAAACAGGGCTTTAGCTATGGCTAGTTTCTATAACACCAAAATTTCCCACAGCAAAATTTCCCAGATCCTGTCACCATCTTTAAGAATATTTCTAAAATTAATCGCCATTAAATGTAACATTTAAGTTGTAGGTGTATTTTTGATACTCTCTCCCTACCTTAAAATACAGAAATTGTGTGTGATGGAACCTACATGTAACCCCAGAAACTGGGAGGTAGAGACAGGAGAAGGAGGGGCTCAAAAATCATCCTCAGCTACACAGCAAGTTCAAAGCTATCCTGGGCTACACAAGACTCTGTCTCAAAAAAGCAAGCAAAGTAAAACAAAGTAAAATATAAAAAAAAAATTCAAAAAAGGTTAAACTAATATTGAGAGGGTTTTTGTTTGTTGTCTTTTAAATTGGGAGAGTTTAGGGTCACAAATATATTTCTATTTTATCTGTAGGTTTAGAAAGGCAACAGCTCAAGTAACTAACATTCTAGTTTCAAGAAAAAACTTGCCGGGCGGTAGTGGTGCACGCCTTTAATCCCTAGCACTTGGGAGGCAGAGGCAGGCGGATTTCTGAGTTCGAGGCCAGCCTGGTCTACAAAGTGAGTTCCAGGACAGCCAGGGCTACACAGAGAAACCCTGTCTCGAAAAACAAAAACAAACAAACAACAAACAAACCTTAATGCACCAGTCAATGGCAGAATAAAGCACCGCTCTACATCACACATAGTTGTTCATGTGGATTCCCGTTCCTTTCTCTGAAGAAGCTTTTTAAAGCTGTGTGCATTTAAGTTCCTAAAATACCAGACTACTGACAGAGTTGATATGTCAAAGATGATGGTGAACTTCTCTGAAAACCACAAAGGAAACCAATAGTCCCACATTAAGACTTCGAATAACCCCACCAAAGAGGAAATACAAAAGAGAAATTAACAATGTGATAAGGCAGACGTGCCTGAGTACTTCTAGATTGTCTTTTGACCCTCTCAATCTTGTACCCCAGTTCCTCCAAACTCTTCCTTTTTCTGCAAGGCAAGCAGAAAAAAGATGCAAGGCCTTCGGAGGGAAAACAAACAAAAATCCTTCCATCTTGACTTCTTCACTTCAAGGGGCCCTAACGTCAGCTTTCATAGCTGTCAAGAAGAGTCACAGTGCCTGTCCGGGTTCCCTATTACGAGGATCAAATACAATGCTGTCCCACTCTAAGTGAAAGCCACCATTCCTGGGAGAATTGCCAACACAACTCAGCTCCGGTTCTACTCGCGCGGCAAGGCTGGTTCGACCTACAGTCAACAGGAAGCTTCTGCGGCCAGACGAGAACCAAGGTGTCAGCACCGCCCGGATGGCTCACGCGGTTCGACTGAGATTTTACTATCAGTGACAAAGGGTGCGGAGGCACAAAGCTGAGAAATGAACAGTCAACCTCTCTCCAAAGAACCCCAACTCCGATCACCCTCCGAAAACAAAGCCCCACACCCCTCAGTGTTTCGGTGAGCCAGGCGGAGCCAGCCCCGCTTCGCCCGTTGCGGTAGTCGGCGTGCGGGCAAGGCAGGGAACCACATGTCGGTGCTGCTTTCTCCTCACGCCCCCTCAGGAGCCCGCCTGGCCCCTGGCGCCATGTTGGGCCGGCAGGCAAGACACTGCCGGGCCTCCCAGC
This sequence comes from Mus caroli, assembly GCF_978045245.1. Classification (NCBI taxonomy): domain Eukaryota; kingdom Metazoa; phylum Chordata; class Mammalia; order Rodentia; family Muridae; genus Mus; species Mus caroli. Next base: position 35,088,434 of record NW_028227259.1, read on the forward strand.
GGCCCGCGGACCCCGCGCAGAGCTCCCGCGCCGGAAGGCGCTCCAAGCAGACAGCAGAGCGCGAGTTCCGGTGAGCGGGCGCGCGCAGGTAGCCGCAACCCCCGCCCCGCGCGCGATCCGGAGCGGAGGGGCGGGGCCGGCGGCGAGAGGAGGAGAGAGGGAGGCGGCGGGGTGCGGGCGTCCGGGAGTTCCCTCCTCCTCAAGTAAAGCGTCCCGGGCCGGCTGCGCCGCCGTCGCTGCCTCCTGGCGCCCCGCGAGCTGGAGGTGGAGAAGGGAGAGGGACCCGCGGGCGTCCACCTCGGCCGGCCGCCTTCTCCCCGCGGCGACCCGTGCGAGAGCGGCCGGACTCAGGTAAGCTCGCGGCGTGGCCTCGCGACGTAGGCAGCTGACCCGGACCGGGCAGCTCTAGGCCTCGGCATCCACCCTCCTGCTCCCGGGCTTCTCGAGGCGCCGCCGCCCCTGCCGCTGTCCGCCTGCTGGTCCCGGAGTCTGGAAGTTGAGGAGAAACTTCTCCCCTCCCGCGGTCTGGCGGGCGGGCGTGTGTGTCCCGTCTCCTGGACTCACTACCTGCTTGCCCAGTGCCTCGGTCTCCGCCCTGTCCAGGACTTCCCGATCCTGCGGGAGTCCGGATAGTGGTCCAGCCTATGTGGTGCCGCCGCTGCACCCTCCACCCTAAAGGACGTGGGGTCACTAGCGAATAAGGACCAGAGGGTAGGGGAGCGGCCCCTTCTCGTCTCAGCGGCTGGAGGTCGCCTGACGCCCGCGGTAACTGTCTGGAGCGAGGAGTGGAACGCGTGGAGCGAGTGGGTGAGCGGCCGGTTGTACTTGGTTTGATTGCAAACCACGACCTGTTTATAAAGTTTTCCTTTGTTTGGGTTTGAGGGTGTTGGGACGTGTTACAATCAGCGGCCACTTTTAAGTGCCTTGCCACTCCGCCTCCCCCCATGAGTTCGGTTCTCTGTCCTCCTGTGTCAACGAAAATTTTGTTTGTGTTTTGCTTCTTGATAATTGCTTCCAGCTTTTGCTTTATTGGGCTTGAGAAAGAGTTGTTTTTAAAAAGTGGGAATATCGTTTCTGGTATAGGGATTGTGAATGGGGCACAGCGTAGTTTTGATGTAGTTATTCTTTGCATAAGTGACTGGAACAGCAGTGGAATGACAGTTATTAAAGTAAATAAATGAAAAGTATGCAGTTGAAACATAACTTTGTACCTCTCTCGTGTGTTCCACAGCTGTGTTTTTTACATGTGATTTCACAGGATATTGCGGTATGGTATATTCATGTATTTCGTGTAAAATTACTCACCAAAATTGACAATTGAAAGTGAGTTTAAACATCCTGTTAAATTTCTAAATTTAAATTACTAATGAAAATGTTATTAAGTGTGCATGTGTGACTCAATTTAAGGCCGAATACGTGCCAGCACAATGGTGTGGACTAGAAACATTTTGAGTGGGCAGATAGGGAGTGTTAAATTAAAAGCCAAAGTTCTTATATGCATCACATAGGGGAGAGAGCACAACTGTAGGAAAGTTGTTCTTCAGGAATTTTTTCCCTCTTGCTATGTCAGCATTTAGCTATATCTTATTTTTGAATACCAGCAAAACCTCAGTGAAAAATGTAGATGCTGGTTGACATTTCAGTAGGTCCTAAATTTAGGGGAGGGAGAAGATTGCCTTTGATTGAAACTTAGATACAAGACTGTTTATATTCCATATTTCCAGGATAAAAGAAGAGCTTTTAAAATGTGTGCTTTGCCATAAAACTACGGTAATGGTATACCTTTAATTTTGTAGCTAGTTTTTGCTGACTTCACAGACCACAAAATTGACTCCTTTCTGTTCAACTGAAAGTGAAATTACAGCCCTGACCTGTCTTCTGGGATAGGTGTGAAATTTATCTCATGGCCAAAGGATAATATTAATATATAGTCAAAAATTGCTTTTAGTTGAAGAAATTCTCAAAAAACCCCATTGTCTTTGCAAATAAAATTTTATTTCATTGCATATATAAATAAAAGAGTGTGCTAAAAGAGTAGTGAAATATTACTAATCTTGTTTACTTACAGTTCAAATTTGCATAGTCCTAACAGTAATAGCATACTACTGTGGGTAATTTTTTAAAAAATATTTATATAAGTACACTGTCGCTGTCTTCAGACACACCAGAAGAGGGCATCAGATCCCATTACAGATGGTTGTGAGCCACCATGTGGTTGCTTGGAATTGAACTCAGGACCTCTGGAAGAGCAGTCTTAACCACTTAACCACTTAACCACTTAACCACTGAGCCATCTCTCCAGCCCTGGTAATTAAAAAAAATATATATTGAACTTCCAATTTAGTGGTTCAGGTTGGTGTGAGCATCATTTATCAGTCTTATTACCATTGTTTAGGAAAGAAACCTGAGCAGATTTTTTTTTTTTTTTTTTGAAGAGCATTGATAGGCTCTGATGTCTAGGGATGCAAATTTAAGTGATAAAACTATTAAAAAAAAAAAACTACAAGGAAGTGATGCTTCTATCCTTGGGGTCTTGGAGGTGTTAGTTTTATGAGCTCATACATTTGTGTTTGTCTGTTACCTAGGTTTTATATTTTACATAAAAATATTTTTAAGAAGCCCGAATGTAATGCAGTGTAGAAGGTGCTTAGGTTAAATTAATAATTTAATTTTCAGGATAATCTGGTTTCCTGTCACATCCATTAATCTTTTCCCTGTTGATTAAAAATTTTAGTCATTTGTGTCTAGCTTAAGGGCACTCCCTGGGCTCTTCTTTGCTAACAGGTTTAGATTTCTCGCATCATAAATATCATATACTAGTTTGTGTGTAAAAATACCACACACACACACACACACACACGCACGCACGCACAAAAAAAAATCTAATAAAAAAAAGAAAATACCACACACTTCCAAATGTACAGTAATGAGAGAATTTTCAAAAAAAGTGTTTCTTATTGAGTTCTTGATTTTTATGTTATTTTAATGTTCTGAGAGAAGGTGTTATGTGTTAATTTTAAATATAAATAGTAAATAGAAAGTAATCAAAATGTTTATTGAGGTGTTCTTTTATCAGGTACCTACCTTTCAGAAAATCAGGTACCATGACAAAACTGACATAGCAAGAGTTGACTTTCATTCCTTTTTTTTTCCTTAAAGCAGTAATGCTTCAGATAAAAACAATTCAGTGTCAGTTTTTTTTTTTTTCTTTTTTTCTTTTTTTTTTTTTTTTTTGTACACTGTAGCTGTCTTCAGACACTCCAGAAGAGGGCACCAGATCTCGTTACGGATGGTTGTGAGCCACCATGTGGTTGCTGGGATTTGAACTCTGGACCTTTGGAAGAGCAGTCGGGTGCTCTTACCCACTGAGCCATCTCACCAGCCCTCAGTGTCAGTTTTAACATGAGATTTTTTTTCATTGTGTAGTGATTTTCCCTTTAATTACACTTTATGAGGTTTGTAGGGTCTGAAGAAATACTATACTTTTGTTACAGAAGGAAGCAATGACAATGGTGTTTCAGAGAGACAGAGTGGTTGCCTGAGGCCGCTTTAGTTATTCTGTGTAGTTGCTTGCTGTTTTAGCTGTTGGTTTTGTTACTTTATGTTGTTGTAATGGAGCTCTGAAGAAGAGATTGCATCTGTGCCAAGTTCATGTCACAGGAACTTTGCCTCATTGTAAAGGCAATGTTTGTGATTCTGTCCTTGTGTGCATATTTACAGGAAATTTTAGTAAGATCTTCTATTGTTCAGAGAGCTACATGGCTAGGTCACCTTTGGTTCACATTTAAACTTATACTAGAGATACAAGTCCTCTAGCAAGACCTAACTGCTTCTCTTCAGAGGAAATAATCTGTTCCTATTAAAGTGTGTTGGTGTCTTACCAGCTTTGTGTACAGCTACTTATGTATGGCTACAATCGGGTATATATTTTCTTTTTTCTTCTCTCAGCTGCTCCAGTGCCACAATTAGCTGAGTATTGCTCAGCTGCAGCTGCTGGGTGATTATGAGCCATCCAGCTCCTGTCTAAACTCAGGGACAGATTTAGCAAAGGAGCTATAGTAACAGTCGAGATAGAAGGGAAGAGCCAGTGCTGCTGCCAGTATCATTTGAGCAAGTCTGTGCCAAGGGATCCTTGGCTGCTGCAGCACTACTGTTGTCTTGGAACCAGCCGACTTGATGGCAGCATGTCTTGATCTGAGTTGAGGTTTATAACCTTAAGACTGGGAAACATACTCCAAGAAAAATGGAGAATGCTATGATTACAGAGTATAGTGTGATGTACTGATGGCATGAATTACAAGCCTCGGTGCCTCATCTCCTTGCTTAGCATTGCCTTTCAGTTGTTGGGTATTTAAGAAGCATGTAACATATTTCAAGTTAGGGGGATGGCTGGATTGCTGATGTACATTAATTTTGGACTCTCCTACAAAAAGTAGAAGATCCTTGAGAGGGGTTAGTTCTAGAACTAGCTACCCCGTTGTCTGAATTTTGAAAATAATTTATCCCCTGTTGTCCGAACTTTGAAAATAGAAACCCCAAATTCTTTTTTCTTACTGTTGGTATTCGAGAAGCTAAGCCTCAACAAGTACAAGTACTAGTAATCCATGGTAGTCTGTAAGAGGAGGTGGATGGGGGATTGGGAATTCAAGTCCAGTGTTACCTTGTCTCAAAAGTAAAAGGGGGAAAATGCAAACACAGTATCAGCTATGTATGGCAAACCAGGCTGAAAGATACCATGAGCAGATTTTGCTGCCTGTGAAATGATAATGCATCATTTTATACTGATTTTTTTTTTTTACAGCTATCTACTGAAAATTAGATGGAACAGATCCTTTTACTAATCCTGGAAGTACTGGGTGGCTCAGGGTTTGGGCTAATTTGAGGTAGGGATTAGAAATAGTTCAATTTAGCAGAACCCTAAGGAAGAGATATGGAAGACTGACTGGTTGAACATTATCAAGAATACATTGTCATTAGGCCACTGAACAATAGACTGGTAAAATATTTTCTTCCTTTGTGTCTTTTACAAAGTTCATATGACTAAGCACATTTCTCATAAAATTGTAACTAATTTCTTTCTGTGGCTCTTATAGTTGATAAAGTGTTCCTGAGTCAAGGTACAGTTTTATAGTAATCCACAGTAAAGATTTTTTTTTAAGATTTCCTTATTTATATATTTATTTATTTATAGAGTGTGTCTGTGCGTGTGTGTCTGTGTGTCTGTGTGTGTGGGGGAGTAGGTGAGAGGACATAGCTGGAGGAACTGAGGATAGACTCCCTAGAGAAGCATACTTGTGATTTAGCATAATGAATCAAGACCTTTATTCCTTGGAAATAAGAAACAGTGGTAGAAAAGGAGGGTCTTTTCCTTTTTCTTCTATTTTAAATCATATATTTGAATTGGGAACAAAACCAACCAACCAACCAACCAACCAACCAACAAAAAACAAAAACAAAAAAACAAAGAAAAATATTCACTTACATTTTTGTTGTTGTTTGTTTCTTTGTTTGTGTGTACCGTTTTACAGGGTAACCAAACTGGCCTTGAACTGGCTCTGTAACCCAATCTGGCCTCAGATTTTTAGTCTTCTGGCCTTTGCTTTCTGCTTCCTAGAATTAGAGACATCGACCACTATCTAACTCTTACTTATACTTTTCTTTTCTTTCTTTCTTTTTCTTTTTTCTGGAACTCACTTTGTAGACCAGGCTGGCCTCGAACTCAGAAATCCACCTGCCTCTGCCTCCCGAGTGCTGGGATTAAAGGCGTGCGCCACTACCGCCCAGCGTGTTCCTGTAAATCTTATTGCTATACAAATTCTTCACTGTTTGAACAAAAGTTTCCTTCCAGAGCTCTAAATGGAAGTTTTGTTTGCTACTTTGGCCATGTGTTCTTAGTTAACATTTCTTCCTTCGCTACCTTAGGAGTCTTCTTTGGCTTCCTTTTATGTCTTGAATTGTAACTGAGTTTATACTGTTAGTCCTCCCTCAGTAAACTAGAATGTAAGTTTTCACATGAAAATTGACAGGCTTTATTCTGTTATTGTGCCAGCTATAGACTAGAATTTAAGCTTCCTGGGGTGGGGAGTTTTGTTGTACTCCTAAAATTTTCCATGAATCTAAAACAGTGACCCTTGTGAAGTGTTTTTGAGTCTAGGGTGTGCAGCTGGCAGTGTTTGCTTATCACAGACCCATCAACAAATACCTCATTAAATTCATGCAACAATCACAGGTTTTTGTTTATACTTAATTTTTTTGTGTGGCCGATCTAATTCAGTGACAGTTTTTTCAGTGACAGTACATTCAAATAAGCATTTAACTTGACTGATGTTTGAACTGTCAAGGAGAGGTGTTAAAGAGTTATTGTGGATAGCCCTGGGGCTAATGATATTTGATGTTAATTCCATTCTCCTATGAGGGGTGGGGAACAAAGAATGAGTCAGCACTCAGGTGATTTCCTGTAAACCTGCTTCCCACCTTACTTTATAAAATAAAGGAGAGCTGATGATTGGGCAGATAAAGGGAAGGTGGAGCAGAAGGTGGAGAGAGAGAAGGAGAAAATGGAAGAGGGAGAGGATGCAGAAGAGGAGGAAGAAGAAGAAAAGCGGAGCAGAAGCACATAGCCTAGAGAATCCGCAAGTTCTAAGGGGTCTCATAGATGTGGAAGATGGTATTGTAGTGATAGATCTGCCCAATCCAGGTGCACAGCCTGTATTTATATTAACTGAGTTGAATTTTCATTGCTGGGCACATGTGGGTTGGAGAAATTTACCGCGACAAAGAGTAGTACTTAATTATCCCTAGGCACAATTCCTGTCTTCAATGAGAGCATTCCATTTATGTCTAGAGACCATGCTTCTTAAAAACTGTAGCATATATCAGTTCCTGCTATATTACATTATTGTAAACAAGTCATATGGATTTACCAGAAGGCTATAATAATCCTTGTTAAGCCACCCTAGTTTCTTAGAACAACTTTACACACAGGAGGAGAAAAATTTTTGGTGGATAGATAGATATCTCTGCCACAGAAATGACCCAGTAATTAAACAAGTTGGACAGTGTTAGATCACAGAAACCTAGGACATGTCTCGCTCAGTACCTGTGGCTCCTCCCAGCCCTTCTCACACTACTAACTACCCTAAACCTCTCTCTCCCAGGGTCTGGGCTTCCACTTCCTTTCCCCCAGCTTCAGATTCCACAGCCATTTTGGTTATGCACCCTCTAGCTCTTGGGTTTCCGGACTAGCTCTTGGGTGCTTGGTCCATGGCTCCCCTCTTGGACTGCTTGCTACTCCCTTCTATTCCCCACTTGCTCCCTTTCCCCATCGCTCCTCTCTCATGGCCCCATTCAGTCTGCTGGCTATACTTAGTCTAGACCATTCTAGATGCTGCCCCTCCCCTATATAATATAATATTAATTTAATATAATATATGTATATGTATATATAAATAAAATATATGTATATTTTTTTCTTTTTTTTTTTTTTTTTTTTTACACTTGAGATTTTATTCCCCTCCTGGTCCACCCTCCCCCTTTTCCCTGTCCCCTTTCCCTCCCAGGTTCCTCCCTCCCAAGAAAGTTTATTTTCTAAGCTAGAGAGCATCTGATAAATTTAATTTGGCATTTGATCTTTGAACTTAATTTAGGAGCACTAAGAAGGAAAAATGGTGGCCATCTTCAGATTCTTGACAGAATCTTTGGTGGTAAGGGCAGTGTCATCCTGGGTTTTATATTAAAAGCACTAGGAAAAACAGTTTTTCACTTTAAGAAGTACCCCGACTTTAGGAAACATTAAAATCTACATTTACTAATTTCTATCTTAAGATTCTAATGGGCAGCATGGCAGCATGTAATTTGTTGATATTTAAATTTTATCTTATGTATACACCTCAGTGTATGTATGTGCCCTTTTGTGAGTGCATGCACCCTTGGACATCAGAAAAGGACATTATATCCTCCGGAATTGTAGTTAGACTTTTGAACCACTGTACATGCTTGAGCAGCAAGTTCTTTCAACCACTGAATCATCCCTCCAGCCTCACCCCACTTTTTATAGGAAAAACTTATGAAACATTCTGGTTATGGTGGTAAAGGAGAGCTCAGACTAAACCTAGGATTGTATTCTTATCCACACAGTCCTTCTAGTATTGAAAAGTGAGCTTAAGTAACAATGTCAATGAATTTGATAGGGGGAGTAGCTGGTGGAAATTATAGTGGAATTCCTCACCCTCTTCATTGTCTCGGAAATCTCTTAGTCACTCCTATTGGAACTCGGTGGTAGTTTTGTGTTGTTCTAATAATAGAGGGGGTTTTGAACCTCTTAGGATATTAACCAGAGAACAAGTGAGACTTTTAGAATGTCTTAGGAGCATGATAATACTAATAAATAGCAAGACACTGTTTCAACTTTTTACCTTTTCTCTTCTTTTTCTTTCTTTCCTTCTTTCTCTTTTTTATTTTATTCTTTTTTTTGTTTTTTTTGTTTGTTTGTTTTTTTGAGACAGCGTTTCTCTGTGTAGCCTTGGCTGTCCTGGAACTCACTCTGTAGACCTGGCTGGCTCGAACTCAGAAATCCACCTGCCTTTGCCTTCCAAGTACTGGGATTAAAGGCGTGCGCCACCACTGCCCGAACTTTTTACCTTTTAACTTCTATAACAAGACATTACTCTTTAAGTTAGAAAAGCTGGAATAAACAAACTAGGTAGCAGAAGAGCTTATCAAAAGGGAACCTAAGCCAGAGTGACCTTTGTAGAGCCTGAGGATGAAGTTTTGGTTTATTTATCTATGTAGATGCTGGGCATGGTGTGGCAGGCCATTAATCCCAGCACTGGGAAGTAGAGTCAGACAGATCTCTTGCATTTGGTGCCATTATGGTATATATAGGGTGTTCTGGGCCAGCAAGCACTGTTTCAAAGCCAAACAATACCAAAATAAATGTTTTTTTTGTTTTTGTTTTTTTTTGTTTTTTTGAATCATAGCCCTGGCTGTCCTGGAACTCACTTTGTAGACCAAGCTGGCCTCGAACTCAGAAATCCGCCTGCCTCTGCCTCGCAAGTCCTGGGATTAAAGGCGTGTGCCACCACACCAAAACAAATCTTATGTAAAGGTGTAGTTTGAGATATTTCCTGACCTCTGTCTGAGTCAATGGAAGTATGCTTGTTCATCATGTGTCCATTGTGTACATCTATCAGTTGGTTAAGGCGAAGAAAAAAGAACTGTCAGACAACATATTAGTGGACTTTGATGAAATGGAATAGATATAATGCAGTGTATTTTAAAGCGTGTAATATGTGATATAATACTTAATAAAAATGAAAAATACTTTAAAATGGAAAAGAGGTTATCTAGCTTTAAATAATATCAGGTCTTTAGTTTGAGAAGAATTGCATATCTTAATTTCTTTTTTTTAATATTTATTTTTTATTACATATAAGTACACTGTAGCTGTCTTTAGACATACCAGAAGAGGGTGCCAGATCCCATTACAGATGGTTGTGAGCCACTATGTGGTTGCTGGGATTTGAACTCAGGACCTCTGGAAGAGCAGTGGGTGCTCTTAACCACTGAGCCATCTCTCCAACCCCCATATCTTAATTTCTGAAAGACACTTTTTTAATATTCCCAAGACACCACTGATAGTAGAGAAATCATGGAAACAGACACAAAAAGTTAAATGACCCTTAAAGTGAATTTTAATGACTATAGACACTAATCATTAGGCTGTTTATTAAACATATTTCTTATGCTATATAGGCAGTTGGGTGGTTAATTATAAAGTAGCTTTTTTTTTTTTTTTTTTTTTTTTGGTTTTTTTGGTTTTTCTGTATAGCCCTGGCTGTCCGGGAACTCACTCTGTAGACCAGGCTGGCCTTGAACTCATCAATCCACCTTCCTCTGCCTCCCAAGTGCTGGGATTAAAGGCATGCACCACCACCACCGCTTGGCTATAAAGTAGCTTTTTACAACTGACTGTCAGCTGTGCTGTGAACCTCTGTTTGGGGTTGAGTATATGCTGCATAAAAGTCATATGTTAGTGACACGTTTTGTGTCATAAATGGTCACCCCAGTGTCTTTAAAATTCAGTATCTTTTCTACCTTAAAAATGTTTTTACAGGACCCACCAGAGACTGCCCCACCCAGAAATCCATCCCATAAACAGCCACCAAAACCAGATACTATTGCATATGCCATTAAGATTTTGCTGACAGGACCCTGATATAGCTGTCTCTTGTGAGGCTATGCCAGTGCCTGGCAAATACAGAAGTGGATGCTCACAGTCATCTATTGGGTGGAACACAGGGCCCCCAATGGAGGAGCTAGAGAAAGTACCCAAGGAGCTGAAGGGGTGTGCAACTGTATAGGAGGAACAACAATATGAACTAACCAGTACCCCCCAGAGCTTGTGTCTCTAGCTGCATATGTAGCAGAAGATGGCCTAGTCGGCCATCCTTGGGAGGAGAGGCCCTTGGTCTTGTGAAGATTATATACCCCAGTACAGGGAAATGCCAGGGCCAGGAAGCGGGAGTGGGTGGGTTGGGGAGCAGGAAGGGGGGGTGTATAGGAGACTTTAGGGATAGCATTTGAAATGTAAGTGAAGAAAATATCTAATTAAAAAAACTAAAAAAAAAATGTTTTTACACTTACAATGTATTTATGGAAGGGAGCATATGTGCCATAGTGTGCTGTGGAGGTCAGAAGACTGTTGGAAGTTGATTCTCTGTCTGTCCACTGTGTGGGTTCCAGCCATTGAATTCAGGTGGTCAGAGCGGGCAGCAGGCACTTTTACTCACTAAACCATCTTGCTGGCTGCCTTTCTATCTCTTCCTCGGGGACTCAGTGATTGTCTCTTGTCTTTTTTCTTTCTTCTTTTTCTTTCTTTCTTTTTTTTTTTTTTTATTTTGTTTTGTTTTTTTGAGACAAGCCTTGGCTGTCCTGGAACTCATTCTGCAGATCAGGCCAGCCTCAAACTCAGAGATCAGCCTGCTTTTGTCTCTGCCTTTGACTCTGCCTTTGACTCTGCCTTTGACTCTGACTCTGCCTCTGCCTCTGCCTCTGCCTCTGCCTCTGCCTCTGCCTCTGCCTCCCCCTTCACTTCACCTCCCCCCCCCCCAAGTGCTGGAATTAAAGGTGTGCAACATCACCAGGTTTATTTTTCTCTTTTCTATAATTAACTCTTTTTTTTTTTTTTAGATTTATTTATTTATTATATGTAAGTACACTGTAGTTGTTTTCAGACACTCCAGAAGAGGGCGCCAGATCTCGTTACGGATGGTTGTGAGCCACCATGTGGTTGCTGGGATTTGAACTCTGGACCTTCGGAAGAGCAGTCGGGTGCTCTTACCCACTGAGCCATCTCACCAGCCCTATAATTAACTCTTAATGAAATGATAAAAATTGATTTATCTTTAAAAAATACTCAAAGCTAGGGATGTTGATAGACTAAAAATTATTTTTATGTCTTTCCAGGTGTGTGTTTAAAGAAAAATGAACTGAAATATGTAGGCATTTTTTTTTAATTTTTTATTGGATATTGTCTTCATTTACATTTCAAATGCTATCCTTTTGGGTCCCTCCCCCTGCCCTGCTCCCCTACCCACCCACTCCCACTTCTGTAGGCATGTTTAATATCTATGAACATAAACATTTGTTATTTTTGATATATATACATATACATATATATATGAGCAAAGATACTTTAAGTTATTTTTCGAGTGTTTTATTTTGGAGTTTTTTTGTTTTGTTTTTGTTTCTTGTTTCTTTGTTTATTTTAATGGTTTAGCTGTATTCAGTCTAGCTAAGTGATCCCCTTGCCTCAGTCTTCCCAATTGCTGGGACTACAGGTGTGTGCCACCTCATCCAACCTTTTAAAGTTACTTTAAATGTGTCCTCATTTGAAGGCTCTTGTACATTTTTGTTTGTTTGTTCAGTTGGTTGGTTGGTTTATGTCTCTTTGCTTGATTTTGAGATGGGATCTTTGTATATAGTTTTGGCTGGCATGGAACTTTCTTTTTTTTTTTTTGGTATTTTTGTTGTTGTTGTTGTTGTTGTTGTTGTTGTTTTTTGAGACAGGGTTTCTCTGTGTACCCCTGGCTATCTTGGAACTCACTCTGTAGACCAGGCTAGCCTCGAACTCAGAAATCCACCTGCCTCTGCCTCCCAAGTGCTAGGGATTAAAGGCGTGCACCACCACGCCCGGCCAGCATGGAACTTTCTATGTAGATCATGTAGGCCTTGAACTCTCAGATATCCAAGAGCCTCTGCTCTTGGAAATTCCATGACTGATTGTTTTTCAGTTAATTGCCTTAGCTTTTGCTGTTTAATTAGATTATGCAGAAACAATAACTACAGTCTAAATTCATTTCCAGCTTGTCACCATCTTATTTTGTTCTATTGTTGTAGTTTGCTTTCTATTGCTGTGAGAAAACGCCATAACCAATAGCAACTTGGGGAGGAAGGGTTTATTTCAACTGAAATGTCTATCACAGTCTGTCACTGAGGGAAGGCAGGGTAGTAAGCTGGAGGCAGGGACAGAAGCAGAAGCCATCTCTGCTTACTAAGGTTTGCTGTCCACGGCTTTCATAGCTTGCTGTCCATTGTGGATTGGGCCCTCCCACATCAATCATTAATTAAGGAAATACATCACAGGGTTGCCTACAGGCCAGTCTGATAGAGGCAATCCCTCAAGCTTCCTTTTTCTCAGATGACTTTAGTTTGTATTAAGTTGACAAAATATTAACCAGCACAGTTGTTAGGTAGCTTTATTAGTATTTTCAGATTGGGTTAAAGAATTACTATAATTTTTAATGAAAGTATTTCTAATATTTGTCACAAAGTAGTGATTCCAAAATTTCTTTGAGCTTTAGATATAGAAATAATGTTATGGAAGGATTCTTCTGTTTCTGTTCCATGAAAGTTCTTATTTTATAAATGGAGTGCTTAATTTCTTTTCTTGGCTTTTTAAAAATAAAGTATCTCTTTCCTCTATCCTTTCATGTGTGTGTTCACATACACCCAGGTAAATGTGTGTAGCAATGAGAGGACAACTTTCAGGAGTTGGTTCTTGTCTTCTACTACATGGACACATGGATCCCAGGGAATCAAACAAACTTAGTCATTAGATTTGGTGTCTTCACCTGTGAAGTGATTGCCTTCAGATTCGACCCCTAGCTCTACAAAAATTAATTAAAACAACAGCATTTAGATTTTTCTTTTACATAAATTTTTATTAGAGGGAAATTTGATATATATTACACTTAAAAAAACATATTTGGAGCTAAGGGTATAGCTGGGTGGTAACATCGTGTGTTTATCATGTGAGGCTCCAGGTTCAGTCCCCAGCTTCAAACAAAAGAAAACATTTAACCTATCTATAATAATATTTTCTATCAAAATAAATTATATATACAAAATGTTCTAGTTAATTTTTACTGTTAACTTGACACAGCATACCATATCTCAAGAAGAGAGCCTCCCTCCACTGAACTATTGCACAGATCATACTGGCCTGAAACCATGTATGTTAAGTATTGTCTTGATTTTTGATTGATATGAGAGGGCCTAGTCCACTGTGGGTGGCATCATTCCTTTGACAGGTGGTCCTGGGCTGTATTTGAAAGCTAACTAACCATGAGCCAGAGAGTGAATGAGGCAACCAAGTAGCAGTGTTCCTTAATGGTTTCTGCTTCAGGTTCTTGTTTGAGTTCCTGCTCTCACTTCCCAGTGACAGACAATGACCTGTGAGCTGAAATAATGCCCTTTCATCCCTTAAGTTGCTTTTGGTCAGAGTGTTTATCACAGCAGCAGAACTTTAACTAGAGCACAAAATAATTATTTCTGGTTATGTTCTATAAAGTCTCTTTAACATAAGTTACCAGCTACATCCTTAGGAGAAGCCTAGAGTTAGGATCATAGGAGCTTTTGCAAATAAACTGTAACTGCTATTTGTGTTTCAGCTTAAAGATACCTTAAATTATATTATTGATTTGATAACATCAAACTCAGAAAAATACTTTAGTTCATGCTAAGTACAGCTCTTTGACACTTCTGTTTTCTCTGTAAGATACAGCTTAGACTTTTACATGTGTATATTTTTATTTTTGAACTTTTTAGACAGGGTCTCTTTCACAACTCAGTGATTGACTAGACTGGTAAGTTCTAAGGATCCTTCTGTTTCTTCTTCCATATTGTACAGCAGTTTCCTGAGATTAAAACCTTCCATTTTGGAGGGGACCTTCTTAAGATACAGGATGTAAAAAGGAAAATGGAACAACAGGATGTTCTAAGAGGAGGGAAAACACTCCAGCCTGTACGGAGTCTCCTTAGCTATGAAGTAAATCAAAATAGGGACTTTGGAAGTCCCTGAAACTGGCCAGATTCTCCAAGAATGTATAAGCAGTAAAGACTGAGAACTATTTATTCTCAAGACAAGCCAATACCTGAAAGACTCTCAGACTCTCTTGAAGAGACTCACACCAGCCTAGCTGCCTGAAAGAAGCAGAGACCAGCACAGCTGTTTATAAGAGGTGTAGACCAATGGACTACCAGGAAAGGACACTCTGCTTGTAGGCTGTGCAATGTGGTTCTGGTTTCCAGCCTTCATGCTTGCATGGACTCTCGGTGATGTAGCTGTCTTTAAGTCATTTATGGTCTTATTACAAGTAAGCCCTCACCCATATTCCTATAAGTAACCCCAGTAAAACTTATTCCTTCATCAAGTTGAACTTTGGTAGTATCTGAACTTGGTCTGTGTCATTGGTTCCCTGTCTGGGGTATGTAGATATTTGTTCTCATCTTCCTAGGGATAGTGTCATACAGTATTCCCCAACATTGAGATTGCAAACATGTTCTGCCACTCTGGTTTTGATATGGATGATGGAGATCAGAACTCCATGATTTTTCATGCTTAGTCAGCAAATAGTTTACTAACTGAGTTATTTCCATAGCCTCTTCTTTCATCTAGGCATACTTCACCATGAACCCTAAATCCCAGTGGGGACATTTAAATAGCAAAATAAAATGTACAAAAACGGAAAAAAACCACTAAAGACCACATAAAGGGCACTCAAGAAAGCAGTAGGTCACCTTGTTTTGTCTATTCTAGGAATATATGCATCTGTCAGCTCAATTTTTGTAGACCTTCTGAAATGCCTTGAGCATTCACTGAGTCAAGTAATTTTACTAAGGGAATGAATGACCACATGTATGTTAATAATGATATTTCTAGTAGTAAATATTACAGATCACTTTCTGGGCTAACCATAATAATAGACAAAGATCCTATTCCAACTTTCCGTAGTTCTTTGTGTGCATTGATCAAACTTAGCACTGATGTAGCATCTCCTCTCTAGTGTGGGACAGAAGGGAGGAAAAAGACTTCAGTGTTTAGTGGTGTGGCAGAGAAGGAAATCACTCAACTCTTCCATCTTTAAACCCTGGAAGTTTTGGTAATTGCTGTATAGAGGGCCGCTTCCTGTCAGTACTAGTAATCCAAATTTCAAAGGGGGAAGACGAAGAGACACTGTGTCTCTTATTGGCTTATTTTCTTCTATGACCTAGTAAAAAGAGTTATAATCCCATTGACTAATACTCATTGCTTTACTTTTAAAGTTAAATTAAATGAAAACATCCAAATTGCCTAGCATGGTAATACACACCTTTAATCTCAGTGCTCTAGAGGAAGAAGTAGGTGGATCTCTGTGAGTTTGAGGCCCGCTTGGTCTACAAAGTAAATTCCAGGACATCTAGGACCATTATACAGAGAAACCCCGTCTCTCTAAAAAACAAAACAAAAGAAAAGAAAAAAAGAAAGAAAAGAAAAAAGAAAAAAAGAAGATAGAGAAGGGGGAGCAGGTTGTATTACTGACTTCAGAGTTCACCTTATTTTATTCAAAACATGGTGTTTGGACTTTAACAATAGCTGTCTGTTGTTATCTTTGTGCTCTATAACCTCAGATATAGCCAACAATATGACTTAGGGGTTAGGGATATAGTTCAATGATAGATTGCTAACATTACCTAAGACACTGGGTTCAACCTCTAGTACCACAGGGTGGGGAGGTGTTGAAATAAGCTGTATCTGTACTGAGTATGAAGACTTTCCTTGTCATTATTATCATATTGCCATATTACCTTGCATATTACCAGCTAATAGAAAGATAACTTTAAAGTATATATGAGAAAATAAGTAGGTTACATGTACATAGTTCACCCTTTTCTATAAGAGACTTGAGAGACATGGATTTTGGCAACCTGATTATATTTTGAGTATATTGGTACTATTCCTCCATGGATACCAAGAGACTATATGCTAATTTGCTAGTGTAGGCGCTATGGAAGCCTAAGTCATGACTCCCCAAGATCACATCCTATGAATTCCAGGAATTCATTATTTGTCTTATATTGTCTATATGTAATATTGTCTATATTATATTGTCTTAGTCTGTTTTTGTTATTAACAGTACAGGGACTGGTAGCTTATAGAAACTAAAGGTTTATTCATCTTACTGTTTTAAAGGCTGGGAGCGTCTAATGCTAAGGGTTGTATCTGATGAGAGCCTTGTTGACAGAGACACTATAGAGTCCTGGTGTGGCACTGAGCATCACATAGGAAGAGATACAAGAGATAACTTCAAACTGGCTCTGACAAGAAACCCAATCTGGAAACAAACCATTAGTTTATTATTGAGAAACAGTGTAATCCATTCAAAGGAGGAGCCTTTCATGATCTTCTCAAAAACCTTATGGTCATATGTAGTCTGTATCACCATAATTTCTCACAATTTCAACATGAGTTTTGGAACATTTATTTATTTAAAAGATTTATTTATTTATTTATTTATTATATGTAAGTACACTGTAGCTGTCTTCAGACACTCCAGAGGAGGACATCTGATCTCATTATGGGTGGTTGTGAGCCACCATATGGTTGCTGGGATTTGAACTCAGTATCTCCGGAAGAGGAGTCAGTGCTCTTAAACGCTGAGCCATCTTTCCAGCCCAGCTTTGGAACATTTTGATATGCTGTCTTTTTTTTTCCCCCTTTGATTTAAGTTTTATTGCATTATGATGAGAAAAGATACATAATTTCTGAATTTGTTAACATTTAAAAACATTTTTGAGTAACTAGACTTACATCACATTCTTCTTTCCCTTTTGTTTCCCAACTCCTCCTGGAGAGCCACCTTCCTTCAGAACTTGCAATGTCTTTCATTTTTTTATCATATTCTTTAAAATTTATAAAATATTGTAACAATAAAAATGAGTTATAGCCGGGCGTGTTGGCGCACACCTTTAATTCCAGCATTCAGGAGGCAGAGGCAGGTGGATTTCTGAGTTCGAGGCCAGCCTGGTCTACAAAGTGAGTTCCAGGACAGCCAGGGCTACACAGAGAAACCCTGTCTCGAAAAACAAAAAAAAAACAAAACAAAAAAAAAAGAGTTATAAAAGTTGTTTGATATAAAACAATCAATTAAACAGTCTTATGTAGATGTTTGTCTACAGCAATAGTGAAAATGCATCCTTTTTCTCAATATAATTTTCAAATAACTCCAGATATATTAACTGCATGATATTTTATAATAATATATCACTATTAGGTTTTTTTAATGAACATAAAGTCTTTTTGTTTGTTTGCTTGTTTTGTTTTTAGTAGAGCTTAAAATCTTGGCTCTTACTGTGGTACAAACCCAAAATAAGAACGGTTTTTGGACATTGGAATTCATTGTAATAAGGCTGTATTTGAATGTCCCTCACGTCCCAAAGGATTTTACCTCCATAGTAGATAAGCTTAGAATTGGCAGTTCTGCTGCACCAAGGGATGAATTGTAGGCACGATTTTTGGATACAGATTTCCTGCTACAATCAAAGCTGTTTGACTTGAGGGAACAGGTTACATTCATTTAAGAAATTGTGTGTCAAGCAGGACAGGTACCTGGAGGCGTGAACTGAAGCAGGGGCTATTGAGGAGTACTGCTTCATGGCTTCTTCGTGCTTTCTCAGTCTGCTTTCTTACACAGGTAAGGGCCACATACCCAGTGACAGTGGTAGCACCCACAATGGCCTGCACCCTACCACATCAACCAACCATCAAGTAAATTCTCACAGACTTGCCCACAGGACAATTTGGTAGGGCCCTTTTTTCAATTTTACTCTTCCCAAATGACTCTAACTCTAGCCCATGTCACGTTGACATAAAGACTATCCAGGATGTTGTGTAAGCACATTAAATCTGAACAGATATTCTTAAAATAGTAGCACATTATAGCCAGTGGTGTATTTAAAAATACAAATTAAAAAAAAAAAAAAAACCCAAACACCCAAAATGGTGTGTTTATTAAGTTGTTCTATCCATGAAGTCATTCATCAACTGTTCCATTGAACAATGGTTCTGCTTAGAGGGTGGCACAGACATTAGGTGAGGGTAAGATTCTAGTTCCTTGGCTGTGATGATTTTGAAAAGCATTCATCTCAGAATAAGAGTAACTTATAAAGTCCTCTTCTTCAAAATTGATACACTGATTATAAATACCAAGCAAAGCCTTCAGTCTTACTCTTTGCTGTTCTCTTACAAGCCACCTCCCAAATTAATTGTCTACATTTCTTTTGGCTGTATAAATAACTTTGAAATATGTAAGCTGTTCTGAGAACCATAACATAGTGTAAAAACATCAAATAAACAATCCTACTAATAGAGAGGCTGAGATAGGAGAAGCATGATTTTAAGACCATTATGTGGAACACAGCAAGACCCTGTCACGTACAAACAAGCAGAAAGTATATATGGATTGTACAATATTGGACCTATTTCTCCCATTACCAAATTAGAGAGACCATGGGATGACAGCAGACAAATTTCTTTTTTTGTTGTTGGTTTTTTTGTTTTTGTTTTTGTTTTTGTTTTTTTTCTGAGACAGGGTTTCGCTGTATAGCCCTGGCTGTCCTGAAACTCACTCTGTAGACCAGGCTGGCCTCAGAAATCGCCTGCCTCTGCCTCCCAAGTGCTGGGATTAAAGGCGTGCGCCACCACGCCCGGCCACAGCTGACAAATTTCTAATTCCTCATAATTTTGAATCTCAATCGATTAAGATATGTTGGTAATATTAATTTTCATATTAAGAGATATTAAGGAAAAGTGATTGTTTCTTCCTGTTAATTTTCTTGTTAGAGGTGGAATTATATTTGTGTGGGTTTGTTGAAAAAATACTTTTTTGCTTCTTCTAGGGTGTAGTTTCACTCCTTGTGTTGGTGTTTTCCATCTATTATCCTTTGTAGGGCTGGATTTGTGGAAAGATATTGTGTAAATTTGGTTTTGTCATGGAATATCTTTGTTTTCTCCATCTATGATGATTGAGAGTTTTGCTGGGTATAGTAAACTGGGCTGGCATTTGTGTTCTTTTAGGGTCTGTATGACATCTGCAAAGGATCTTCTAGCTTTCATAGTCTCTGGTGAGAAGTCTGATGTAATTCTAATATGTTACTTGACCTTTTTCCTTACTGTTTTTAAAATTCTCTCTTTGTTTAGTGCATTTGGTGTTTTGATTATTATGTGACAGCAGGAATTTCTTTTCTGGTTGAGTCTATTTGGAGTTCTGTAGGCTTCTTGTATGTTCATGGGCATCTCTTTCTTTAGGTTAGGGAAGTTTTTTTTCTATAATTTTGTTGAAGTTATTTACTGGCCCTTTAAGTTGGGAATCTTCTCTCTTCTATACCTATTATCCTTACGTTTGTTCTTCTCATTGTGTTCTGGATTTCCTGGATGTTTTGGGTTAGGAGCTTTTTGCTTTTTGCGTTTTCTTTCACTGTTGTGTGTTAATGTTTTCTATGGTATCTTCTGCACCTGAGATTCTCTCTTCTATCTTTTGTATTCTGTTGGTGATGCTTGCATCTATGGCTCCTGATTTCTTTCCTAGGTTTTCTAACTCCAGGGTTGTCTCCCTTTGTGATTTCTTTATTATAGTTTCTAGTTCTGTTTTTAGATCCTGGATGGTTTTGTTCCTTTCCTTCACCTGTTTGGTTGTGTTTTCCTGTAACTCTTTAAGGAATTTTTGTCTTTCCTCTTTAAGGGCTTCTAGCTGTTTACCTGTGTTCTCCTGTATTTCTTTAAGAGAGTTATTTATGTCCTTCTTAATGTCCTCTATCATCATCATAAGAAGTGATTTTAGATCTGAATCTTGCTTTTCCGGTGTGTTGAGGTATCTAGAACTTGCAATGGTGGGAGAATTGGGTTCTGATGATTCCAGGTAAACTTGGTTTCTGTTGCTTTTGTTCTTATACTTGCCTCCCGCCACCTGGTTATCTGTAGTGTTACCTGCCCTGACTATGTCTGACTGGAGCCTGTTCTTCCTGTGATCCTGGTTGTGTCAGAACTCCTCCAAGTCAAGCTGTCTCTGGGATCCTGTGATCCTGAGATCCTGGTGTGACCAAGCTCCTGTGATTCTGTGATCCTCTGATCCAGGGCATGTTAGAGCGCCTGTGAGTGAAGCTGCCTATGGGTGTTGTGGAGCTGGCTGCAGAGTTTGCGCCCAAGGTCTACACTATTTTTTTTTTCCGAGACAGGGTTTTTCTGTGTAGTCCTGGCTGTCCTGGAACTCACTCTGTAGACCAGGCTGGCCTCGAACTCAGAAATCCTCCTGCCTCTGCCTCCCAAGTGCTGGGATTAAAGGCGTGGATCCATGGTGGATCTTCTTACCTCAACCTAATCTAAATAATATGCCATCTGACATGCCTGGAGACTAACCTAATCTAGATAATCATTTCAAAAGGTTGGGTACAGACACCTGTGTTTGCACATGCATTTAAGGTATCTAATAAACTGAGATTTTGCTTAAAATTTGAAATAGTGCCTCCTGGGATATCTGGATTGACCTAATATATTTTAAAAGATTTTTGGGGTTTTTTTTTTTTTTTTCCCGTGTGTGTGTGTGTGTGTGTGTGTCCATCCCCATCCAAATCTAAGGTGGGACTTAAGTTTCTGGTTCAAGTTTTTTTCTTTTGACCTTGAGTTAGATTTGGTCTGGAGTCTTAATGAAAGTAAACACCTTCTTTTATTAGGTTACATGGTGGAGTTTTTGTTGTTGTTGTTTGTTTTGTTTGAGGGATGTTTTGATTTTTTTGCCTATATTAGTAGGTCTTACAACTTAAAGATAGGTACTATTCTTGCAGGTTTGGGCTCAGTGAGGGTTGGAAGTGGGGAAGAAGTTGGGTTTAGAAAAGATTAAAGAGCATAATAAGTGGCCAAACCGGAACTGAACTGTAGATCCAAACCCAAAGTTATTTCTTATCCATGTACTATGTACAAAGTACTGTGTGGAATAGATATTAAGCCACGCTACAAGCTTTTCTCCTTGGCCTCTTTGTTCCCAGTAAAACTACTCTGAAACTTAATTGTTTATGAATAAATACCTAGGTCATAAGCTTTGGCTCCTTCCCTGACTAGTCTGTATTACCTCTTCTCAGTTTCATTTGTTGGTCTCCTCCAAGTCCAGGGCAAAATCTCCTGCCTCTGACTATCTTCCCAGAGTTCCAGTCTTCCTACTAGGACTGCCACCTTCTTTTTTTTTTTTTTTTTTCTTTTAAAGATTTATTTATTTATTTATTTATTTATTTATTTATTTAATGTAAGTACACTGTCGCTGTCTTCAGACATACCAGAAGAGGGCATCAGATCCCATTACAGATAGTTGTAAGCCACCATGTAGTTGCTGGGATTTGAACTCAGGACCTTCAGAAGAGCAGTCAGTGCTCTTAACCGCTGAACTATCTCTCCAGCCCCAAGCTGCCACCTTCTACTTCCCGCCTTTTACTAACTGGCAGTGCTTCCACAAAGTATACAAGACATTATCCCTACCTATCCCTGCCACCAAAAATTTTCTAAAGTTTAGAATGTAAAGAGAATTTTGGTTTCTTTAAAAACCTAGTATGTGAACATGTTTTTGCTTTAATCCCATGTTCGGGATAAGAGGGTGCTTCACGGCAGGTGATTATTATTTCCCTTGTACTCTAGCAGGGAGGGGCATGTCTTAATAGTTTCTGCAAGTGTGTGACATATGGCATTCTGAGAACTTTTGAGAGAGTATAAATGCCATCCCCCTGAGAAGAGCCAGAACACCCCAGAAGTGGGAACTCCTGCTGAACACAAAGCTCCTAATCAGCAGGAAGAACTCTAAATAGATCTATGCCCCTTTCCCCTCTAACTTTCTTTTTCACCTACATAAATTGGAACATTGGAAGGGATTGGTGTGGAGAAGGGTGGTAGATATAAGAACCCAATAAAGTAGCCCAAAAAGTATGCCTACGTTAGAGTTCAGAGGAGGTTGGAGGCATAAACAGACAGTGATGTAAGTTCACAAAGTTAAATGCTGTGGGGGAAAGAATGAGCTGTGAGAACACAAGAGTATTTAGGGAAGATTTCATGACTACACAAGATAAGGCTGGAGGAGTCATTAACTATAAAATAAAAGATTGTACCAAACAGCTAAGAAAACAATGTGGTGCACTTGAGAATCTAAAAGATACATCAGAAAGATAAAATACAAGAATAGACATGAAAAAGCCAGGAGAGGGAAGTTGTATATAGCATAGGAGAGTAAGAGAACATAGGAGATTAAGTTGTGTATAGCATGTTAAGGAATAGACTTTACAGAAAGGGAAAGGATCAAGCTGTCCATGACTTGTAATCAAAAAGATTGGAGAACAAATTAACACTAGAGACACAAGGATTCCGAAGTGATCTAGACAGTACGTGATCAGTAGTAGCCAAGGGAAGTAGTAATTAGTTGAGGGGAGAAGTTTTGTTTTGTTTTAACTAGATTATAGAGTTGTTTGGGCAGGTCTTCGTGACTAAGTGACTGAAGAAGCATGGATGGATGAGACCAAGGTGCCTCTCATGTTTCTAAGGTAGATAGAGGGGAGTGCTGTTCTCACTATTCATAGAGGATTTGTGACAAAAATAGAGTGGTCTGTTGTGATAGGAAAAATGACAAGTCTTACTTTTGACATGATAAATTTGAAAATATTGGAAAAGATTCCAATGGATGTGCTGTAGACAACTTTACCAGTTTCCAAAGAGCCTTTGGGTTTCTGGAAAAGAGTGTAGGCATCTGTTGTTAATTGGACTTGACTTTCATATGTCAGAATACCTAAGAGAAATCAATTAAAGGAAGAAAGGTTCATTTTGATTCACATTTTCAGAGGTTTTAGTTCATGGTTAGCTGCACTAGGGTCAAGGTGAGGCATAGCATTATGTCAGGAAGCATATGGAAGAGCAGAGGTGCTTACTTTATGGCATCCAGGGAGGAGAAAGGAAGAGGGGTGTGGCTGGAGGGAAGGAGGAAAGAATGCAGATCCAGGAACAAGATAACTCCTTCACTGACATTTTCCTAGTGATGCCCTTGAATTACGAATCCAGCATTGAATTGATCCAAGATCTTCAAGATCCAGTCACACAGATTATTGAAACCAAAGGTAAAATCTTAGAACTGCTGCCAAGTACTAGGAGGAGCTATTGACTCCTCAGACTTTTCGTCTTCCCCCCACCCACCCTACGAAGCCTGTACCTGGGAAGTTTTCCAAATGTCAGAAGACTGACTGTCTAAGAAAAGAGGTAAACAGGGGCTCCTAGCCATAATGGGAAGAGATGAGGAAATATGCTATCCAATATAGAGTAACCAGAGGACGACCTTCAGGAGTCATGGTCTCAGTGTCTGCAGTGTCCATAGTAGGTTTGGCAGTTAATTGGACCTGCAGGGTATATCCACACTAATACAATGCAACTAAAAAAGACCCAGTAAAAGAAAGAGGTAGGGTAGATTAAAATAGTAATAAAAGCATCCTAAAAAAATAAGTCCAGTTACTTCTGAAAACCCTGTCAATTAGTAAATGAGCCTTCTGAAACATTTCAGATTCAAACCTTGTGTTAGTGTTGTTTCCTATTGCAAGTGTAAAATACTCTGACAGAAACAACTTGGGGTATGAAAGGGTTTATTTTGGCTTACAGTTCCAGGTTATAGTCCACCATAGACATCTGGGTGACAAAACTTGAAGCAGCTGGTCACATCATGGTCGAGAGCAGAGTGGATTTGTATGTACTCATTTCCCACTTTTGCCACTCTTTAACTCTCTCTGCTCTTATACTGTTATGCTCTAGGTCCACAGGAAACCCATGGGAGCCCAAGAATTGTAAAGTCTGCTGAAACTTGCAAAAGAGTCTTTTATTTACAAGTTCGAACTCTGTTCGCCCACCTAGCACTCACTGCGTGAATGCTGGCAAGCGACCCTGAGTCCAGAAAACATTGGGTTTATATACGGTATAGGAATAGTGTGAATATTTACAGAAAAGGGGAGTAGAAGGTGGAATGAACTGAAGTGGGAGGGGATAATGGGTGTCTGTTCAAGGACTAATTTTATGGCCAGTCTTAACTGTCTGTGACCTGACCTCTGTTTACCTTTTATTTTTCTAAACAGAAAACGGTCTTCTTGAGCTTGTTATCTCTCTAAGGTCTCAAGGACAGGCACCTGGAGTTCTTATCAGCAGGAGTGTTGGTTTTTGGAGACACAGAGTCTCCTCATTATGATTGATTCTAACGCTTGGGGAGGAGGAGGGAGCTCGGGCTGCTTGGAGCGGGTTGGGGTGGGAGGGTCAGGGGTGGTAGTGGAGGGGAGGATGGGAGCCTCTGGCAGGGAACGCAGAGGCAGACTGTCTATATAACACTGAGGTCTCTAGTATCAGTCATTCAGGGGTTACAATAATACAGATCAGAATTCCCTTCTGTACTGGATAGTTTTATGTCAACTTGACACAAGCTAGAATCATCTGAGAGAAAGAACCTTAATTAAGAAAATGCTTCCATAAGATTGGGCTGAACACAAACCTGTAGGGAATTTTCTTAGTGATTCATGGGGTCTAGCCCACTGTAAGTGGTACCCCCTGGGCTGGTGGCCTTGGGTTCTATAAGAACTCTTGCCACTCAGAGTGAATAGGTCTTCCCACTTCCCTTAAGATAATCCTCTCACTTCCACCCCCATCCCCATTCCCAACTTGCTTTAAACATTATTTTATTGAGACTCACTTCCCAGATGATTCTAGATGGGTCAAACTTACAACTAAAACTAACCATCATAAGCCATAACAACATCTAATATTTTAGATGATCTGGGGTTTTACCTGTTAATTTAAAAAGTAAACTTATGTTTTTTCCAATAAATTATTGGAAAATCATTGCTTGCCTATCCAATTCTATGAACTTTTAGGAGTAAACAAACTTACTTTAAAAGCAAAATTAGAATTTGCTGTGTCTTTTTTTTTAATTAATTTATTTATTTTTGAGACATAGTTTCTCTGTGTAACAGCCCTGGCTGCAAAGGGGTGGGTGAGACAGATAACCCAATTTGGGATTAAATATTCCATGCCCATGTATTTTCTGCACTTTGACTAGTTGTGAGCCTCTATATTAACTGTTGTCTACTGCAGTAAGAAACCTCTTTAATGAGGCAGATTCGATACTGGTAAGTATGTTGGGTAGCTGGCTACTTAGGTTATGACCACTGTTTCTACCACTAAATTATAACTCAGTGGTTAACTTGTTAACCAATTAATTGTTAACTTTTAGGATTTAATAGTTTTTTTTAGTAAATGTGTTTTAACATCTACTCGACCAAATGCATTTTGCGTTGTTGGTTTCCTTTTGATATCAAAAGCTTTCTAAGTTGAGTGAAATGGTATCTGTATTAATATTAGATCTATCTAGATCCATATATCTGTATCATGGCTTTTTGAGAAAGAAGTGGTAATGTTAAATATGTAAAGCAACTGGGATTCACATGAATGTGAGGCTTACTGTAGAACAGATTAAAACAGATAAATAAACAGGTTCATAGAGCAAAAGGGTCTTTAACCTCATCTCATGACCAACCAGTTCCATTCCTAGCTCTTGCTGAGGGTGGAGAGGCTGTAACCAGAATGTTTATAGCTCAAAGCTAGACAATGCCAATAAAATTTAATGAGCTAATTATATCTATGGAGCTATCTTATACACAGTATTTAATTTTTAAAAGACACAAAAGACTGCTTTTGTAATTCCCTCTATGTGAAATACTAGAAGAGATGAATCTTTAATTAGTAGCAACTGGTTAGTGGTTACCTAGGCTCTAGTTGGGAATTGTCTGAGGAAAGGATGACCAAAACATTATAGTGTAAATTATAGTGTTAGGTGTAAAGTTGTGCACATTTAACAAAACACAGTTGAACCTCTTATGAAAATAGATTCATTTGAATGTATTTAAGTTATTCCTTGGTTAAATGGGGGGGGTAATATTTTATGTAAAAACTGTGATAGTATCTGAAAGAAAGGATTTCTATAATTTTCATTTTAAAATATGTTCATATTCTACAAGAATCTTAAAATTGCAGTAATATCCACTTCCCTTTCAATGCTTCCTTTCCTCACTTAAACTGCTCTTCTATTCCTGATATTTTATACTTCCCTCCCCTCTGTTACTTTTCAGATTTCACAGTATTTTGTTTCTTATACTTTGTGTGGGATCTTTTTGAAAAAAGAGAGACCAGCTTCTCTTGTGCTCTAATAATTTATGTTAACACATGCCTCTTAATAAGGTCTGAGTTTGGAACTCAGAGCAATCCATTAAAAAAAAAAATCTGGTGTTTTGAAAATCTCCATTTATTGTGTGTGCACATGTGCACCATGGTATGCATGTAAAAATCAGAGGACAACTTTCAAGGGTGTTCTTTTAAAAAAAAAAGAAAAAGGTCACTTATATTTGGCTGAAGAGATACTTCAGTGGTAAAGAGCACTCTTCCAAAGGACCTGGGTTTGATTCCCAACATGGCAGCTCACAATTCCTCTAACTCAAGTCCCAGGGCATCTGACATACTCTTCTGGCTTCTGTTTGTACCAGGCACACACATGGTACACAGGCATACATGCATACAAAATACCCTTATACATGAAATGAGTGATTTAAACCATTCTCTTTAACTGAAAAAAGTCAATCCATGCCTCTTTGCCGCTCTTGTTTCTCCTGTGTTGATTATTTCATGCTAGCTGGCTCAGAAGGTTTCAGCCTTTTGTCCTGTCTCTGCTTCCCATTTTACAGGACAGTGCTGAGATTACAGACACATGCTGTCACATCTGGCTTTTTATGTGAGTTCCTATGGAATACAAGCTCTTTGCTGTTGTTTTTGTTTTTCAACACAGGATTTCTCTGTGTAATAGCCCTGGCTGGCCTCCACTGCCTTTGCCTCCCTGAGGGCAGGAATTAAAGGTGTATGCTACCACACCCAGCTTGAGTGGTTCTTAACCTTCCTAATGCTGTGACTCTACATTTCCTCATGTTGTGGTGACCCCCCCAGCCATAAAATTATTTTTGTTGTTACTGTAATTTTACTACTGTTATTAATCATAATTAAATATTTTGGAGATAGAGGTTTGCCAAGGAGGTCACAACTCGTAGGTTGAGAACCATTGCACTAAGTCATCTCACTCCCCCACACCACCACTACCACCACCAAATATCTTTAAACTCTTGTTTACACCTGGTGCTTACTTAAAATAAACCACACGTTATATTTATAATATGTGAAATGAGATGGACATCAGTAGTTGCTTCTGTGTGTTAATGCAGGGGTGCTGATGGAACCAGACTGACAATGGTGACCTGTCCTTTGCTATTGAAAAGGATATGTGGATAGGTGAAAAGAGGAGGAAAAAAGAGGTATATAAAAATTAGAGTAGTCAGGGTTTAGATGATTAATCTGACTAAGGAACAGGGGACATGAAGAAACGTATTTATACCCACTATATGGACAAGAGCGTATTGAGAGGAAGGGGCTGGAGAGCGGTCAGGGATGGTGATAGAAGACTCTGTAGTAAGAATAAGAGTAGTGGGTGGGCGGATGAAGGCCGTGCGGCTTGAGCAGCTGGAAGGGAGAGGATGTGGAGTTGTTAGAGGACTGCTTTAGGAGGTGCTTACCACCGACTGCATGAAGGAAGGGGGCAAATGATTAAGGACACTGCCAGAGGAAATGGGTGGTCAGTAATTACAGTATCCTTTTTTTGAACTGATAGGACATTTCATCATCATCCTGCTATCAGATTTAAAATAATTCGTGTTTTCTTTCAAATCTTTAACTCTTTGATATGACTTACTCTTTTACATTTTAATTTAGTTATTAATATTTCCTTAATACTTAGACTTTGTATTTAGATACTTTTGTAAATTTATTGTACTATTTTTGCAATTTAACATATTTTGTGAATATTAATAATTTTGGATAAAATTCAGCCTTAAGTATTGAGGTAGAACTTTCCAAAGTGATAATCAAAAGGATAATTTAAAGTTTGTATTGGCTGGGAGATTGAACACATGTTTCTTTCTGTTATTTTGTGCTGTTTTCTTAAAACATCTTTTTGCAGGGTAAGGGAAGAAGATGGGGATGCCTTGTTCAAAGCCATCCTTCAGGTTGATCTGTAACTTGCTGTATAGACCAGGCTGACCTCAAACTCACAGAGATCGCCTCCCTCTGCCTTCTGATTGTTGGAATTTAAAACATGTAGCATGGACCACCACATTGGACTCAATTGTATCTTTCTAAAGTTCCCTGTACATTGACTAATTCTCAAATTCTTACCTTATTGCCTCTGCAGATTTGATAATGGGCTGCATTAAAAGTAAAGAAAACAAAAGTCCAGCCATTAAATACACACCGGAAAATCTTTCAGAGCCTGTAAGCCCAAGTGCCAGTCATTATGGAGTGGAACATGCTACAGTTGCCCCGACCTCTTCCACAAAGGGAGCAGCAGTTAATTTTAACAGTCTTTCCATGACACCCTTTGGAGGGTCCTCAGGGGTGACTCCTTTCGGAGGAGCGTCTTCCTCATTCTCAGTGGTGTCAAGTTCATATCCTACAGGTTTAACAGGTGAGATTTAAATGGATAGTTGCAGAAAATATAACCTTGGGCTTTACATACTTCAAATCTGGCCACTGCTAGGGAAAAAACAACCTTGTTAGCAGACTTCCCAAAATGTTGTGTGAGCAAATAAACTCTCTAACAAAGGGCAGGCTTTCATTTTTGAGGTAGGATCCCACTGTGTACCCACCATCCTCGAATTTTTAGTTTTTTCTTTTTTTTTTTTTTTTTTTGTAGAACTGGGAATCAAAAGCAAGGCCTCTACCATAACATGCTAGTTACCATAACATGCTAGTTAAGTGTCGCCATGAAGCTTATTTCTAGCTCCGGAGTCTTAATGTATATATAGGATTCTGAGAAATTTGGTAATAATGACTATTTACTGAAATTCTACCATAAAGTGTTTCATTAACTTAGTATCCAAATAATTATTGAGCAGCTACTATGTGGCGGATACTGGGAAAACAGATTTAAAAGAATCCTTTTTTTTCCTCAGCAAGTGACAACTGTAAAGTGCTATCGAGTGCTCTATTATTTAATAAGTGTTAATTACACATCAGTTTAGTAACAGTAGCACACTCTTTCTATCAGATAGTGGCTTTATTAATTTATTTATTTTGTGTGCTCTTCCATGCCTCATAATATATATGTGGAAGTCAGAGGACAGTTTGCAGGAATCTACCATATTGGTTCTGAGGATCAACACTGAGGTCATCAGTGTTGACAGCAAGCACCTTTAGTAGTTGAGCCATTTCACTGGTCCAGGTATGGATTTTAAAAAGGAAAGTCCTACAGTTCATAGTTAAGGTAGTTTTCCTCCAGAGTCACAGTTGATAAGCAACAGATTTGGTACCCTAATCCAGAACTCCATTTATAACATTGTCATTTTCTTTCAGAGGATGGCAAGAAGTGATAGTTGCTATGGACTCAAGAAGTCCTAAAAGTATAGACTTTAAAAAGAAAGAAATAAGATCTTTTGCCCAGCATCTTATATTAGGACTCTTTTCTCTTGAAATAACAAAGCACAGCTGGCTTAGAAAAGAATGAGCTTTGGGATTCCCTGATGTAAGAGAGAGGTCCATGATGTCCGGAAGGCATGCAGTTACTTTTATCCCTTCTTTAATCTTGGGATGCCCTTCTTAGCCTTGGGTGTAAACAGCTACCAAGGAATGGAATGGCTCATGTCTTTATTAATCATTAGTGGGGACAAAAGAGACTTTTTTATTGGTATTTTCTTTATTTACATTTCAAATGTTATCCCTGTACCTGGTTTCCTCTCCACAAACTCCCTTCCCTCATATCCTCTCCCTCCCCCTGCTCACCAACTCACCCACTCCTGCTTTCTGGCCCTGGCAAGATATAGCTCTCTCCTGAGAGGCTCTGCTAGTGCCTGGCATATACAGAAGTGGATGCTCACAGCTGTCCATTGGACTGAGCCTAGGGTCCCCTATGAAGGAGCTAGAGAAAGTTTCCAAGGAGCTGAAGGGTCTGCAGCCCCCAAAGGAGGAACGTCATTTTTCTCCAAGCATGGACTATATGAACATTGCTCTTTCCCAGTCTGCACCTCAGGAGCAGGAGCAGTAGGCAGAGGACTGCCATACACTGAGTCTATTTAGATAGCATTTGAAAAGTGGTAGACATCACAGTCAATCACAGTCCTAATTTCAGCCTCCCAGCTGTAAATACTAAAAGTAATCAAAGACCATGGTTCTATTTCTGATAGTTATTAACACAAACCTTGAAATTACTTGGGAAAGGTAGTAATTCAAAATGGCTAGAGTAAATAAATGTTGATATAAAAAGACATTTTTTAGTTAAAGCAATTTTTAAAAATACAGCATTTTTATTCATTGCAAATTTCATGCATGCATACAATGTATTTTGATCATTTTCACCTCTCACAATCCACCCCACAACTCTTCCCAGATTCACTCCCAATACTTAACGCAATTTTCTTATGTGAAATACCTCATTCATAGATGTCTATCTAATAGCTGAAAAAACCCAACAACAACAGTGTCTGATACAAGGTATAGAGCGGTGAGTAACACAAACCAAGCTTCTGAACCTGGTGGAGTTTACATTATAATAGTTGAATAATAATTAGGGAATAAGCAACTAAACAGTAATCAATACTGGTGCTTAAGTATTGTGATGGCAAAAACAAGATGATTGGTGAAGGCCCTGTAGTTGGCACAGAAAGCCACCTTAGGAAGAAATCTCTTGAATTGATATTTGATTGATAGATAAAACCTATTTGTAGAGCTAAGGAAAGAACAAAATAACAAAAATAACAAACACAAAGTTCAAGAAGTAAATAGACTTGGAACTTTTGAAGACCAGTGTACACAGATGGGAGACTTGTATAAGACTAGACAGACAGGAAGGACACTGTAGTTAGTATTAAGGACCATAGACTGTAGGAATGAGTTAGAGTGTTATTGCAAGCTATAAAGAAGCTTTTAGATTTAAAGAAAGGATTTTGCTCTCTAAAAGCAATATAGGGGCTGTAACGCTGGGCTCAAGTATTGAGAGCACTGATGCTCTTCTACAGGACCCTAGTTAGGTTCTTAGTACCCACGTCAGGCAGCTCAACACTGCCTGTAACTCCAGCTCAGAGGAGGGTCCGACACCCTCCTTTGGCTCCTCAGGCACCTGCATACACATGGCTTATACTCAGACACATAGATACTTAAATAAAAGTAAATCTTGAACAATATTTAAAACTCCCTCTAGCAGCTGTGTGCAGAATGGATGGTAGTGGAGGAGAGTCGGAGCAGTAGAAGGTAGTTTCTGGTGCCAGCGTTCGTTCCTAGTGAGACATGGCCACAGTAGAAGTGGGGAAGTAAGTAAACCATCCATTTTAGAGCTAGAACTAATAGTCTTCCCTTTGCTTAGAGGGAAATGAGTTGGGCAAATAGAGATTATAGAAGAACATCCAAGAGCTTCGTTTTTTTTAAATAAATTTTAAATGTTCACTAGACAGTAAAGTAGACATGTCAAATAAGCAAGTTGATTGATGACTACAACTGAGGGGAGAAGCCAGCCAAGTGAGCTGGTGCTGTGTATGAAATGTGTCCTTACACCTGTGCTTTTCTATCTACTACTTGATATTTAGAGGCGGCAAGTTTTATAATTCATTTCCATGTCACGGTATTTGGACTTATCACTCATTTGTAATTTTACTGCCTGCTTTTTCTCTCTCCCATTCCTTAGAAGTACTGATGTCTATAAACTAACAATGAATACACCAAGTCAATATTGAATTGTAGTAGATAGAATTTATACATAATTGAGTTAAGACTATGTTGTTCAAAACTGGATGTAGTAGCAACACATTTTTAATCCCAGTACTCAGGCGGCAGATGCAGGTAGATCTCTATGAGCTGGATTCAGGCCTGGTCCACACAGTGAGGCTTTGTCTCATAAAGAATATATTCATTGATGGTCAAGTCTAGAAGTATAGCTCACTGATAGACTAACTTTGCATGTAGGAGGCTAAGGATTTGAACCTTTCCTATCCTTCTCAGGAAAAGTTGGTAAAAAAGATACAAATTTTGAGAGGAAACAAATTAAAGAATTCTATTGTACAACCTTGTGACTCTGCTTAAAAACAACAAATTGTATTGAAAGTTGGTAAAAGTAGATTTTAAGTTTTCTGCCCCCTCAAAAAATGAATATTATGATGTAGGTTGATTTACCATTCTGTAATTTATGTTTCAAAACATTTTATTATAATTGATAATCTCTATCTTTTAAAATTGCCATAATGAATTTTTAAGACTGCTTTGAAGTATTTTAAACAGTGCAGTGTTATTTTTATTTTATATATCTGCTGTTATTCTAATTGCAAATATATATTAGATGTTAAATATGTTCATCTTTTAAGTATATTCACACATTGCTATATCTGACAACTATTTTTTTGAGTTTGTACCATATAATTCATACTAGCCATACCTTTAACCTTGAAGACAAATAGAACATTTTCAAGTATAAAGTGAACCTTAAGAAAACCTTAATGATTGCTGTTAATGGTTATAGACAGAAATTCCCTGCTGTTGTGGATAAGGAATTGAAGATAAGTGCCAGTAGTCTGTGTGCTTTCCCTTCAAAAGAACTGATCTGCAGTGTGGCTGCCTTTTCAAGCCAGAAATGTTGCTTCTTAAGTGAAATTACATTTTTTCAGAGTTTATGGAATTTTAGAATTTATGCAGTACAATGGTTTCACTGGAAGCCTTAGGAAAACATCTACTCATACTCTAACTTCTAAAAATGAATCCTAGAGCAAGGGGGAAACGAGCTTCAGCTTCTACTGGCAATGGTTGTTTATTTCTTTTATGAATTCATCATTTACCTTGGTCTTTTTTTCCCCATGCCAGGTGGTGTCACTATATTTGTGGCCTTATATGATTATGAAGCTAGAACTACAGAAGACCTTTCCTTTAAGAAGGGTGAAAGATTTCAAATAATTAACAATACGTAAGTTTTGTGTGTATTTTCTAAGAGAGAAACCTGGTCTCTACATTGGACCACTGATGGAGTTGATGATACAGAGATGCGAGTGGTGGGGTATGAATCTTTGTCCCTGTGTTGGATGATGCATTTACCTTGAGATACATTGCTATAGGCAGAAGTTACTGTTTTGCAAGTCATACTCATGGAGTTAGTCTGTAAACAATTGAGATTTTAGAACAAAGAGTTGTGGGTGTGATGGTATATATCTATAACCCCGTGACTGGAGAGGCTAAGACAAGAAGATCTTCAGTTTGAGGTTAGTCTAAGTTGCATAGTGAATTCTAGGTCATCATGGGCTACATATATGTCAAGTTCCTGTCTCCAAAATGATGCTCCTTGTAAAAAAGGAAGAGAAATCTGTAGTTATATAAATATCAGATGACTTAAAATACCTTATGAGGGTGCTGGATATGGAACCTTTTCACTCTGAAACTTACCAAATTGTGCTTTTCCCATGTTACCCTTAGACTTTGTCATTTATTGGTCTGCCATAGAAAATTTGATGCTTGTTACGCAGCAGATTTTGTAATTTCATTAGCAAGCATAGCAACCACTCTGTAACTTCTCAAAGCACACACTTATGGCCTCTGCTTCTAGTCATCTTTCCCTCCATTCTTGTTTACCATCTGTTATCACTTTCTTACTGTTCTAGAATATAAACATGAACTGTGATTGTGTCTCTTTGCCTTAAGAACCTTCAATAGCTAACGATGGCCATAAAGATTTAAAAAGAGCAACAACAACAATAATAGTCACTGAGAATTTGCCCTGTGTTTCTATCCTTTCTCATTCTACCATCCAGCCATAATGAAGTATTTACAATTTGCAGTATTTTCTACCTTTTTTATACCTTTACATATACTAATTCTTTTTCTGGAATGACTTTTTCTTTCTTTTTTGGTGGGGTGGAAGGGTTGCTTGTTTATGATGGGATAGTCCAGAGCTAGTGTTCTGTCTCTATGCTGTCCTGAGCCCTTGTTTCTTTCCCCTTTAAGTTAGACCTCCTCATCCTTTAGAAGATAGTTCTCTGGTTTGTTTTTTCCACGGTTCCTCTACTTGCCTTTTCTCTCTCCTGCTGCTATATGCAGTGTTTCTCTTAGGTGGTTTACATGATACTCTACAAACCTCAGCCATGGCTGTCGTCACATTGTAAATTATCATTTTTAACTTACTTGTCATTCTTTTAGACCAAGTTGGTTCTCAACTTGAGGCAGAATGACACAGAAGGTATTTAGCAGTGTTTAGAGATATTTTTGGTTGTCACAGTCAGGGTGGGAGTGTGGTTACTGTCACCAGGGTACATGCCAGAGATACTGGTTAAATTCTGCTTATGAACATAATAAAGATTCATCAACTCCAAAGTGTCACAGTGTTAATACGATCAAAATGGCCAACCATGTTCCAGAGTCAGTTCTTGAGCTTAAGAATTGCTGTTGGGGCTGAGGAGATGGCTCAGCGATTACGAGCAGTGACTACTCTTCCAGAGGTCCTGAGTTCAATTCCTAACAACCACATGGTGCCTCACAACCATCTGTAATGGGGATATGATACCCTCTTCTGGTGTGTCTGAAGACAGTAACAGTGTACCCACATACATAAAATAAATAAATAAAACTTAAAAAAATAAAAAGAACTGTTGTTTGTATTGCATTTAGTAACTGGGTGATTCAGAGAATGCTAACGAAGATCAAATACAAAATTTTAGTTTAAGACAGGACTGCCACAGGTTCTATAAGCCAGCAAGGGCTACAGAGTAAGACTTTGTAATTTAGTTTTCTGCTTTTATATATGAAAGGATTTAATATATTCTAGGATACTAGTAATCAAAGTATCTGTTCGCAAATAGTTTAATTACCAAAAGCTTTCTTAATTCACTTTTTAAAGAGAATAAATTCACTTAGAACATTTATAAAAGTTTTAGTTTGGACAATGCATGCAAATAGTAAATCACATATATCATTAGAGATACTTTTTTGTATTATTTTTTTATAAGGTATTTATTTCGTTTACATTTCCAATGCTATCCCAAAAGTCCCTCACACGCTCCCCCACCCACCCACTCCCACTTCTTGGCCCTGGCGTTCCCCTGTACTGAGGCAGATAAAGTTTGCATGACCAATGGGCCTCTCTTTCCACTGATGGCCGACTAGGCCATCTTCTGATTCATATGCAGGTAGAGACACAAGCTCTTGGGGGGTACTGGGTAGTTCATATTGTTATTCCTCCTATAGGGTTGCAGATCCCTTTAGCTCCTTGGTTACTTTCTCTAGCTCCACCATTGGGGGCCCTGTGATCCATCCAATAGCTGACTGTGGGCATCCACTTCTGTGTTTGCAAGGCCCCAGCATAGTCTCATAAGAAACAGCTATATCTGGGTCCTTTCAGCAAAATCTTGCTAGTGTATGCAATGGCGTCAGCGTTTGGAAGCTGATTATGGGATGGATCCCTGGATATGGCAGTCTCTAGATGGTCCATCCTTTTGTCTCAGCTCCAAACTTTGTCTCAGTAACTCCTTCCATGGGTGATTTGTTCCCAATTCTAAGAAGGGGCAAAGTGTCCACACTTTGGTCTTCATTCCTCTTGAGTTTCACGTGTTTAGCAAATTAGAAATTTTGGAAAAGCCAAGGTCAATATATTATAAACAATATATAGTTCTCATGTTTTGAATCATAGTATTAAACTGATACCAGTTTTTTGGATAACATTTTAGAAGCATACATGTTTGTTTTATTTGAATCTGGGTCTTGCTATATGGCCGAGTCTAACTTTAAACTCACTGTTGTCCTGCTTCCATCTCCTGGGTGCTAGATCGTAGGCTTATGTCACCACCACTAGAAACATCATCTTTTAAAAAGAAATAGTTGTTTTACTTATTGTGAGAGAAAGAAGCAGACAAATATTTTTACTTACTATAAGAGAAAACAAACATACGGATACATGTGTACCATGGTATATACGTGGAAATCAGAGGACAATTTTTGGAAGTAGGTTTTCTGTTTACCCCATGTAAGCCTGGGCCTTTTACCCACTAAACCATTTCTCCAGCTCTCAAAATTCAACTTTGAATTGTTATTATTCACTGTTAAGTTTTTTGCTTTAAGAATGCTAAAACCTTTGTTTTTCCTAAAGTGACTTAAAAAGTTATACTTTTATAAGCATTTGGTAGCAACAACAAAAAAACATGATAGGGGCTAAAATATGGATGAACCTTAATAATATTCTAAGACAGCAGTCACAAAAATACTTCATAAATGGCCCCATCTTCCATGATAAGCATATTCATAAAGGCTTCTTAAAGAGAGTGTGGGGGTGAGGGTGGGGCTGTGAGTGACATGTTGGCATGGGCTGGCTTTTTTCAACTATTTATTTATTTATTTATTTATTTATTTATTTATTTATTAGTGTGTATATGGGCACATGTGGAGGCCAGAAGACAACTTGGTGTACTTGGGTCTCACCTTCCTCCTTTATACTGTCTGTGGGGGTTAAATGTAGGGTTTTAGCTTACATGGCAAGTGAATTCTCCTGCTGAGCTATCTTGCTAGCCCAGGTGTCTTAGTTAGGGTTTTACTGCTGTGAACAGACACCATGACCAAGGCAAGTCATGGTGTCCAGAGGCTGCTAGTGGAAGACTGACTTCCAGGCAACTAGGGTGAGGATCTTAAGCCCACGCCCACAGTGACACACCTATTCCAACAAGGCCACACCTCCAAATGGTGCCACTTCCTGGCCCAAGAATATACAAACCATCACATTCCACTCCCTGGCCCCCATAGACTTGTTCAAACACATGAGTCTTTAGGGGGGGCCATACTTAAACATAGCATAGTGCAAAATGTATTTAGTCCAACTTTTAAAGTCCTCATAGTCTGTAGCAGTCTCAACAATGTTAAAAGTCCAAAGTTCAAGGTCTCTTCTGAGATTCATCCAATCACTTAACTGTAATCCCCAAAGCAAGGCAGGAAACCAGCTGGGCAAACTCCAAACTCTGTATCTCCATGGCTGACGTCAAATCGGTCTTCAGATCTCCGCTCCTTTTTCATCTTTGTTGACTGCAACAAACTGCTTTCTTCCGCGCTGGTTCCACTCCCTGTTAGCAGCTTTCCTCAGCATGTATCCCATGGCTCTGCCATATTTAACATCTTTGATTCTTCAAAGCAATTTCAACGGCAACAGCTTCTTGTTTCAGTGTCTGGGATTCCACTTGATCTTTTGGACTCCTCCTAAGGGCTGGCATAACTTCTCCAGCTCGGTCCTCTGTAGCACTCTATGCTCAGGTTGATCCACTCCACTACAGCTGCTGTTCTTGGTGATCATTCCATGGTATTGACATCTCCAATACACTGGGGCGTTCCACTCCAACTAGGCTTCACCAATAACTTCTCATAGGCTCTCTTCAGGGTGCCAAGCCTCAAATTCTTTGCAAGACCCCCTCAGTCCTGGGCCATCAACTACAACTGAGGCTGCACCTTCACCAATGACCTCCCACGGCCTCTCACAGTGTCATGCCTCAGCTGCTCTTCATAACCCCTTCATGCTTTCAAAACCAGTACCACCTGGGTGACTCTTTCCCATTACCAAGTTCAGCTGCAGTGGGAGGTCCAACCTTGGCTATCTCTGGAACACAGCTTCTATGTGCTCACAGAAAACACTTCCCAGAAGATTTCATTTCAGTGACGCTGATCTCTTCTTAATCACTGCTAATTTCTTAGCTCCAGCTAACCAACATCAATTTTCCCAGTAGTTCCTTCCATTCTTAACTCTAGAGCCAGAGCCACATGGCTGAAGCTGCCGAGTTCTGCTGCTTGCAGGAACTAGAACGTGACCCCCTTTTACTATTACATTATCACTGGCTTTATGTTTTCTAAATCCTTCAGTGCCTAAGCTTGTCTATCCTGGTTCTTGCTCTGGATATTGACCTTGAACGCAGAGATCAGCATGCCCGTCTTTTGGGATTAAGGTGTGTACCACCATGCCTGGATCTAAATTTAGCTGGGTAGGATCTTGCCCCAAGGTCCCACTCCCTTAATCTGTTATCTCCTAGAACACAGGATTTTGCTCCATTTCACTTCCTGGTACTCCTTTAATACTCGAACCATGTATTTTATATTTTTCCTTTCTAAGCTTGCTATGCTTGTTCAAACTTCTCTTCATAAGACTTAACCAGAGAACAAAGTCTCTGCTGGGCTTCTTTGAAACTTCCTTTGACAGTGCAATTAATCTGAGTCTCTTCACCTTAACCTCAGGCAGACTTTTCAGACAAGGGCAAAAAGTAGCCACATTCTTCACCAAAATACTACAAAACAGTCTTTATGCCACATCTGAAATTCTTCCCCTTTGAAATCTCTTGGGCAAGGTCAACACAGTTCAAATCACTCCCAGCAACAAAGTCTTCCATATTCCTACTAGGATGACCCAGTAAGCCCCATTTAAAGCATTCTACTGCCTTCCAAATCCAAAGTCCCAAAATCTACATTCTTTCAAATAAAAGCATGGTCAGGCCTATCACAGCAATACCCCACTCCCTGGTACCAACTTCTGTCTTAGTTAGGGTTTTACTGCTGTGAACAGATACCATGACCAAGGCAAGTCTTATAAAAACAACATTTAATTGGGGCTGGCTTACAGGTTCAGAGGTTAAGTCCATTATCATCAAGGTGGGAGCATGGCAGTATCCATCCAGGCATGGCGCAGGCAGAGCTGAGAGTTCTATATCTTCATCTAAAGGCTGATAGTGGAAGACTGACTTCCAGGCAACTAGGATCTTAAGCCCACGCCCATAGTGACACACCTACTCCAACAAGGCCACACCTCCAAATGGTGCCACTCCCTGGCCCAAGAATATACAAGCCATCACACCAGGGTTTTTAAGATGGTGAAATGTTCTATAATGAATTATTTTGATGACTGCACAACTCTGAATATATTAAAACCCTTAAATGTTATCCTTTAAATGGGAGGGAGTATTATATATGACATGCAAATAAAATTTATTTAAAATTTAATAAATGTATTTATTGAACATAGTTTTACTAGTTTTAGTTGAAAGAACATAAAGGTAAGTAGAATTCAAGGTGCAATATTTAGGGTTTTTTTTTTTTTGTTACTACTGTTGGTTTAGAACAGTTGTGCTTTGTGTGGACTTAATTGCCTTAATTCATGTAACTGGCTTTTAAAAATATTGTTCATTTGAGTTCAATTCTTAGTCCGATTAATCCATAAAAAATGGAAATGGTTTCTGATCTTTGCTTGAGATAAGAAATTACACCTTAGATAAGGGTCTACATTATGGTGATTGTTGGTTTTTTGTGTGTTGCAGGGAAGGAGACTGGTGGGAAGCAAGATCAATTGCTACCGGAAAGAGTGGTTATATCCCTAGCAATTACGTAGTGCCTGCAGATTCCATTCAGGCAGAAGAGTATGTTGTTACTTCATATTTTATTAATTATTTTGACTTTTAAAATGTTTTAATGCACATTCTATGTAGCCAGACTTTACACACGGTTATATGCTAGTCTGAAACAGCTAATGTATCATATTAACAAATGCTCTTTGAGAATTAATAATTAATATTCTATCTGCTCAGAAACACACAGTAAGTAAAGCTGCATTAATCATTCCACATTATATTTAATATCTTTCCTTTATTTTTCTGCTTATTTTAAAAATTCATTCTTTTGTATGCCACAGACTGTCTTTTCAGCTCCTTGCACAGAGTATACAGTTGTGCTGTTTGTTTTTACTGATATAAGTCATAAGAGTGCTCTCTTTCTCCTATTACTTTTGTTATTCTTTGTTTGTTTGTTTTGTCTTCTTCAGTGTTCTGTAAACTTTCCCACAGCCGTGACTGTCATTTTTGTCACTAAACTTTGTTAAATCAAACCAACACAGATTTGGAATTACCTATAATTTTGATATTACATACTTGCGTCTTACTGAATACAGGTGATCACATTGTTTCCAAAGAGTTATTTCGCTGTCACTGACAGATTTTTCTACCTGTATTTTGTCTTTCCTTTTCTGTTTTACTGTTTTTCTGGCTGGTAACGAGAATTTAAGAGACATGTTGAGTAGATAGTACATGGAAAAACTATCAGAGGATATTTCCCTAGTTAATATGTCTTTATATTTGATTTAATATTCATATTTATTTTTAATTTGTTATTTTTATATTTATTATTATATTTAATTTACAGCTATTCCTTGTCATGTTTTCTATCACACTCCATTCTTTTTTGTTTTTTGTTTTTTTGAGACAGGGTTTCTCTGTGTGGTCCTGGCTGTCCTGTAACTCACTTTGTAGACCAGGCTGGCTCTCCTCGAACTCAGAAATCTACCTGCCTCTGCCTCCTAAGTGCTGGGATTAAAGGCGTGTGCCACCACCGCCCAGCTTGTCTTTGTTTTCAAGACAGGGTTTCTCTGTGTAGCCTTGACTGTCTTAGAACTTTCTCTGTAGACCAGGCTGGCCTCAAACTCAGAGATCTACCTGTTCTGCCTCCCAAGTGCTGGAATTAAGTTGTGCACCCCACTGCCAAACTATCATACACCATTCTTATTGATACATGTATGTAATTTTTTTGACCCTCATCTTTCCAAATCAAAATATCACTAATTTTTTTAGATGGTATTTTGGCAAAATGGGGAGAAAAGATGCCGAAAGATTACTTCTGAATCCTGGGAATCAGCGAGGTATTTTCTTAGTAAGAGAAAGTGAAACTACTAAAGGTATGGTTATTATATTATCATGTGCCTAGAATACCTTCCCCATAGTTTGGGGGAAGCTGGAGTGACTGTGCCCATCCCCCTCCCTCCCCAGGTGCTTACTCCCTCTCAATCCGTGATTGGGATGAGGTGAGGGGTGACAATGTGAAGCATTACAAGATCAGAAAACTTGACAATGGTGGCTACTACATCACGACCAGAGCTCAGTTTGATACACTGCAGAAGCTGGTGAAGCACTACACAGGTAAGTGAGCACTTCAGAGGAGGAATTAATCCCTTATGTTCTGTTTTGTGAAGACAAGTCTGTCAAGCTTTAATCTCATTCATATTTACACACAGTAAATGCCCAACGAATGTTGGTATTCTGGGTTGGGTTTTTGTTTTGTTTTTGAAAATTATTTAGTTGTGTATACATGTTAATGTGTGTGTATGCACACATGCTGGGGTACATGTGTGAAGGTTAGGTGACAACTGAGTGAGTCAGTTTTCTCCTTGCACTGTGTGGCTCCTATGGATGAAACTTAAGTTGTCAGGCTTGACCACAAGCACCAGCTTCCAAATGAGGAACAAGACTTGCATGTTGCACAGGCAGTATAGCAGGACCCTGACTCAGAAAAATAAAGAGTGATAATACCCGGAAACTAAATTGGATTATAGGATTGCATGCTCATATCAGACTGTTATTGAAATTGTTATGTCTTACTGGCACAGTATTTACATTGGAGTTCCAGATCATAATATATAATGCTAAGATAGATTGTGACAGTAAATTTAAAAGTGTGACAGCAAAGACCTTATTTATTTATTAAGTAGCTAAAATTAACTTGTAGTAGTATAAAAAAGCTTTCTCAGACCCGGAATTGTAGCTTAGTGATAAAGTGCTTAATTATGTGTGTGGAAGTGCCCCCCCACCCCCACCCCCCACCCCCCGCCCAGCACTGCAAAAAGGGAAAGATAAAGAATAGAGTCAAAAGCCCTCAGATGCCTTCTTTGATTTTCTTCTGTAGAAACTGAATCTATTAAGACCTCCTAAAATATAAACCCTACCAAATCCAATTTGAAGATGCCATTTCTTACCCAAGAAAAGTGAACTTAGCAACTATAGACATTCTTGCCTTTCAAGGACCTTTGAAAAGTGTTCTATTTTGGAGTCTTTGTGTCTTAAATTTTTTCATTGTCATTTAGATATGTAAATGCATGTGAGAGTCTTTAAATAATTAGTACTACAAGAGGGGAGGTTTCCATGGCAGTTATTCTGTGACAGTTAGCAGCAAACAAACTATCAAGTCAGACAACATGTTTGAAATTGATTGACTGTGTTACTGAGCTGGCATTACTTGTAATTGCCTTTGTTATAATGGATTTAAGTGGCTGCTTGATGAGAATGGGAGGAAATGTGTCCTAAAACAGGGAGAAGTTTTATAGAAGCAGGGTACACAAACCAAGCCGTTATGTATCCTGACTGGCTGTCTTCCGGTCTCCTTTATTTAAAATTCAGTCTCATGTCAACTTCTTCCCTGATTTTCAGAGTTTTACAAATTAGTTGTTATTAGAAATAACAACTAATAATGCATCTCCCTTGGGGATTACATGAATCTTAGTGGTCAAAAGAGGAGCTTTAAGCTGGGGTGCAGGTCTGTAATCCCAGCACTTAGAAGGCTAAGACAGGAAGAACTGAATTCAACTCTCAGATACCCTATGGACCTGCCAAAAAGTAGAGTGGAGATTTGGAGACAGACAGACTTGTGTTTGAGTGTTCTCATTTACCAGCTGGGACCTTGGGACAGTTCTCTAGCTTTTCCAATCCCGATTTATATAATGCTGATTGACATAATAACATAAGCATACATACTCAGTAAATATTAGCATAAAATGTATTTCTAAAGTGTTTCATTTGTATATATTTCATCATTCTTCTTATTGAAAGCTTCCCATGCTACATATCTTTTTAGAGTAAAACTGATAGGAGACTGATTTTAATTTAATGACAAGCTTTTTAAAAGAACAAATAATAAGCCAGGTATGGTGGCATATACCTT
The DNA here is from genome assembly GCF_978045245.1 of Mus caroli. NCBI lineage: Eukaryota > Metazoa > Chordata > Mammalia > Rodentia > Muridae > Mus > Mus caroli. The sequence continues at coordinate 35,131,635 of NW_028227259.1, forward strand.
TTTTTAAAATATATTTTATTACGTATTTTCCTCAATTACATTTCCAATGCCATCCCAAAAGTCCCCCATACCCTCTCCCCTCTCCCCCATTTCCCTACCCACCCATTCCCATTTTTTGGGGGGGCCCTGGCATTCCCCTATATTGGGGCATATAAAGTTTGCAAGCCCAATGGGCCTCTCTTTCCATTGATGGCCGATTAGGCCATCTTCTGCTACATATGCAGCTAGAGTCAAGAGCTCCGGGGTACTGGTTAGTTCATAATGTTGTACCACCTATAGGGTTGCAGGTCCCTTTAGCTCCTTGGGTACTTTCTCCAGCTCCTCCACTGGGAGCCCTGTGATCCATCCACTAGCTGACTGTGAGCTTCCACTTCTGTGTTTGCTAGGCCCTGGCATAGTCTCACAAGAGACAGCTATATCAGGGTCCTTTCAGCAAAATCTTGCTAGTGTATGCAATGGTGTCAGCGTTTGGAAGCTGATTATGGGATGGATCCCTGGGTATGGCAGTCTCTAGATGGTCCATCCTTTCGTCACAGCTCCAATCTTTGTTTCTGTAACTCCTTCCATGGATGTTTTGTTCCCAATTCTAAGAAGGGGTACAGTGACCCCACTTAGGTCTTCATTCTTCTTGAGTTTCATGTGCTTAGCAGATTGTATTATATATCTTGGGTATCCTAAGTTTTGGGCTAATACCCACTTATCAGTGAGTACATATTGTGTGAGTTCCTTTGTGATTGTGTTACCTCACTCTGGATGATGCCCTCCAGGTCCATCCATTTGCCTAGGAATTTCATAAATTCATTCTTTTTAATAGCTGAGTAGTACTCCATTGTGTAAATGTACCACATTTTCTGTATCCATTCCTCTGTTGAGGGGCATCTGGGTTCTTTCCAGCTTCTGGCTATTATAAATAAGGCTGCTATGAACATAGTGGAGCATGTGTCCTTCTTACCGGTTAGAACATCTTCTGGATATATGCCCAGGAGAGGTATTGCTGGATCCTCCGGTAGTTCTATGTCCAATTAGACCACCAACAGATTGGGAAAGGATCTTTACCTATCCTAAATCAGATAGGGGACTAATATCCAATATATATAAAGAACTCAAGAAGGTAGACTCCAGAAAATCAAATAACCCCATTAAAAAATGGGGCTCAGAACTGAACAAAGAATTCTCACCTGAGGAATACCGAATGGCAGAGAAGCACCTGAAAAAATGTTCAACATCCTTAATCATTAGGGAAATGCAAATCAAAACAACCCTGAGATTCCACCTCACACCAGTCAGAATGGCTAAGATCAAAAATTCAGGTGACAGCAGATGCTGGCGAGGATGTGGAAAAAGAGGAACACTCCTCCATTGTTGGTGGGATTGCAAGCTTGTACGACCACTCTGGAAATCAGTCTGGCGGTTCCTTAGAAAAATTGGGCATATATCTTTAATCCTAGAAGCAGGTGAGTCTCTCTCTGAGTGCAGTCCAGGCCAGCCAAGGCTACATAGTGAGATCTACCTCAGAGATCGATCAAATAAATAAATAATCATATGATACACACACTAATATTCTATTTGACTTAAAAAGTAATTCATTTACAGTATACCCTGTTTATCTATCTAGAACATGCTGATGGATTATGCCACAAGTTAACAACTGTGTGTCCTACTGTGAAACCCCAGACTCAAGGTCTGGCCAAAGATGCTTGGGAAATCCCTCGAGACTCATTGCGACTAGAGGTGAAACTCGGTCAAGGATGCTTTGGGGAAGTGTGGATGGGTAAGAAGCCTGGACTTTGTTGTTACTTCATTTTGTTATAGAACCATAAATTAAAATAGCAAAATATGTACAATACATAGTTTATTATGTAGTATAACTTTTATTGTTGATTGAATTTTGGTCTAATATTCCTTGAAATACAGATTGAAAAAGTAAAATAAATTGTTTTCCTAGGAACATGGAATGGAACTACAAAAGTAGCAATCAAAACACTAAAGCCAGGTACAATGATGCCAGAAGCATTCCTTCAAGAAGCTCAAATAATGAAAAAGCTAAGGCATGATAAACTTGTTCCACTCTATGCAGTTGTTTCTGAAGAGCCCATTTATATTGTCACCGAGTTTATGTCAAAAGGTGCGTGCATTGTTTTTTAAAGGATTGTGTTATGATGAAACAACTTAGGGGTTTTTTTTTAAAGATTTATTTATTTATTATATATAAGTACACTGTCGCTGTCTTCAGACACACCAGAAGAGGGCGTCAGATCTCATTACAGTTGGTTGTGGGCCACCATGTGGTTGCTGGGATTTGAACTCAGGACCTCTGGAAGAGCAGTCAATGCTCTTAACTGCTGAGCCATTTCTCCAGCCCAGTTTTATTCTTACTTAGATTAAAAGCCATACAATATACCTTAGTCATATCATATCCTTTCTCAGATCCCCATTCAATCCACCCACCCACCAAACTTTATATTCTTTCTCAGAGAAAGACAGACAGACAAACAGACAAAAAGTCTGAGAAAAAAAAAAGACCAACACAAAATTAAAAACAAAAACATGAAGTTCATTTTGTATTGGCCAACTGTTCCTGAGCATGCAACCTTCCCTGGGGTGTTTTTGATGTACTCAGTGTCTCTCCATTGGAAAAGCTGATTGTTCCCTTTCTTAGCAGTTGTCAATTGCAAATAGGCTCTTGGTTAGGAGTTGAACCATGTGCTTTGCCTTCTCTGTGCTAGGATTTTGTCTATGTGAACTGTGCATGTATTGTGCATGCTCTCACAGTCTTTGTGAGTTCATTGTGTATCAGATTTGCTGGGTCTATCATGGAGTCATCCACCACCTCTTGCATAGACCCCTAAGCCTTGCGGGGAGAGGTATGATCCATGTAGAGTGTCTAACCCTGATCTCATTTAGAGCTCAATGTTCCAAAATCTCTTACCCTGCATGTTGCTCAGTTGTGCCTCTTTGTGTTAATTACCATCTCCTGCAAAAAGTCTCTCTGATGGTGGTTCCGTGATGCACTTGTCTAGGGATATAGCAGTATGTTGTCAGGGGTCCTTTTATTGCTTTGTTCATTGAACAGAATAATTGTAGATATTCCCTAGGGCCCATGATCTCAGAGGTTCATGGCCTCATTAACACGGTCATATGGGTTCTGTCTTTTGAAATGGGCCTTTTAAGTCCAACCAAAAGATGATTGGTTCCTTCCATAATACTCAGGTCCCGATTGTACCAATGAGTTAGCTGGCAGGCAGATTGCTACTGTAACTCACAATGTTCATAGTTCAAAGAGCTTGGTTACTTTTCTCCCTTAAGATGACATTTATTTGTGTATTTTGCATGTATATATGTATGGTTCCATGTGTGCTGTGACACGTGTGAAAGTCAAAAGACAGTTTGCATTTAGTCTTGGGATCAAAGTCAGGTTACTAGTCTTGGCAGCAGGCACCTTTACCTACTGAGCCCTCTTTCCTCCATTTTTATTTCCTCTATTTTTATACATTCAGAGTTTTGTCTTTCTAACATGATTTTTCTGTAGACGTTAGAAAAGAAGAAATTTGATACTTTTTTAATGGAATAGTATTTATTCCTAGTTATCCCACAGGATCTTATGAGACTTGAAAGGAAAATTAAGCAGCCTGAGTCTTTTGAAAGTAGATTTAACTAAAGGAAATAGATTGCTAGGGCAGTAGAAAAGTTAAATTAAAGTGATAAACCTGTATCTATAGCACTAAGGCAAAAACATTAGAGGGAATCATTTTTGCCTCATTTTTTATAAATACAGTTCTTACAGGATTTCTAGAAACTCTTTTTCCCTGCTGTCATTTGAAATTTCTCATCCTCCCCAACCCAGGCACAGGTGGGCTCTTACCTAACAGCTAATTAGAGCCAGGGGCAAAGCCAGGCAAGATTGATACTATTTCTAGGCATTGATGCTTTAGAATAGGAGCCAGCGAGTGATGAAATGATGCTGATTAGCCTGAATCTATCCTATTTGGATTGTATCTATTTTTAAATTTAAATTTTTTACTTTTTTGAATCAAACTAGTTACTATTTTGTCATCTTCTCTATTAGTTCACCTTAGCTGATGATATAGTTCCCTCTAGTGGTGGTAGGGGCATCTACCCACTATAAATTTGCAACGGGGGAGGGGGGAATCTCTCTAAAAGGACTGAAAATAATTGCCTATTAATTGATAACCAACATATACCTAAAGTACCAAAGTATGTGTCTTTTTTGGAAGGTGTTTGGGCTGCAAACACCTTCCACCTCTGGCATTGAATGAGTGCATTAAATAGAGTAGGACAGGAAGTGATAAAAGGACAAGAAAGACATTTAAATCAAGATATTTCTAGTGTAAGAAGTCAAATGAAGGTAAGTATAATGGACCATCTACGTAGCTCAATTATTGACTCTTTAAAAGTGGGAGAAAATGCTAGAATTCTGTTCTATAACTTCATTAATTATTTGCAGGTGAGAGATTTAGAATATAACAAAGACCTGTCTGGTTTTAAAATGCAGTAATTCCTCATTTTACTATTTAGTTGTTTAGCAGTAGACCCTTACAACCCATCAAAGCTTATTGCCTCCTGTGCTTTGTCATTATATTGCTTCATGTGCAGACAGATTTTCTTGTTGTTCTTGATTTCTGTGTTGTGTTTTCTCCTGCTGATGTGATGACAATCAAACCCAGGGTCTTGCATATAATAAGAACACGCTCTACCACTGAGTGAGCCTGGCCCCAGCCTTGCCCATAAGTTCTGCTCATGTTGTTCTCATTCCTGAAAATTTGTTTCCCTCTCTTGACCAGTTCTACCAATTATGCTTCCCTGGTCCAGTGTGCAATCCATCAGCAAACCAAATATTCAATTGCCATTTCTCTTTTGAGTCTTTTAATCTGAAACCTTCTTATGAAAATGTGTGTTTATTTTTTGTTGTTTTGTTTTTATAAAAGTGTGTCTTGATTTGGGTATGATCTTAACTAACAGTAGAGAGAGAACAACCAGACCTTTGCTGAATTTGTCATACTTTGCTATCCCTATAGTGCTATCTCCTAACACTAAGAGCTATATATCAGACCACCTCTTTGTAATTATAACTACCCCAGGATATTCCCAGTTGGCTGAAAAACATTTTTATATATTTTATATATACACAAAATACAAATATACACATACAAAAACTTTTATATACACACACACTATATATATAGTGTGTGTGTGTGTGTGTGGTTTGATGATTTATTTTATTTTATTTTATTTTGGTTTTCCAAGACAGGGTTTCTCTGTGTAGCCCTGGCTGTCCTGGAACTCATTCTGTAGACCAGGCTGGCCTCGAACTCAGAAATCCGCCTGCCTCTGCCTTCCAAGTGCTGGGATTAAAGGTGTGCGCCACCACTGCCCGGCTGGTTTGATGATTTAAGGTTTTAAAGAGTACTTACTTCCATTTTAATGTAATGTTTGAATTTTTCTAGAATATCTTTCTGTCTCTTACAGGGAGCTTGTTAGATTTCCTTAAAGAAGGAGATGGAAAGTATTTGAAGCTTCCACAGCTGGTTGATATGGCTGCTCAGGTAGTTGCATATGTATATATATATATACATACATACATATACACATACACATACATATATATATTATATATATATATATATATATATATATATACACACACACATATATATCAATTTTAATTGAAAGCATATGTTTAAAATGCAGAAGAATCTTGGCATAATGTTAAAATTTTGTGTAATGAAATAATAGAATTTTAGGAGAGGAAGGAACATTGGCGCTAGTTCCGTGTGAGCTCCTTAGTAGCAGAGCCAGTATTAGACTGCTGTAGCTCTCTCAGTCAGGTGCTGCCCTGTGTCATATGGCCTTTGACACATTTCATCCATAAGTGCAAAGTTTGTATTTACATTTCAGCAGATAAATTTAAGAAAATTAAGATGGGCTGGGTGTGGTGGCAGCACATGCTTTTAATCCTAGCACTCAGGAGGCAGAGGCGCAATCTCTGACTCCAAGGCCTGCCTGGTCTGCAGAATGAGTTTTAGGACTATACAGAGAAGCTGTCTTGAAAAACCAAACAAAAAGAAGAAAGAGAGGGAAAGACAAGAAAACTAAGGTGGATGAAGGTTATTCAGAAAGAAAAGGAAGGAAGGCAGGCAGGCAGACAGACTAAGATAGATGAAGGTTATTCCAAATATTAAAACCTGAAAGTGTGCTGAAATTTTTTTGTTTATTCTAGTCTAAGACAAGAATTCAGATAATATACAGGTAAGAATTAGTCTTTTATACTTCTGAATTTTGCTTGCAAAGTTTCTATTAAGATAGATGCAAGTATTGCAGGCACTATTTATTGGCTACAGTTGATGAGCTTGCTTCTGCAGCTCTTATCTATCACTAAGAATCCACATATCCATAACATCTGATAATGTAGAGTAACTTCAGAGGAGACAGGCATGTACAAGGCTCTTTGTTCAAGGCTATTAGGCACTTCTCTTGGAAAAATGGCAGACCTTTTTTATTACAAGAAACAAACAAAAAACCTTAAGTAAATAACCTGGGCTTTATGAGCCACCTACAAACTCTGTTGGGCCTCATTATTTTTCACTGCCCTTTAAAAAATGTTAAAGCCTTTTTTTTTTAAACTCCTTAAGGCATATGAAAATGTGCTGTTGGCACATCTGACTGACGAGCTATAATGTGTTGGTACTTCAGCACCTTAGATTTGTGTTGGTTTTTGTTTTGTCTTATGATGCACTTCTTCTAACCGTTGACCAGAAAATAGGACATTGTGCTGGCCATAGTGATATGTTGGGGGTTTTTTTGTCCTTGTAGTGTTAGGATATAAAAATTTAGCTTTTCTTTGCTCTTGTTCTTTTGGTTTTTTGTTTGTTTGTTTGTTTGTTTCGAGACAGGGTGTCTCTGTATAGCCCTGGCTGTCCTGGAACTCACTTTGTAGATCAGGCTGGCCTCGAACTCAGAAATCTGCCTGACTCTGCCTCCTGAGTGCTGGGATTAAAGGCATGTGCCACCACGCCCAGCTTTGTTGCTCTTGTTCTTGTTGCAGAGTTTTTTGTTGTTGTTTTTGTTGTTGTGTTCTAGACTGTCTATTACTGTCATTGTTTTTGAGCTACCCAGTTTTTCAACAGTTTAACAATAAGTGTCTTTTTCCCTTTGCATCATATATTTTGCATTTTTTCCTCTCCTAAGATTGCTGATGGCATGGCTTATATTGAAAGAATGAACTATATTCACCGAGATCTCCGAGCTGCTAATATTCTTGTAGGAGAAAATCTTGTATGCAAAATAGCAGATTTTGGCTTAGCAAGATTAATTGAAGACAACGAATACACAGCAAGACAAGGTAAAGTAACATACATAGATGCCTATAATCTAATGTCCTATGCTTATCTTAATACTACTTTGAATACCCAGAGCCTCGTGGAATATAGACAGTTCTGGTGGATAGCCAGGTCCCTGCCTGCTCCTGCCTGTGGGCTGTCAGGTAGGATGCAGCTTCAAAAGTCCTTTGTTGTGAGGCTGCCTTTTTGCCCATCATGTAACATGCATGTTCATGTAGACCTGGCACATAACTATCTGTAGACTAAATGCCTCTGAGTGGGTGTTTCGCATGTAGCAAAGCAGCTCTCTATGTGAGATCTGTTGGAAGTCAGTAGAATTTGGGGGAAAGGGGTATAAGAAGAAGGCCCAGCAAAACACTTGGAATGCAAAGCCTGATGGTCTATGTTTGACCCCTAGGATCCCTGTCACCTGTAATCCTAACATTTCTGTAGGAGGGGATGGAAGGTGAAGGTAGGAGAAGCATTCAGAAGCTGGCAGGCCAGCTAACCTGGAGTGGGTAGGTTAGCATCAGACGTGAGAGACCCTGTCTTGACAAGGTAGAAAAAAGAAACAACTCCCTAAAATTGTCTTGTCTGCTGTACCCATGCTGTGGCATGAATAGCCTCCACTCAAATGCATGTACAAATGCATATATGTATGCAAAAAAAAATTTTTGAAGCTTAAAAATAAAACAATTTTTAAAAAGTTACAATAAAAACAAATAGTTCTAGATTTTTCCAGAGGGCTCAAATATTGATATTATACATAAAATTATATCTGGTAACAACACTTCAGCTTTCTAATAGTTAATTCCTGCAAAGAACTTGACAAGATACTTTTGCATTATAAATATAGCAGATAAAATATCCTTGTTACTTTCTTTAGGATGTTAGCAGTAAATTTTATTTATCCTTTATGTGTGCATGTGTGTTTGTGTGTATGAGTATAGATACACACATGATACAGTAAGCATGCAAAGGTCAGAAGACAACCTTGGGCATCTTCCCATCTTGTTTGAAATTTAATTTCTTGTTTCCCAGTATAAGGCTAGGACTAGCTGTCTGCAAACTTCCTGACGTTTTCTTGTTTCCACTTCCCCTCACCGTAAAAGACTAAGATTGCAAACACTAGTTATAGCTTTACATGGGTCTAGGAAGCCATATTCAGGTCCTCAAGTGCGCAAGCTCTGACCCATGAGCTAGCGCCTGTCTCACTTGGGGAATTGTTATTTAAACTGTTGTCTCAGATTGAAGGTGATTCCCAATCAAGCATTATTTCTTCCTACTCCAAGGTGACATCAGCAGTGTCTAGAAACAGTTTTGGTTGTTCCAGTTTGGGAACTACTATCAACATCTGATAGATATGCTGTGACATACAGACTAATAATCAAACACAGAAGATAATTACATGCCCATAATAGTCAGCATTGCCAAGGTAGAAAAACTATGATTTAGCTCCAGGTTTGGGGATTTTTGTTTTTGTTTTTGTTTTTTGAGACAGGCTTTCTCTCTGTAACCTTGACTGTCCTGGAACCCACTCTATAGAGCAGGCTGGCCCCTGACTCTCTGAGTGCTGTGATTAAATATGCCTGCCATCATCACCCAGTAAGCTCCTGTTTTTTAAAAGTATTTATTTTTATTTTATGTGTGGGTGTTTTGCTTGCATGTTATGTCTGTGCACAGCGTGCATGTAGTACCTGTGGAAGCCAGAAGAGGGTGTCAGATCCTCTAGAACTGGAGCCACAAATGGAAGTTAGCTGTTAGGTAGGTGCTGAGGATCAAGCCATTCCCTCTAGAAAAGCAGCTAGTGCTCTTAACTTCTGAGTCATTTCACTGTCTTCTCTACTTCTTTGCTGTCTCTACCCCTATGTATACTTACCTCCAAGTAGTCATAGGTTCCTGTAATCCTTACTTAGAAAATCCTCACCATTTGTTTAAGGCTAATTTAGCTGCCACTCTCTAATGAAACCTCTTGTTATTGTGACAGATGAAAATCGAATGATATTTTCCTAATATCTAAGAACTCTTTATTTATGTTGTAAATATATATATATGTGTATATATAATCACCTCAAGCATATACATTACCAATAATTTTATTAGCATAAGTACACAATTTTCTGGCAGCTTTATTGTTTGTGTACCCATAATGCTTGTGTATTAAAATCATATATTAAATATTTGTGTAAATGAACATGGCGTTTTTAAAATGGTAACACAAGGGTAGGTGAGATTGTTCAGCTGGCAAATGTGCTTGCTTCTCAAGCCTGGTGACCTGAGTTTGATTTTTGGAACCCATGTAAAGGTAGAAAGGTAGAGCCAACTCCACAAAGTTGTCCTCTGACCTTCATACAAGTTTCGTGGCACATGCACACAACCAAACACACAACAAAAAATATGATAGCACAATAAAAACTTATGCAAAGACAGCACAAAATACAGAAATGATTATAAGCAAAAGCCAGTAGCTATTAGATCTAACGGAATATGCCTTCAAACATAATTAGGTACAGCCACTGGATGTCAGGTGACCCTGAAGTTGTTGATTTTACAATAGTATATATAGTATGTCATGTCTCTAAACCTAGCACTTGTGAGTGAGAGGTGGAAGGATCAGTATTCACAGTCATTCTCCAATAGATAGCATGTTAGAGACTAGCTGACCCTTCCTCAAAAAGCTCAACAAGGGGAGAGAGAGAGACTTGTACATGAAGTTTTAATTTTTGTTCACCTCATACTATACACACACACACACACACATATAGCCGTGCATGTGAGCACAAATAAACAAGCAAAAAATAGTTACAGATTTAGTTTGATTTAGCTAATGATTGTAACCCCAGCTTTCAGGAGGCTGAGACAGGATTGTGAAAATTTAAGGCCAGCCTAAGGTAGGTGTGTGTGCATGTGTGTATAGATAGATAGATAGATAGATAGATAGATAGATAGATAGATAGTTAGGTAGGTAGAGATTGATCAAGATTTTATAATCTACATTTCTGTCTTATTAAAACCTCTACTACTGTATTATTGAATCATTTTCTGTTCCTACCAGCAACTTTTTATATCATTAAATAAAAGAAAAAAACCAGACTTAGTGTAAAAATTTTAAGTTAGTGCTGTTTTCCATATATTTTCTGTGTTTGAAGACTTAAACACATAGAATTGGGATAGTGATAAAGATTAGGCCTGTGTACCTTACATTTACACAAGTATTCTTTAAAAACACTTAAATTGTCAATATTGTTTATAGGTGCAAAATTTCCAATCAAGTGGACAGCTCCTGAGGCTGCTCTGTATGGTCGATTTACAATAAAGTCAGATGTGTGGTCATTTGGAATTCTACAGACAGAGCTGGTAACAAAAGGAAGAGTGCCATATCCAGGTGAGCTTGTGTTTCTCTTTAGCTCTTTAGTATCTCAGCATAGGTTTTAGTGAGGGATACACTCAGCAAAAATGTGAGGGAGAAAGACTTTTTTTTTCACACCCCCTTTAATTGGGTGTATAGTAGCTCGTGAGAGCTAGAATCCTTTAGCAAGCACAGGAAGTATAACCTGTATTCTTCTGTAAGATGTTTTCCCAAAAAGTCCTTTTATCTGTTGTGTTCCTCAGATCAGAAGCATATCTTAAATATCTAGGTTATATTTGCTCCCCCACCCCAAGTAATATTCTTTTCTAGAAGTGTGACATTCTAGACTCAAAAGATTGTTTTGAGAAGAAATGTTTTCTCTTTAATAAGAAGAGGGCAGGGAAAAACTACTCTAAAAATTTCCTCTTTTTTATGTCTATATAGGTTTGGGGGAGCAAGAAGAAATTTTAGCTTAATTGAAATTCAGCTATAATTGAATATTCCTTCAACCTGTTACCTCTCAAACATTCCACTGAAGTTAGCCTAATAGTTGAGGAATGTGAGAATGTAGAAAATGCAGTCTTCAAGAAGAATTGCTCTACTGATCTTCTGTTTCATGCCATTCCTTAACACTTGAGCTGTAGTTGTAGTGCTGTTGTAGTCTGTGGTCCACATCCTTTCATTGTGTGCTGACACATACAGCTCTCCTCACTTAATGGTCACTGCTCATCACCCTGTCCAGTAAGATTCTGCTTCTGTCTTAATCCGTGGTCAACCTTTTTTTTATTAATTTTTTTTCATACAATATATTTTTAACATTTTTCCTCCCATTTTCCTCACCTCTCTACCCACCCATCTTTGGTTTTTTTCCCTCCATTTCAAAAAACAAAACCCCACAAAATGAAAGTCAAAACAAATAAGTAAAAGACCAATAAGACCAAAAAAAGAAAAAACATGCCACACCAGGCCTGGTGTATACCTTTAATCCCAGCACTCATAGAGGTAGGTGAATCTCTTTAAGTTCTAGGCTAGCGCAGTGTACAGAGCTAGTTCCAGAACAGCCAGAGCTACACAGAGGAACCTGTCTTGAAAAACAATAAGAACAACAACAAAAGTCTGCAGATATATATTAAGTTCATTTTTGTTGAGTAGCTACCCCTAAGCATATGGTCATACCCCATATAGGAATGTGGTTAATGTACCAAGTGACACTTCATTAGGGAAAACTAATGTTTCTCTTTGTTAGGTTATAAGTTGCAAATACCTAATGATTAGGGATGGGACATCATACCTAATTTCCCCTTTCAGTGCTGGGACTCCATTGGGCTTGAACCTGTACAGATTGTGTGTTACAAAAGTCTGGGAGTGTGTACACACAACAGTCCTATTGTATCTGGAAGACAGTGTTTCTTTGGAGTCAACGATCACCTCTACCTTTACAATCTGTCTGCTTCCACATAGGGGCTGAACATTGGGGGGCTTTGATGAAGACATCCTGTCTTAGTTATGGTTTAAATTGCTGCAGTGAAACACCATAACTAAAAAACAAGCTAGGGAGGATAGGGTTTGTTCAACTTAACTTCCACATTGCTGTTTATCACTGTTAGGAACTCAAACAGAGCAGGAACCTGGAGGCAGGAGCTGATGCAGAGGCCATCGAAGGGTCCTGCTTACTGGCTTGTTTCACATGGCTTGTTCAGCCTGCTTTATATATATATATATATATCCCAGGACTAGTCCAGGAATAGCATCACCCACCATGAATTGGACTCTCCCCCTTCTATCACTAATTGAGAAAATCCCTTACAGCTGGATCTTACAGAGGCATTTCCTCCATTAAGGCTTCTTCCTCTCTGATGATTCCAGCTTGTATCAAGTTGACACACAAAACCAGCCAGTACACCTCATTTAGGACTGTTTTTTTTTTTTTTTTTAAATCTCTCAATCTCTGCACATTTTCTAGTTGTGGGACTCTGTGTTAATGTCCATCTTCTGCAAGAAGAAACTTCTCTGATGGCTTAAGTGAGTTCTCTGTCTGATAGGACTTAAGACACTGAACTATGGCTATAGCAATATGTCGTTAGGAGTTTTTACTATGCTCCTTTAGCCAAATAATAATAGTTGTTTCCCCCAAAGGTCCATTGGGCATCTATCTTCGTTTCTTGGCCACTTTGGCAGTGTCAGGTATAGGTTCCATCTCTTAGAGTATGCCTTAAATCCTTTCAGAAAGTGTTTGGTTATCCCCATAACCTTTGTGGCACTGTTGCACCAGTCTGTCTTGCAGGCAGACTGCTGTTGTAGGTAGCTGGGGGATAACTGATGATTTCTCTTCCAGTGCGGGCAGAATGCCAGGAATGCCAATCATTAGTCATGAATCTTTGTATCAGGCAGCAGCTCACCTGTAAAACCCTGCTCCATGTCATTAGTAAATGTTGCCCTTACCATCAGGTTGTGGAGAACAACCAGGAACCTGGGCAGGAGCCTGTGATGTTTGACAGGGGGTTTCACTGGGACCCCTTCATCACAAGACATTTCTGACACTGGTAGATTTTCTTGGCGGTACACCATGTCTAGTTGAGACATTGTCTCCCCGAATATTTGGTGACTAAATTCTTAACATATATGAAAACCTTATTTCCACATATGTAAAGAAATATGATTTTTTAAACAAATCCAAAAATATACACTGGAGAATAAAACAGCATCTTGAGGCTAATGGTACTGGTCAGACTGGATGGCTCCATGTAGAAGAATCCATATATATATATGTGTGTGTGTGTGTATATATATATGTGTGTGTGTATATATATATATATATACATATATATATATATATATATATTTCCCTGCACAAAATCTCTCATGGGTCAGGGACCTCGACGGACATATGAAGCAGTGACTGTGAAGGACTTGCTTACCCTGTCTTACTAGAATGGCAGTCAACTTCCCTGGATCCATCTGTCCGTTCTGGACAGGATTTTGTCTATATTTGAAGCATAGGCTAGCTTACCACAATTGAAGCAACTCCAGATGGAAGTTACTCATACCTACCATCTTCTTTGAAGTGGAGTGGGGGTTCTGTCTGTCAGGAGCAGACCTGTCTCATTGTCAAAAAGATAATTAACAAAACATTTCAAATGTCATATTCTGTGGATCTCTGAGGTTTCAAAAACTAATTATCTGTAGTATATCTGAATTGTCCAAACATTGTTTATTTTTAACTATTTACTGTCTGAATAACCTTGCAAACATCTCACTATAATTAACTAAACTAGTATCTAATATGAACTTAAGTTTGACTGACTATTGTAGTTTTATTTCTCTCAGTTTGTAATAGCAAATGTAATAGCAAATCTCCTTCGTGCTGAGAACCTGATTGTGGGGGTCCTGAGCAGATACTATTTCTTACAACGTTGACGTTCTGAATTACACACAAGACATTAGGTTTTAACAGTAAATGTACTGTCAAATCACCTGGTTCTTCCTTGGCAAGACCTGGCTTCAGGTTTTGTTTAATTTTGCCTCTTCTACTAGAGCACTGTTGTAGAAACACAGTCCAGTGGTCAGAGCACTCTGCAGGCAAGCTCTCCTCTTGCAGGGAAGGTGCACAGAAGTCTGGAGCTCAGATCCACCTCTTGAGTCCCAGGGTCAGAGCCTTCCCTGGAGGCAAACTCTCCTCTAGCAGGGAAGGTGCCCAGGCGTCTTGGGTCCCAGCTCTGTCTCCTGGCTGAGGATGAAGGCCCGAAGGGACCCTGTCCAAGCCCATGTGCTCTCTCCTGCGTAGACTGGTCTCAGTGATCCCAAGATTCTGGGTGGGCTAGGGCCTGCCTTTGTCCTTTGACCCTGTTGCTGCTAGCACCAGACCCTCTGGGTTTTTTGGAGCTGATGTTGCGTTCCACTCACCAGTGATCTCAAGATCCCAAGTGTGCCAGGGTGCCTACAGCGTGGAGACTCCTCTGGGGACCTTGGGGCCCTCCACCGAGATTGCGCCTAAGATCATTATTTTATTGCTTCCTAACACAATCATAATGCTGGATAAAATCTACTTCTGCCCTCAATATACTAGTAAATATAGCCAGAGGGGGGAAAACACTTAAATTAAGGAATTTCACTTTGAGGTTTTAGTCATGGTCTACTTTCCATTTTGGCCACAATAGACAATCTAAAATCTGCTATCTTGCTACAAACAACTACAGATTTAAACAGATCCATAATCCAGTTGTTTTTTTTGTTTGTTTGTTTGTTTGTTTTTTATTTCATGGTGATCAAGGAAGCTTCCTTTTTTTAAAAATGAGTCCCATATTTACATAACATTTCTCCCCAATATTTTCTAAGTGGGCATACTGATGGAAGTCAAAACGAAGACATCAGTTTTTGTTTGTTTCTGTGGGTTTTTTTATTTGTTTTAACTGAACAAAGGAGAAAGAAGTCTAAGGAGGAACCTGTAAGAATGGAGCTGATAAATAAGGAGACTAACGTCTCATTAAATAGCCAACCTTAGTCAGCACCTCAAACAGTTTTGTACTCTGAGGGTTAAGAAAGGTCACATGAGTAAAGTTCTCGTGAGTTCAAGCTGTGTAAAATTCCCATAGAGGCATAAAGAGGATAGTTTTAACATCTAATTGATTTACAACCACAAACTAATGAACTATCTGAAGTAAACTCAAGTCCTATGCTACACCTAGGAGGAGCACAAAAACACATTCCAATAATAATTTCATGTTTTTCAAGAAACTTAGGTCACAAGACTTGTTTTCTTGGAATGTTCTCATAAGCACTCAGAATTCTCCTCACATGACACTATTCCTGGACTGTGTTTCTACAACAGTGCTCTAGTAGAAGAGGCAAAATTAAACAAAACCTGAAGCCAGGTCTTGCCAAGGAAGAACCAGGTGATTTGACAGTACATTTACTGTTAAAACCTAATGTCCTGTGTGTAATTCAGAATGTCAACGTTGTAAGAAATAGTATCTGCTCAGGACCCCCACAATCAGGTTCTCAGCACGAAGGAGATTTGTTTGCCTCTGTGGGAGAGGGCAGTGAATAAGAGACAGACAAGAGATAGAGGATATGGAGAAGGGGAGGGAAGCAGGGGAGAGGGAGAGAGAGGGGTATTTGTCATGGAGGACAAAGAACTGCCTCTGGATAGAGACAGATGTGGCCCCTTGGGCAAATGGAGGCTTATAAAGGTAGAGGGGGAAATTCCATGTAAGGATAAGGTGTTTAATTTTAATTGGGTGTATTCATTAGGTGAGCCAAAGGAGGCTTGTTTTGTTTTGTTTTTTTGAGACAGGGCTTCTTTCTCTGTATAGCCCTGGCTGTCCTGGAACTCACTTTATAGACCAGGCTGGCCTCAAACTCAGAAATCCGCCTGCCTCTGCCTCCTGAGTCAAAGGAGGCTTTTGATTGCTAGACTTCAATACTTTGATAGCTGGGCCTTAGTGGTCAGCTTCAGGAGGAGGAAGTGGCCAAATAAAGGAATAGACCTTAGTGGCTAGCTTTAGGTATGTAGTCTAATGGTTTTTAGAGCAAGACAAGGCCTACCAGAGCCATGCCCACCATGCTCAAGCTGGTCAGAGTCCCTTCAAACATAAAATAGGTCTATTGGTGCAAAATTTTATATTCTGTAGAAGAAAAATAAAGTCACAATTATTTATTGCAGTGGTTCTCAAGTTTCCTAATGACCCTTTAACACAGAATTCTCATGTTGAGGTGACCCTAAACCATAAAATTATTTTTGTTGCTACTTCATAACTCTAAGTTTGGTATTGTTATGAATTGTAACATAAATATTTAATATGGAGGATCTCTTGGTATATGACCCTTGTAAGAGGTTGTAGCCCACAGGTTGAAAACCGCTGATTTAGTGGGAGGAGGAAAGAGCCGTTTTAGTTACTGTGAAATGACAGTGTGACCAAGGGAAGCACTTGACTGAGGAGCTGCCTTCAGTTTCAGAGGCTCAGTCCAGGGTCCCCAGGGCAGGGAGCACACAGACCTGGCAAGGGAGCAGTACTGGAGAGCATTATATCCTGATGAGCAAGCGCCAAGCAGAGAAAGAGAAAGAAACATTAGTCCTGGCATTGTCCTAGTGACACACCTCCAACAAGGCCTAATCCTAAGGCCAAACAATTCAATTAACTGGTGACTAAGCATATTTGAACCTATCTCATTGAGGCCATTCTCATTCAAATGCCCATAAACCTGGTATAGCTTTGTGTGCTTTAATTCCAGTACTTGAGAAGGAAAAACAGGTGGATCTTTGTGAGTTCCAGACCAACAGACAACAAAGTAAGACCATATCTCCTCTAGGAGACCCTAAAGCCTGCCTACATGATGACATACTTCCTTCAACAAGACCACACATATTACAACAAGGCCATACCTCCTAATAGTGCCACTTCCCATGGGCCAAGCATATTCAAGCCACCACAGTCATATTAAAATACAGATTATTATTTAACATTTCTTTATATTAATTGATATGCCTTTTTACAAGATAAACTTGATGTTTCTTCAGCTACTAACTAGGATGTTTACTCTCTCTTGGTATTTATGGCCAGGACTGTTGTTTTTAATATTTGAATCTTAACATTAGGTATGGTAAATCGTGAAGTATTGGAACAAGTAGAGCGGGGATACAGAATGCCTTGCCCCCAGGGCTGTCCTGAATCCCTCCATGAATTGATGAATCTTTGCTGGAAGAAGGATCCTGATGAAAGACCAACATTTGAATATATTCAGTCCTTCTTGGAAGACTACTTCACTGCTACAGAGCCACAGTACCAACCAGGAGAAAATTTATAATCCAAGTAGCCTGTGTGCACAGATCTGCCAAAACAGAGAGACCTTGTGTGAGTTCTTCCTGCACAGAAATGAGAAGATATGCTTCACTCGGCATGTTTCTTATGGTAAACTGGAATTCCAGATATGGTTACTCAAAACCACTTTTTTTTTTTCTCCAAGCGTTAAACTCTAAAGTACCAATGATGCATCTTACAGCGTACTTCAAGGTCCAGAGAAAGTAGAGCTAGATAGTGTGATTGTGGATGTAGCATGGTAAGAAAGAGCAACAGGACTACTGTTTACTAGTCATTGCCTTTTCTTCCCCAAACTTGCCAAGAGAAAACTATTTATTGGTATGTATAAAACTTGGCTGTTACACCATAGTAAAATTCTAAGATCAAAGAACTATATGGGACCAAGTAATTCCATTCCAGTTTTTAAATTTTTCTAGAATTTTTTTTCTTAAAGTTTTTTTTTGTTTGTTTTGTTTTGTTTTTTCCCTGTTTAATAGTCAGCATGCACTCCTATCAGAGGCCTCCTTATGTGTGAAAATGGGCCAAGTCTTCCAAATGCAAAAGAATGGATTATAAACAGCATCAAAAACGTTGATTTTAAAAAGCCATGGAATTTAGAAACATAATACAGTATGTTCACACTTTGTCCAGAGAACTGGAAAGCAAAACAAATTTTTCATATCAGTCATGTCTTGAATTGTTCAGCTTTGAATAATGAAGGTAACCAGAAAGTGGATTAATCTTTTTACAAGGATGTATTAATTTTTAAAGGGTTATATACAATTGAAATTATTCTATCCAGTCCAAGAGAAAAATCTTTTAATATTTGCATAGCATAAAAATAAAAAACAAACCTAACATTTAAGCAGTCAATTTTAAAAAAATAAGTGGAGTACTATGAGGCGTTGCTAGTATGTTTTTATGACTATGGGCTCCACAAATAGAAAACATCGCTAGATCAGGGACTTGAATGCACTTTGCTTGTATTGAGTATAGAATAGGAGAGAAGAAAATGTATTTAAAGAAATATGAGAGAAGACATGTGAAAGTTCTACAGGTATTGGGATGGATGGAATGTCTAATGTTGGTGTTGTAGAGAAACAACATGGCTTTCTGGCACTCAGAGCTCCTCATTAGCTGTTTTCTTAGACTTTAAAAGTTTTAAAGTATGATTGTAAAACTAATTTTCTTATCATATACACTAAGTTTTATCTCCTCAAAATAGTGAGGATAAGGCTTTACCCTAATTTCAGTGGCCCAACTTTTATACAGAACCTTTTAGAACATCAAGTTTCAAATCCCTGTTGGAAACTTTACTTACATTACAAATATACTTGATGGTTATCATATTTTCCTTTTATAATATAATTAATTTGAGGAAAAATACTTACTGAGTAACTGTAATATAAGGGGGAGGCGGATTTTGCCCATTTAAAGTGCAGATGTAAAGCATTTAAAATGAGAGTTTTTCTAACTCAGAGATTATGAAATATTAATTTGAACTGAGTAGTATTAACAGTTTAAGGATCTAGCAAGTGAAAAATCGAGTCTGCTAAAAGTCTAATATTTATGTTTTAAAATATTTTATAGTTATACTTTAAGGCATTATATCAAGTTCTTTTTATTTTCAGAATATAATTTTGAACTACCATCAGTAAATATAAAAATGTGTGCCATGGTAAACATGTTCAAATTTTAAATGTGACAAGTGAACCTCATGCAAATTGGCAAAAGTTCTGGTACTAAAAGTTGTATTGGTTTTTCTTTGACTTAACCTATTCAGTCAGTACTGACTCCTCTGCCAAGAGGGGCTCCTGAGAAGACTGGGTCCTCTTGCCCTGATATCTACAGTCTGTGACATGAGTGTTTTAAAGGGCTTCATGTGAACTATGGTATTATAGTGTATCTAAGCATTCATTAAAGGGTAATAAAATATGTCTATGTACTAAAGCTGATCAGAAAAATAAGGCAGAAAAATTGATAGCGTTCTTTAGATTTTAACTAAATGGAGCAGCTCCTTATAATACAAATTGTATAGTAAGGAGGCAACACTAATCTAATATGTTTTCAGTTTAAATTGTTATGTATTTTTTAATTATCAAGAAAAAGAAACAGTTTTGTACATTTGAGGATTTTTTTTCAACAGCTTTCATCTGTGTTGTCTTAACGTGGAACTTTAACACACTTACCAGAAATGAAAGTTGTTAAAAAAGCAGCCTTCTAGCACAAACACTTTTTAAAGTAAATAATGGTAGCCTAAAACTTAATATTTTTATAAAATATTGTAATATTGTTTTATGAATTATTAAAATAAAATTCTTTGTTGAATGCATCTATGTATTCTTTTCTGTTGCTCTTTGTATTTCATTAACTTTGTAAATATTGGCATATTCTGAATTTATTCTTCCATTAGGAAAAAAATGTTCAGTTAGAACATCCTTGGATATCCTTAACAGAGTTAAAATCGTCTCTTCTTACATTTAGAATACTGTTGAATTTATTTCACATGACTAATTTCTTGTGTCTAGTAAGTGATATGTTCTAAAATTGTATCAGCAAATACAGTTACTGTATCACATAGGAACCCTTGGTGTTTTGAGTGAAGCTATTTAGGATACGTAGGCAGTATGGAGGCTGTAAAGTAGAGCAGCCACTCTGGGCCATTAGGAATTCACACACACATTTCTCTGTGTTCTACAATTCTCTTTTCAAAGGCTTAATGAAAATACAAATGTAAATGTCAAGTCAAAAGCCCTGATTATTTTCGGCACTATAATTGTGTTGATTACTTTTTACTACTGCTTCAAGTAAGATTTTCCCCTCTTCATGATTTCTTAAAAAACATTTTCAAATAACAGTAAATCAGCACGAAGTTTTCTTCAGTGCATTATTTATGGAGTATATTAACAATCCTATGGCATACATACTTCTAATCCCAACCCTCAAAAGGAAGAGACAGGCAGATCTTATTTCCAGGACAGCCCGGTCTACACAGACAGTTCCAGTCCAGCTAGGGTTACACAGAAAGCCCCTGTCTCAAAAAACCACATTTTTTTATATTTTGCTGATTAGTTTTTAATGTTATATATACTTGATTGACATTTAAGTTGTACATTTGTATTGTGTCAAGTATATTCCTTTTTATTCTTAGAAAGTATCTGTCACAATATTAAAAATTCTTATCACCTATTTTATAGTTTATGCTCTTTGTTTTTAACATTTTGAGTCATTTAGAAGCTATTGGACTATAAAACATGACATTACTGTTTGTTGTCTCTTACTTTCCTATGGTTTCCCAACACAGTATAAAACCAAGTCAGTCTTGTCTGTGCAGATCTTCTCTTGGATCTTACTGACTGTCATCTCACATCTGCGAGTCCACTGTTCTCAGGATGCCATTGCAGAGCTCCTGAAGACCATTGTTCTCTGGAGTCACAAAACTTACAGAATGAATCTCTATATAGGATTTATTAGATGGCTTACTTTGGTCCAGCTAATCCAACAATGGCTGGAAAGTCATGGAAGCCCCCTTGGAAGGAGGCTCAAATACCAGTGAAAGAATGGACTTGGGCTGGCTCAGTGGTTAAGAGCACCGACTGCTTTTCTGAAGGTCGTGAGTTCAAATCCCAGCAACCACATGATGGCTCACAACCATCCGTAGTGAGATCTGATGCCCTCTTCTGGGGTGTCTGAAGACAGCTACAATGTACTTACATATAATAAATAAATCTTTAAAAAAAAAAAAGAATGGACTTGCTAGCAAGGTGAGTACAAGCAGGCCAAGGGCAAAAGCAAACACTCCTCCTTCTATGACCTTCTATAGGCTTCCAGCAGAAACTGTGGCCCAGATTAGCTTTGATGTGAATTAAAGGTATGTCTCTCTCTTCCTAACTGAAAGGGTAAAGGCTTGTTTTCCTACCTCAAAAATCTGAAGATTACATGTAGTCAAATTGACAGCCAAGTCAAGAATAGCCTTGTCTATTAATTAACACACACACACAAAGCCAGTGTGCTAGATAAACCAAAACTATATCCTGCTAGCACTACTTCCTTCCTTAAAATCTGTTCTTTCCAGCCCTTATGCCAATGATGGGTTTTATTTTGTTTTTGCCTTTTTGTTGTTGTTTAAACCAGGAATGCTTAAACTTTTTCCATTTATGACTCCATTTTCTCTTTTAAAAAAAATTACATAACTGGGTAAAACTGATAAAGTCATAAATTGGTTTTGAAGTAAGTTTTGAGTATAATTTTACCATTAAACGCAGATAAAAATCACATTTACATACTAATGAGATAGAGGTACCACTTGTGTGTGTGCATGTGCATCTGTGTATGTTTGAATATGTGGTCTCAGGTAGCCTAGGCTGGTCTTAAACTTGCTTGTAACTGAGGCTGTCCTGGAACTACTACTTCTGCCTGCCAAGCGCTGGGACTACAGGCATGAGACATCACAGCCAGCTCTTTTTTATTTTTACACAAAGAATTTAATCTTGACTGAATATTTGATCACTCTACATAAATGCATTATATGAAATGCCAAAAGTTTGGGGCCATTTTAGGAACTATGAAAACTCTTTCCTAATCTAATGTTAGAAGTCTTTTGACAATGTTTTTCTTATGAAACTCAAGTCAGCAACATAAACAATGATTCATAAAATTAAACATTAAAACAATACAATTTAAAAACCCAAAGATAAGTTTGATGTTAACGTACTGGAGAATGGTAAGAAAATACTAATTTTCTTACTAATATCCAATATATATAAAGAACTCAAGAAGGTGGACTCCAGAAAATCAAATAACCCCATTAAAAAATGGGGCTCAGAACTGAACAAAATTCTCACCTGAGGAATACCGAATGGCAGAGAAGCACCTGAAAAAATGTTCAACATCCTTAATCATCAGGGAAATGCAACTCAAAACAACCCTGAGATTCCACCTCACACCAGTCAGAATGTGTGTGGCTAAGATCAAAAATTCAGGTGACAGCAGATGCTGGCGAGGATGTGGAGAAAAAGGAACACTCCTTCATTGTTGGTGGGATTGCAAGCTTGTACAACCACTCTGGAAATCAGTTTGGTGGTTCCTCAGAAAATTGGACATAATACTACCAGAGGATCCAGCAATACCTCTCCTGGGCATATATCCAGAAGATGTTCCAACCGGTAATAAGGACACATGCTCCACTATGTTCATAGCAGCCTTATTTATAATAGCCAGAAGCTGGAAAGAACCCAGATGCCCCTCAACAGAGGAATGGATACAGAAAATGTGGTACATTTACACAATGGAGTACTACTCAGCTATTAAAAAGAATGAATTTATGAAATTCCTAGGCAAATGGATGGACTTGGAGGGCATCATCCTGAGTGAGGTAACACAGTCACAAAGGAACTCACACAATATGTACTCACTGATAAGTGGATATTAGCCCAAAAACTTAGGATACCCAAGATATAAGATACAATTTGTTAAACGCATGAAACTCAAGAAGAATGAAGACCAAAGTGTGGACACTTTGCCCCTTCTTAGAATTGGAAACAAAACACCCATGGAAAGAGTTACAGAGATAAAGTTTGGAGCTGTGACGAAAGGATGGACCATCTAAAGACTGCCATATCCAGGGATCCATCCCATAATCAGCTTCCAAACGCTGACACCATTGCATACACTAGCAAGATTTTGCTGAAAGGACCCAGATATAGCTGTCTCTTGTGAGACAATGCCGGGGCCTAGCAAACACAGAAGTGGATGCTCACAGTCAGCTATTGGATGGATCACAGAGCCCCCAATGGAGGAGCTAGAGAAAGTACCCAAGGAGCTAAAGGGATCTGCAACCCTATAGGTGGAACAACAATATGAACTAACCAGTACCCCAGAGCTCTTGACTCTAGCTGCATATGTATCAAAAGATGGCCTAGTCGGCCATCACTGGAAAGAGAGGCCCATTGGACTTGCAAACTTTATATGCCCCAGTACAGGGGAATGCCAGGGCCAAAAAGTGGGAGTGGGTGGGTAGGGGAGTGGGGGGGGGGGGGTAGTGTATTGGGGACTTTTTGGATAGCATTGGAAATGTAAATGAGGAAAATACCTAATAAAATTAAAACTAAAATTAAAAGAAAATACTAAAAACATTTGTTTTCTGTAGTTAAGTCATATTTCTATAAGAGCATAAAACTGTACAATAGAAACATTGTTTAATATATAATAATCTGATTGCCTGAGGCATTTTTAAGCCTATATCTAGTGTTGCATAGGGTAACATCATGGACTGTGCAAAATGCATGTGTGTTTAGAACCAAGGCTGCAGGAAAGTCGTTTCAGAAATATCTCCAAACTGATTTTATGTTTTATATATTTTTAATTTTCATGTATATATACATACTTATATTTTTATATAGAGATAGATAAGATAGATAGATAGATAGATAGATAGATAGATAGATAGATAGATGTGCCATATATGGCATATTTGACTAACTATTAACCTCAGGTAAAGAATGAAGTATTCATGAATAATTAGGAATTGAGAAATGCTAAGAGGAGGAAATGAAACAAAAAAAAAAAAAACCCATCTAGAAACAGTGTATAAAAATTAGCAGTAGAAATGAACCCCAGACCTTCAGGAAACCCTACTGTTTCCTCCTCAGTTACTGCAAATCTTCCTTTAAAATGAGTACACATCTATGGCCTGTGGATGCAGAAGTAACAGTACTGAAGTAGTGGCCAGAAGGAATCGGAACAAGGTGCAAATAGGGGAGGTGAATTTTGGTTCCTGTTGTTTTATATAAACAGAAGATAGTGGAGAAAGTCTACTATGTACTTAAAAGGCTGAGTGTGTTAAAGCGCGCTTGTAATTCCAGTGCTAGGGGGTGAAGATAAGTGGATCTTGGAATTGTTGATTTCTGGCAATGAAAAACACGATCTCAGAAAACAAAGTAGATGGCACCTGAGAAACAACACCTGAAGTTAATCTCTGGACCCCACATGTATGCTCACATGTGCAAGCAACCTGTATACACACAGAATCAATCAATGGATTCATCAATCAACCGATCAGTGTTCTACATAGAAAGTTCTTTGGGGCATCTAGTTCTTCAATTGCTAAGTACCAGTCTGGACTTAGTTTTCTATCTCTAAAATATGAGGGCGTTCATTATCATCACTGAAATTTCATCCAGCTTTAAGAAAGATTACAACACACTAAGTATTTTCAGTTTAGAAAAACAAGAAGGAAGCCTATTCATGGATCAATGTGAACCTTATGGCTGCGGAATCCTGGGGTGATCCTAGTGAGCTTGCAGGTGAGAAGAGAAGAAATGATCATGGGCTATGAGGTACTTTACTTCAGGAAAACTTGCTTATAGCTATGGGAAATCCAGCCATGGATCATGGGATCAATGAAATCTGAGTCTCTAAAAGGGCTGGAACAGTCATTTCCCTTATCCTATATGAAATTATGGTGTTCAAGGAATAATCTTGGAAATAGAGACCAGAGTAGAATGCTGCCTAGTGCCTGATTTAGGACTTTAGCTTCTAGAACTGCAAGGAAGTAAATTTATGTTCTTTACAAATTACCTAATTCATCGTATTGCACTATAACTACATAAATAGACTGAGATAGGCAGATAAAGTATAGCACATTGATGTTATGGAAAGAAATGGTAGTTATTTGAAAAAATTCAATATTAATTCATGATTAGAAAAATACTTAGCAAAGCAGTAATGAGAATGAGCTTCAACCTGATAATGGGCATTGTACTGGCTATTTTTCTGTCAACTTGACACAGCTGGAGTTATCACAGAGAAAGGACCTTCAGTTGAGGAAATGCCTCCATGAGATCCAACTGTAAGGCATTTTCTCAATTAGTGATCAAGGGGGAAAGGCCCCTTGTGGGTGGGACCATCCCTGGGCTGGGAGTCTTGGGTTCTATAAGAGAGTAGGCTGAGCAAGCCAGGGGAGGCAAGCCAGTAAAGAACATCCCTCCATGGCCTCTGTATCAGCTCCTGCTCCCTGACCTGTCTGAGTTCCAGTCCTGACTTCCTTTGGTGATGAACAGCAGCATGGAAGTGTAAGCCGAATAAACCCTTTCCTCCCCAACTTGCTTCTTGGTCATGATGTTTGTGCAGGAATAGAAACCCTGACTAAGACAGGCATCTAGAGAAAATGTTAACAGCAGTCAGCTGACTTCATCGTTTAAAATTCCCATTTTTCCTCTAAAATTGGGGACAAGGATATGGTGTTTGCTTTTCTCACATTTACTGAACATTAATATGCAAGGTAAGATTGAAGAGGAAGAGGTAAACCTCCTTTATCCTTTTTGGATGTCATGATTAACAATCTTTGTAGAACAATAGAATTTACTCCCTCTTCACACAAGTTATCAGAACTAATAGTGACTCTAACAAGTTTGCCAGACACAAGGTAACTGTTTAGGGAAATTAAATCCCGAGACCTCGGCCAGGAACATGGCACAGTGAATAAAGAAGGTACCTACCATCAAACCTGACCTCAGTGTGATCCCTGGAACCCAAATCATAGAAGAGAAAACCATCATCCCTACAAAGTGTCCTTTCTTTGACTTCTGAAAGGGTACACACTGTGACAGCAGCCCCCGGAAAACGGGGCCTGCCTGCCTCAATTATATTTGATATACTAGTAATGAAATATTGGAACAAAACGAGAAATCAATACCCCAAGCCAGGTGTAGTTGCTGTGAGGCACACATGTGGTTTCAGCCTCAAAGGTAGGCCAAGGGGGATCACCTGAGCCCAGGACTTTGAGTACAGGTTGGGATCCATAAGACTGCTTTTCATAAAGAGAGGTGGAGGGAGGGAGGGAAGGATGAGGATGAAGGGAGAGGGCTTGAACTCAGGTCCTCATTCTTGCCAGGCAAGTACTTAACCAACTGAGCCATCTCCCCAGTCCCTCTCCAGAACATTTAAATGCAGCCTTTTGTCTGCATTCACAACATATACACATAGTACATCATTCAAGAAGTACAAGAAGGTCACTTTCACAAGATTAGTTTCAATTGATATTTTCAAACAAATAAGTGTACATGTGTGTGCAAATAACAAGGTAAATTTTTTCAAACTTTCAGTGGATACCACCAAATTTGCTCCATTGCAATTTCTCCTAGATCCCCACAGGGCACATATTAATCATCTTGCAAGTCAGTCTTCCCTGCACTTGACTGAAGATCTGATAGATATTCACATTCTCAGGGCTTTAGAAACGTAACTTTTAAAAGGAAAAAAAAAAAAAAACAGCTGGTGAGATAGCTCAGTGGATAAAGTTGCTTCCTGCCAATTCTGACAATGTGAGTTCAATTCCCATAACTTACATGACAGAAGGGAAAAGACCTTCTATGGCAGGTTGTCCTCTGAACTCCACAAGCATACCATGGCATGCCTGATAGCCCAACTGTTACAAAGAAGATCTCAGAAGATGGAAAGATCTCCCATGCTCATGGATTGGCAGGATCAACATTGTAAAAATGGCTATCTTGCCAAAAGCAATCTACAGATTCAATGCAATCCGCATCAAAATTCCAACTCAATTCTTCAACGAATTAGGAAGGGCAATCTGCAAATTCATCTGGAATAACAAAAAAACCTAGGATAGCAAAAACTCTTCTCAAGGATAAAAGAACCTCTGGTGGAATCACCATGCCTGACCTAAAGCTGTACTAAAGAGCAATTGTGATAAAAACTGCATGGTACTGGTATAGCGACAGACAAGTAGACCAATGGAATAGAATTGAAGACCCAGAAATGAACCCACACACCTATGGTCACTTGATCTTTGACAAGGGAGCAAAAACCATCCAGTGGAAAAAAGACAGCATCTTCAACAAATGGTGCTGGCACAACTGGCGGTTATCATGTAGAAGAATGCGAATTAATCCATTCCTATCTCCTTGTACTAAGGTCAAATCTAAGTGGATTAAGGAACTCCACATAAAACCAGAGACACTGAAACTTATTGAGGAGAAAGTAGGGAAAACCCTCAAAGATATGGGTACAGGGGGAAAATTCCTGAATAGAACAGCAATGGCTTGTGCTGTAAGATCGAGAATTGACAAATGGGACCTAATAAAATTGCAAAGCTTCTGCAAGGCAAAAGATACCGTCAATAAGACAAAAAGACCACCAACAGATTGGGAAAGGATCTTTTCCTATCCTAATTCAGATAGGGAACTAATATCCAATATATATAAGGAACTCAAGAAGGTAGACTCCAGAAAATCAAATAACCCCATTAAAAAATGGGGCTCAGAGCTAAACAAAGAATTCTCACCTGAGAAATACCGAATGGCTGAGAAGCACCTGAAAAAATGTTCAACATCTTTAATCATCAGGGAAATGCAACTCAAAACAACCCTGAGATTCCACCTCACACCAGTCAGAATGGCTAAGATCAAAAATTCAGGTGACAGCAGATGCTGGCGAGGATGTGGAGAAAGAGGAACACTCCTCCATTGTTGGTGGGATTGCAAGCTTGTACAACCACTCTGGAAATCAGTCTGGCAGTTCCTCAGAAAACTGGACATAGTACTACCGGAGGATGCCACAATACCTCTCCTGGGCAGAAGATGTTCCAACCGGTAATAAGGACACATGCTCCACTATGTTCATAGCAGCCTTATTTATAATAGCCAGAAGCTGGAAAGAACCCAGATGCCCCTCAACAGAGGAATGGATACAGAAAATGTGGTACATTTACACAATGGAGTACTACTCAGCTATTAAAAAGAATGAATTTATGAAATTCCTAGGCAAATGGATGGACCTGGAGGGCATCATCCTGAGTGAGGTAACCCAATCACAAAAGAACTCCCACAATATGTACTCACTGATAAGTGGATATTAGCCCAGAAATTTAGAATACCCAAGATATAAGATACAATTTGTTAAACGCATGAAACTCAAGAAGAACGAAGACCAAAGTGTGGACACTTTGCCCCTTCTTAGAATTGGAAACAAAACACCCATGGAAGGAGTTACAGAGACAAAGTTTGGAACTGAGACGAAAAGATGGACCATCTAGAAACTGCCATATCCGGGGATCCATCCTATAATCAGCCTCCAAACGCTGACACCATTGTATACACTAGCAAGATTTTGCTAAAAGGACCCAGATATGGCTGTCTCTTGTGAGACTATGCCGGGGCCTGGCAAACACAGAAGTGGATGCTCACAGTCAGCTATTGGATGGATCATAGGGCCCCCAATGGAGGAGCTAGGGAAAATACTCAAGGAGCTGAAGGGATCTGCAATCCTATTGGTGGAACAACAATATGAACTAACCAATACCCCCCTTGGAGCTCATGTCTCTAGCTGCATATGAATCAGAAGATGGCCTAGTCGGCCATCAGTGAAAAGAGAGGCCCATTGGTCGTGCAAACTTTATATGCCTCAGTACAGGGGATCCCCAGGGCCAAGAAGTGGGAGTGGGTGGGTGGGGGAGCGTGTGGGGGACTTTAGGGATAGCATTGGAAATGGAATTGAAATAAATACCCAATTTAAAAAAAAAAAAAAAAAAAAAGAAGGAAGCCTGGCCTTTGGTTGCTAATCATTTTATTCACCAAGGGCTTGACTGAGATTGCATCCCCAATCACTTAAGAACTAACATACTTCATTTGAAATGTAAGTAAATAAAATATCCAATAAGAAAAAGGAACTCAAAACAAGAATTAATATACTTTTAAAGCTATTAAAAAAAAATGTATCGCTGGGCGTGGTGGCACACGCCTTTAATCCCAGCACTTGGGAAGTAGAAGCAGGCGGATTTCTGAGTTCGAGGCTAGCCTGGTCTACAAAGTGAATTCCAGGACAGCCAGGGCTATATAGAGAAACCCTGTCCCTTAAATAAATAAATAAATAAATAAATAAATAAATAAATAAATAAAATTTAAAAATAAAATAAAATAAATGTATCTAAACTGCACAGAGAAGATTTCTTTCCCTCACCGAAGGCTTGGGGAAGGTTTTAGAACAGAGGTGAGTCGGAAGTGTTCATGAAACCTATCTGCTGGGTAAAGGAGGAGACCAGATTCAGCAACTCCTCCCCACCTCCGACTTTCCCCGTAAGTCAAGGGTCTCCTCTAAAAGTTTCCCACGAGGTAGTGACTGTGATCAAGGTAGATTCGTGAGCTGTTTCTGCCTTTCTGCAACTTTAATTGTGCCTGAGTGCTGAGTAAGCATTTTATGAAGTTGCTGTCTTTGTCCATACTGCATACTATATATAGCACAATCCTAACACATTTCATAATCTACACAGTGAGTTTATAAAACCGGGGGCAGGCCACTGAAACCATTCTGTTAAAGGGCAAGTGTTTGAAGTTGAACACTAAACCAGAGGAGATGCTGCTGTTCTGTTGTCCTAAGATGGCATTACCTGCCCTACCCACAATCCTGATGGAGATCTTAGAATAGGGATCTCCTTGTGGTTTTGATACATGTTCCTTTTGTACTAATATAAAAAAGGCTTCCACACTTTCCAGACCACATTCAGATAGAATCCATTTAAAATTTGATCTTCCTATGTATTTTTTGGGACTCACTGTGAACTTGAATCAAAGAAATGTATTAATTCAGCATGATTCTTCCTGCAACCTTTATCAACCCATTTATTAAGTTATTATTTTAAGTTAACCATAACATCCCAAAATAAGAAAGAAAAATAGTGTGTTCCTCATTACTTAAGAGTATAAATATGTATGTGTGACCAAGAAACTGGTAAAGCAGGTTATATTAATGTATAGAATATACCAAAGACGTCTTTTTTCAGAATGTTGATTTCTGGTCTTTTTGTTGAATGCTTTTTTTTTCTCCCCAACTCATCTTGCAGGAGAAAACTCTTGGGTTTAGTCACCAAGAATCTGCCTTTAAGCCTAATTTTTGACATATGAATTTCCCCATGCTAGAGCCAAAACACCACAACCTAAATATATATTGAATATAGAAAATTTTAGTTAATTTTTGCAGCACCTTCATGTCAAGCAAGGAAAATACACATAGATGAATTTTTCACTATGGTTTCTTCCATGCACTCTTTTGAGTCATAGCCATTGAGATCATTCTTAGCTTTTGTTAAATACATTTGCTATTGTGATACAACCATAGGCTGCTTTACCCAGTGATTTATAGCAGCAATCAAAGCTTTGAGGCCAGAGTTTGAAGTAGATAATAAAAACTTCACTGTTAATCACTAAATTACTTTAGATTTTTGTTTTAATACAAGAACATCAACCATCAAGGAATGAGGAGGAATCTGTGTTCTTATAGTTTTAATTGGCATAAATATCCTAACTAGAATGATTGTGTATTCCATTAACAATAGCCCTTAGGGGAACCCAGAATGGCTGGTTCAGTCCTAAGTGCTGCATCCATCAGCAAGTGTGTAATCACTAGAAAGCTGTGTTAGTCAGAGGCCAGGCACACCTGACATGGTGCTGCTTTCAAAATGTTTTCCTCTTAAATATTATTGACAGTAAAACTGTACCCCTATAGCTATTCTATTAAATGACCTAAAGGTTTACTGTGGAAATAATACAATACCAAACAAAATTATCAAAGTGTTTTGTAATGAATTAATTGCTTTGGAAGCAAATTAATGGCACGATTATTTCAGTCTTTGACACATGGACTAAATGTGTCCTAGAAAGAACAAAGTCTGGAAAAGGCTTTCACTTGCACACATGAGACAGGTGTCCTACCATGAGTTCCCTCTAGGACCTCTTCAAATAACACAATGAAGCCTTTTAAAGCACCAGAAATACATAATGGATGGTGATGCTGACCCAAATTATGTTTAACCTCCAAACTGTATGTGAAAACATGTAATATAAGTCATGGGGGAAACTTTAATGCTATGATGGTATTCTCATACACTTTAACATTTTATGAAAGTATATTATGCGCAAGTAATTTATCTTCAGTACTGTATGTTGTTGTGAAGTGATTATCTTTACTTGGCAGCATTTAAAATCAATTTAAATGCTATGTAAGTCAGAGTGTTCTTATCCTTTCAGAACAATGAATTAACAAGGTCTAGCTTTGAATCTCACTGCTCAGCACATTATCCAGTAAATAGGAAAATAATTTGGGCATAAGATTTAAACTTTCAAGGCTATGATTTTGCTTATCAAAATATTTTTGCTCAACTCAGGTGTTGTAGTTGTGTTTAGTTCTTAGCTATTGTAGGCACAGATACATTTTGAAATTTTACAAAGTATATGGGGATTTTTTGCATTTTAGTTATTTTCATAAAATGCCCATACTAATTTGCTCATGATATATTAGAGTCTCGGTTTCCTGACTGCATATTAAAACATGAACAAGAATGAAATCCTATTTTGATAGTTGTCAGTGCTGTGAATGCCCTTATCTACTATGTCCTTCAGAAGGATCTCAGAGATATTGCTGGTGACTTTAGAGGCTTATGCAGAGAGCTCTCATGTGATGGGCAGCTCAGACTGCTAAGAGATGTATTTTGTTTTGTTTTAAAAGGTGTGTGTGTGTGTGTGTGTGTGTGTGTGTGTGTGTGTCTTTCTGTCTGTCTGTCTGTGTCTGTGTCTGTGTCTGTGTGTCTGTGTCTGTGTCTGTGTCTGTGTGTGTCTCTTCATGTGCACCTATGTAGGCCAGAAGAGGGTGTCAGATGTTATGGAGTTTGTGAGTCACCTGATGTGAGTACTAGGAATCAAACTTAGTTCTGTGAAAGATCAGCAAGTGCCCTTATCCTCTGAGCTATTTCTCCAGTTCAGGGATATGTTTTATAAAAACATTTATATTTATAAATAATGATTTTTACAGTCTATGATGTCCTTTGATTGTAACAAATATAAAAGTAGAGAAGGATTTTCAAATTTTCATAAACAATTTCATTCAGTTAAATTAAGGCTTGAGCCGTTTAGATGATCAGTGTTTTGAAATAGGCAGTTCTTTTCTATGAGACTTGAATCTGAATGCATCTGGATCTCAAGAAAGCTAGCTATTACACACCAAGTGCCCACCGTCTAGAGAGAGAGTGCAGCCAGGCCTGTGGTGGTGGTTTATGCCTGTAAGTCTCTGCACTTAGAATGTGAGCACCACAGGTTTGAGACCAACTTGGGCTACAGAGTGAAAATCTGTTTCAAAGAGACAAAATAAAGAGGTCTAAAAAATAGAGTCCATATGGGCAACCCTCTTGGGGGTGGGGGAGGATGTGGATAGTACGGGCATGGTAGGGTAGAAAATATAAGGGAAAACTAAGGACGTAGAAGGGCATCATGGTTTCATATATACATAGGTCAGTATATGAACCATAAGGTCAAAACAAGAAAAAATAAAGAACTAAAGAAAGGACTCTAACTCCAGTAATACAGAATTTTCCCTGTCTCATGATACCAAGTTTCTCTTTTCTAACTCTATTCAATTTCCCTTCTATGAAGACATAGGCACAAGAGAATGTACTTTCAGTTTCCTTAACTTGTATTTTTTTCCATTTTTATTAGGTATTTATTTACTTCATTTACATTTCAAATGCTATCCCAAAATTCCCCTATATCCTCCCCCCACCCTGCTCCCCTACCCACCCACTCCCACTTCTTGGCCCTGGCCTTCCCCTGTACTGAGGCAGATAAAGTTTGCAAGACCAAGGGGCCTCTCCTCCCAAGGATGGCCGACTAGGCCATCTTCTGCTACATATGCAGCTAGAGACACAAGCTCTGGGGTACTGGTTAGTTCATATTGTTGTTCCCCCTATAGGGTTGCAGATCCCTTCAGCTCCTTGGGTACTTTCTCTAGCTCCTCCATTGGGGGCCCTGTATTCCAACCTATAGATGACTCTGAGCATCCACTTCTGTATTTGCCAGGCACTGGCATAGCCTCACAAGAGACAGCTATACAGGGTCCTTTCAGCAAAATCTTTCTGGCATATGCAATAGTGTCTGCATTTGGTGGCTGATTATGGGATGGATTGAAAAAAAATTATTTGCGCTAGTTTAGCCTGCTAAAGCAGAGGGACCTTCAGTCCCAAGTAGATCAGACTTTCAGTCCAGGCTTCCTTAATAAGTAACTGAGTGACCTTGAGCACGTTGCTTATCAATGTGAGTGGCAGCTGATTCCAAGTGACTTCTGAGGGCCCACAAATAAAGGCTCCCATTATTATTTGACAGTAAAATGAAGGAAAAAAAACAATGAACATGGGCCTTGAAGATTTGGGGGCAAGGGATCAGATGAAGTCAAGGTACACTCACAGCTTCTTTCAAATAGGCTGAGGGTATCATGGGACCATCTGAAGCAAAGGATATGGAAAGGTCAGCCTTTCACATGGATATAGCTTGTAGTCATGAAAAGAATTTGGAGTCCAGCAGGGTGTAGTGGTGAGGGGGTATGAGAAAGTAGTCCTAGAGCATGGCCAGCATTCTTCAGGAGGATTAGTGTACCACTTCTCCTCCTGTTGGCAGGAAGATGGCCATAGTCACTCTCTGGAGACCCAGGGCTGTCCTGAGTGGCCTGACTGAAAGCAGCCTTTCTCCACTCTGCTTTGCTGCTCCAGGACTACCTTCGTCATCTCATACTTCAGTGAAAGTTCAACATCACAGGAAGAACAGATTCAGAGAGGGACTCAAAGAGGGACTCCTTTACTTTGTACTGAATGTTCAGTTGGTCAAGGCCCTATGGCCAAGAAGTCAGGTTAATTGGAAAGAATAGGACAGAGGGAGGGTGTAGAATTTAGGACAGGAGGTGTGGAGGCACTGAGAGCTCATGAAGAGCAACAATAAATTCTAAAATGTTCAGTTCTAAGGAATGACAGGGCCAGACAGACATATTGATCCCAAAGATCCCTTCCTGGAAAAGATAAGCCCAGGAGATTAGTGTAAGCATCGCTAAATAATCTGCCTATGGATTGAAATCAGCCTTTCTCCTATGCCACCAGAATCCAGAGATGCTGTTGTCCTGCATTAATTTCAGGTACATCACTGATGTCTTGACAGAAGAGGATGCATATGGTGAGTTTTGTGTATGCCGTGGGTCTGGCAGTATCCTGGTGCTTACCTAGGAGTACATACAGCAGATGCAGACTCATTGTCTAAAGGAGGGATTTATGCTCTCTGCCCACCCCCCACCACAAGAAATACTGCAGAACAGTCAACTTGGTAAAAAAGAAAGAGGTACGTTGTGGGGAAATGTCCTTCTCTGTGCTATCAGTGCCTACTTTTGAACATCCCTGTCTTCTGGGTTACACATACTCTGTACTTAGTGGCAGACCCTCAGTCATATATGTAAATGTGGGTGAAGAGGCCATCTAATGTAATGTGTTAGAGGGCTCAGTTCAACAACCATTCAAGAAGGTTTTGCTTTGTGTTGCACTGTGGGATAGGGAGCTTTAAAGAGCAGGGTATTCAGCAAATATCCTCATTGTCCAGCTTGATACACCAGGAGGCAGACTTATGGCAGTAAGTAGTAAGAGGGCAACCAGGAAGACAACTAGATATCCTTTGGGAAACAACTTAGTCCCAGATCATTCTAAATCTGAAGTTCTCTGGAGTCTCAAATGTTATAAGATCTGTGTTTTCCAGAAGAACTAATTCTGAGACGTGGCTACCCTGCCTACAATACATCGTGTGCCTTGCTGGGCTATTCAGACAGCACACTGAAACAGGAAAGTTCTTTTTTTTCCCTTGGGTTTTCTTTCTTTTTTTATGAGACATTTTCTTTATTTACATTTCAAATGTTATCTCCTTTCCTGGTTTCCCATCCGAAAACCCCTTATCCCATTCCCCTTCCCCTGCTCACCAACCTACCCACTCCTGATTCCTAGCCCTGGCATTCCCCTACACTGGTGTAGAGCCTTCACATGACCAAAGGCCTCTCCTCCCATTGATGACCAACTAGGCCATCATCTGTTACATATGCAGCTAGAGCCATAAGTCCCATGTGTACTCTTTGGTTGGTGGTTTAGTCCCTGGGAGCTCAAGGGGTGCTGGCTAGCTCATATTGTTGTTCCTCCTATGGGGCTACAAACCCCCTTGGCTCCTTGGGTCCTTTCTCTAGCTCCTTCATTGGGGACCCTGTGCTCAGTCCAATGGATAGCTGTGAGCATCCACTTTTGTATTTGTCAGGCACGAGCAGAGCCTCTCAGGAGAGAGCTATATCAGGCTCCTGTCAGCAAACACTTGTTGGCATCCACAATAGTGTCTGGGTTTGGTGATTGTATATGGGATGGATCCCCAGGTGGGGCACTCTCTGAGTGGTCATTTTTCAGTATCTGCTCCACACTTTGTCTCTGTAACTCCTTCCATGGATATTTTGTTCCCCCTTCTAAGAAGGATCAAAGTATCCACACTTTGGTCTTCCTTCTTCTTGAGTTTCATGTGGTTTGTGAATTGTATCTTGGGTATTCACTGAGAAATACCAAATGGCTGAGAAGCACCTAAAGAAATGTTCAACATCCTTAATCATCAGGGAAATGTAAATCAAAACAATAATGAGATTCTACCTCACACCAGTCAGAATGGCTAAGATTAAAAATTCAGGTGACAGCAGATGCTGGTGAGGATGTGGAGAAAGAGAAACACTCCTCCATTGCTGGTGGGATTGCAATCTGCTATAACCACTCTGGAAATCAGTTTTGCGGTTCCTCAGAAAACTGGACATAGTACTACCTGAGGACCCAGCAATACCTCTCCTGGACATATACCCAGAAGAGGCTCCAACTTGTAATAAGGACACATGCTCCACTATGTTTATAGCAGCTTTATTTATAATAGCCAGAAGCTGGAAACAACCCAGATGTCCCTCAATAGAGGAATGGATACATAAAATGTGGTACATTTACACAATTGAGTACTACTCAGCTATTAAAAACAGTGAATTTATGATATTCTTGGGCAAATGGATGGATGTGGAGGATGTCATCCTGAGTGAGGGAACCGAGTCACATGTAAGCTTTTAAACCTGGCTTTACAGACAGGTCCAAACAGAAGAAACAAGCTAGTTCATGTATATTTCATACCACTATCATCATACTTGGCTCTGACACCAGATAAATGGACACACACACACACCACTCTCCTTGGACAACAATTTAGTTTCCATGGCATAATCTTTTTCACTCTCCAATTGTGCAAGTCCAGTATATCACTTGAGTTTCTGACCTACAGCAGCTAGAACACAGATTTCTACAATCCAAACCACTGAGTTTTATTATTCCCTAGAATAGCTCACAGAACCCTTGATTTGCATTCATCAGTTCATTTTAAAAGATGTAATTTAGGAAGAGCCAGGTAAAGTGGATCCACAGAACAAAGTGTGGAGAGGTGGCAGTATGTAGTTTTCCCTCTCAGCATGCTTCCAGGTACTATAACATGTTCACTAGCCTAATAACAAGTTTCCTGGACTCTGTCCTTCTGGACTTTTACAGAGGAGTCATTGGTAAGCAATTCAACCATCAACCTTTCTCTCTCTAAGTTTCCTGGACTCTGTCCTTCTGGACTTTTACAGAGGAGTCATTGGTAAGCAATTCAACCATCAACCTTTCTCTCTCTAGAAGTTTCAGGGTAGGACTAAAAGTTCCAACCCTTTGCTTATAGCTTGGTCTAATTGTGACCAACAAAGAAGGGACTAATTTTTTAGGGTCAATTTATTGGTATACAAAAATCACTATCACTAAGGAGAGTCTGTGTTTTAGGTGCTATTTGTTAGGAAATAATATGAGAAGGTAGAGTGCAGAAGGGGGCAAATGCCAGAATGTATGTCCTTATAGCACACTGGCTTTCTGGGAGAGTTTTGCTGTTTCCCATTATCTTTTTTACATAATTCTGTATCCAAGGCCACCTTACATGAGAGAAAATAAAGCTATTTATTCACACTGACTGGCTTTGTGAGTTTCAACTTCTGAAGGTGACAGCCTACCTTTGATTCTATACATGTATAGGCATCTAAAACCAGCAAGTCATTTAACCATACTGAGCTTCAATTTTCTTTCTGTGAAGTAGGAACATAATACCCTTTCTCTTAAAAGACACTTTTGAAGATTCAGATAAAGCTCTAAGCGTTCCACAGCTAGCACATGGTCATTTATTATTCTGACCACATTATATATGTTTTATATATATTTATATGTTATATACATTTTTAAACCCAGGGCTAAGCAAACCCTTGAGAACTGATCTGGAACTTTCTCATTCTATTGTATTCACATAGAGCCAAGACAAAGGAGACAGAGAGAACGCTGGCTTCTGCTTCCTACTCTTACATGTGTTAATTCAGTGGATGCCACAGAGAATCCTAGCTTTACAAAGAAGGACATTCATACTGCATCATCCCTTGGAATGTTATGACAGTTTAAAGGAATGTTTCCCACAGAGATAAGGAAAGAAAGCCACTTCACAACTAGAGTGATGCTGTTAGCCAAACTGCTTCTATCTTTAAACAATACATGCTTTGTTCCTCTGGGTTATACTACAACCATAGTGTTTGTGAAACCAAGATAAGAAACTACTGAAGTACTATCAGGTCGGGGGAGCATGGCTCATTGTACCAATATCAAATGAGAGATGCACTCCTTTCCTCACAGCTCTGAGAGATGGCTGGACCAGGTAAGTTATCTATGTAATGGTGGACTTAACTTCCTAACGAACAACACTAAGAGGCTGAATATGTGAAGAGGAGCCAAAGACTAAATCTCATCAGTAATGCCTGAAGCAACTAGTCTAGTTGCTTCAACCTAGACCGGGCATATTCTCTCTAAAGACAAGGTGTGAATCTACTTAGAATTCTAGAATATCACATATGGAAGAGTCTTGCGCGCGTCCGACTCGACCAGCAAGAACGACGCTGCAACAGGATCCTTCTGCACGCGTTTATTGGGAGAGCTTGATTGCAGAGGCGAAAAGACCCCCAGCCCAGCCCTGGTGCTGCTTTATATAGGCCTAGGAGAGGCGTGTCTCACACCCGGATTGTGTTGTGTTTGGTTGATACTTACAACCTCATTTGCATTCTTACATCTGATTGGTTACTTTCTCTCTTATCTGATTGGTTACTTTCTCTCTCTTCTGATTGGTCAATTTCTCTCTCTTCTGATTGGTCAATTCTCAAAACCTCATCTTGGCAAAAAACTTTCCTGCCTATGTATGCGTGGTGGCCAGCAGAAGCCTGTGCCACTTTGCAACGGCACATGTGGCTTCCCACATCTCCCCCTTTGTTTTAATAAAATGAGGCTGGACTAGGCCTGTGCAATTATGTCCATCTGCTGTGGCTCCTGTTTTAGGTCGTTCCTCCAATGTCACAGTCTTTTCCCGTCGTAGGGTAACCCTATCGCCACCGGGCCCCGTGCCTTAGGTTGGCCTGTGCATGAGGAAAGTTGCCCGTCTCTGGATACCCCAGTGCTGTGTGACAGTAACTGCTAAATGACCTAGGGCGAACTCTGCAAAAGAGGCCAGCCAAAAAGTGAATTAGTGGGGAAATCATGATCACCCTGTCGTATGCATCAATGTGCAAGGGCTGATCAATGATTGTTGAGTCTCTCTCATGTGCAAGAGCAGAGAACTCAGATGCCGACTAATTCTTGAGCATAGATAACAAAACTTTAGGGGAGGCGCCGTTTTCAATAGCCAATAGTGCCTGAGTTATAATTACCTTGTCACGTTTTTGTTGTGTTCTAAATTTGCATACCAACCAGAGCATGAGCGCCAATCCACAGCATATGGCAGCACCAAACAAAATCACTCCCACCCATTCCTTAAAGTAAGAGAAAGCAGAGGAAAACCAAGAGGTAAAGTCTCCAAAGGTCACAGGTTCCACTCTGGTTCCATTAAGGTTCAGGATCTGTATCTGCAGCCTCTTCTGCAGCCTGTCCAGCTCCTGCGACCAGTTTCCCTTCAGATAATTCGATAGGTCTGTACTTTTAATAAAAGAATTATTAATATACCTATTGGGAGTAATGCATACATAAGGAGTGGATGCCACACAACTCATTTGAATGACATCCATCATCTGTTCCATGTTATGCTGTAAAATATCCACTCTCTGATTCACTAACATTAATCCTGAGGCGATATGAGAATCCACCCTTTGCAGAGTGAGCAATGCCTCAGACGTTTTTTCTGCTATCTGACTTATGGTATCAGCACTATTAACTTGATTGGCCATAGCAATTCCTGCGGTAACCGCTGATGCTGCAGACACTACAATGGCAGTGACAATGGCAGCTGTGATTCCAAAATCTCTCTTCTGCCTAATTAGACTCATTATTGGGAACTTCTCTGGATCTGCCTCAACAGGTACAGGGACCAAGATTGGTAGCTGTACCACTAAGGCTAAGGATTTGGTTCCATTCCAGCATTGTGTCAAAAAACAAGTGATATTTGTACAATCTAACCATTCTGTATCATTTTGAAATTCAGCCAATATAAAGAAAAATGGAGGACTAACACAAACTTCTACTGGAGAGGTAGTCATATTTCTGATAACTCTATTAGTTGTCACATTATCTAAATGAGCAGAGGTATTGGAAAGTGTGGCAGAAACATTCAGTATCTCATGAAAGGTGCCAGTCAGCAGTGCAAAGGCTGACAGACTGGTACTAGCACCTGCCTCATTGCTTAAAATCCATTGGTAATATGGCCAAATATTTTCTTTTCCTGTAGCATCTTCCTTATCATTCATTACAGAAAAATCTAAAGGAGGTGACAAAGCAAAACCCTTTGCTATTTCTTTTCGAGGAAAAATTTTTGATTGACAAGGTGAAAAAACTATAGGAAATGTGAGGTCCGGATGACACCAGGGCACGCTGCGTTTGGCAGTAGCATTGCCAACAGGCCATCGTGATCTTTTGGGAATAGTCACCTTTCCCTTTATCATAATAGTGGTGATGTTTATAGGTGAAGTTATATTATTTCCAAC
Source organism: Mus caroli (assembly GCF_978045245.1). Lineage (NCBI taxonomy): Eukaryota > Metazoa > Chordata > Mammalia > Rodentia > Muridae > Mus > Mus caroli. Next base: position 35,172,014 of record NW_028227259.1, read on the forward strand.
ATCACCTGAGCCTAATTGCTCTCCTTGGACGACTTGCGTTAAAGCATTAAGTAACACTTCAGAGCTCACTTTATTTTGGATAATGGGGTCTGCCCAATTAGAGATAACCTTTTTCTTTAAAAATATACAGGGTGTAAAAGGTCTATCCACATCATGCACAAAGCATAGTGTATAATTTAAATGAAAACTCGTACTATTATACACCCGTGGCTCTTGAGGAGTTTGTCGTGCACAAGGCGCATCCAGAAAAACATTCTGTTGCATAAAACAAAGGCAAGGTGGAAGAATTGGAATGTACCGGTAAAGGTACTGGCCATGATCTTACTATGGCCCACAAAGGTATACTTATCCCGGTCTCAATCATCAGGAGCAGGAATAGCAGGATCATCTTGGGATTCATCTTGCTCTTTCACGGTCCTTGTCAGTCGCGTCGGGACCCAAAGTGGATTTTCTTCACCCTGTGGAAAAACACAAATAGCTCCCCGGGATCTGATTAAGATAGGATCCGGGCCATACCATTTATTATCAAGGACATTTTTCCATTTGACCATTTCATTGGGCGATTGAGGCCATTGTCCGTGCCTTTCGGCTGGTGATCTTCCAGGATCATCCAATTTTAAAAAATTAAGAGTAAATATTGTAAGGGATAGAGCCATCTTTGGCGTCATAGCCTCTATTCCCCCTTTCTGTTTTTGCAAATATTGTTTCAAAGTACGATGAGCTCTCTCAATGATGCCTTGGCCCTGTGGATTATAGGGCAGTCCAGTAATATGTTTCACTTGCATTTGTTTGCAAAATTGGCTAAATTTAGAAGAAGTATATGCAGGACCATTATCTGTCTTTAGCACTAGGGGCTTACCCCATGCAGCCCAAGCCTCTAAGCAGTGAGATATGACATGAACTGCTTTTTCCCCTGACAAGGGAGAGGCATGTAGGACACAAGAACTGGTATCGATGGACACATGTACATATTGTAATTTCCCAAAAGCTGGGATATGCGTGACGTCCATTTGCCAAACATCTAGGGGTCGCACTCCGCGAGGATTAACGCCCACGGAAGGTGCATTAATGAATTCTACACACCTACCACACTGTAGGACAATATCTCGAGCTTCTGTTCGTGTGAGCTTAAACTTTTGTCGTAATGTAGAAGCAGGGACATGATAAAGTTGATGAAAATTTTTTGCACTTTCTATAGAATTTTGTGATAGGAAAACCGTATCTCTGGTGGCTGAATCAGCAATTGCATTACCCTTAACCATAGGTCCAGGTAATGATGTATGTGCTCTAATATGTTGAATATAAAAGGGATGCTCACGCATCAAAATACAATTTTGTATTTTCATCAAAGTTTCAGTTACTGGACTAGACTGCTTAAAATTTCCAACAGTCTCTAACATTAGTACAGCATTAACCACATAAACAGAATCAGAGATAATATTTATGGGCATAAGAAATCTTTTAAAGACTTCTAAAACCACCAAACATTCTACCAATTGAGGGGCTCCTGGTGTAAATTGCAACCTTACAGCCTTTTCATTAATCACATAACTTCCAATTCCTGTTTTGGATCCATCTGTATAAATATCAATGGCTCCCTTTATAGGAGTGTTAGCCGTTACCTTTGGAAATATAACTGGATGTAATAACAGAAAATGTAATAAAGGATGTTTAGGATAATGATTATCAATTAAACCAGAATAACTGCATCTAAGAATAGCCCATTCATCTATAGTCGCACACAATGTTTGCATTTGTGCAGCAGTATAGGGGACAATTATGCTATCCGGCATTTTCCCAAAGTGAGTAATTGAACTTTTTATGCCTTTATGGGCCATATTTGCCACCATGGTGGGATAATGCTCTATAGTCTTATTAGGGGATATATGTGGATGTATCCATACTAGAGGACCATCTTGCCATAATACAGCAGTTGGCAAATTTATGGTTCGTAATATGCATAGGCAAAAAGGTTTTTGCTCATTTATACGATTTAGCTGTGCTGTTTGGATTGCTTCTTCTACCTTCCTAAGAACATCAGAAGCCTCAGGTGTTAATTGTCTCAATGAGGTAATATGTGATTCACCTTCTAAAATTTGAAATAGAGGTTTTAATTCCGAAGTAGGGATCCTTAAATAAGGTCAAATCCAATTTATATCTCCTAATAATTTTTGAAAATCATTTAATGTCTTTAGATGATCTTTTCTTATACTAATCTTTTGTGGGGTAACACACTGTAAAGTAATAGTGGCTCCTAAAAATTGACTAACATTAGACTGCTGCACCTTTTCTGGTGCAATAATCAAGCCATTATTTTTTAAAGTTTCATTAAGAAAGCCATAAGCTCGCTGTATACTTTCTTCTTCAGGTCCACAAATCACAATGTTGTCCATATAATGACAAATTTTTAAGGAGGGGAAACCATCTCTGACTGCTTGTAAAGCTTTTCCTACATATAATTGACATATGGTAGGGCTATTTGCCATTCCTTGGGGCAATACCCGCCATTGATACCTTTTATCAGGCTCCATATGATTAACAGAAGGTAGGGTAAATGCAAATCTAGGTTTATCTTTCTCGTTTAATGGAATGGAAAAGAAACAATCCTTAATATCTACTACTATAATTTTCCAATCCTTAGGTAGAGCTGAAAGTAGGGGGAGTCCTCTTTGTACAGGACCCATAACTTGCATTTGTGCATTAATGGCTCTGAGGTCATGTAACAATCTCCATTTACCTGACTTTTTCTTTACAACAAAAAGGGGTGTTCCAGGGTGATTGTGTGGGTTCTACATGTCCCAAGTCTAATTGTTCTTGTACTAATTCTTTAGCTGCTTTTAATTTCTCAGAGGATAAAGACCACTGAGGCACCCACACCGTGTCCTCTGTACACCACGGAATGGGCAAAGGCTCCTCAGCGGCCCCTGGAAAAAACCCAGCCCTTTCTTATCTGCTTTTACTGTGGCTTTAACTGGTGAAATTCTACCTTGTAAACTTTTTCCTAGACCTAGTCCAGGTATATATCCCATTCCTTTCATCATTTCCTTGCTTTTCTGAGAATAATCATTAGTCAGTATAAAGTTCATGGCTGACATCACATCTCTTCCCCATAAGTTTACAGGTAAAGGGAGTACATAAGGTTGAAAAAGCCCTGTCCTTCCTTCTTTATCTTTCCATTGTAAGGATTTTGCACTTATAGTTGGTGTAGCCTCATATCCTAATCCTTGTAAGCTATGTGATGATTGATTAACAGGCCAAGAAGCAGGCCACCAATTACTAGATATAATGCTTTTATCTGCTCCTGTATCCATTATACCTTGAAAGGTTTTTCCTTCTATTTGTAAAGATGTGTACTTTCTTTTCAAACCTATTCTTTCTACCCTTTGTACACTGCTTTTGCATATGACCTGTTTTCTTGGGTTCGTTCATGTTGTTTAGAATGACTCCAACCTTGAGTTTCCAATTTTAAGCTAACTTTCTGTTACAAGCAAAAGGCTGCCTGCCCCTTTAAAAGCTCCATTTGCAATTGGCCCTCAACAGGGCTTTTTCAGCTGTACTTGACTCCCAGCCACCATGCAGCTAACTTGTCAATTTTTGCTGTGCAGACTGAGACTACTTTTTATTATTTTTCAACATGAAACACAGAACATCATTCAATCATCCAAACATGAATTGACAAACATATAGACAATTTGGTGCACCAAAAACAGACAATAGACAGCTCAAAGGGACACAGATATCCTAACCAGAGCTAAGAATCTCTCCATAGGAGTCAGAGAGGAAGCAGGACGTCTCCCATTTTCCTTCTGTCCCTAGGAGGGCTCTGAAATAGCTTATTTTCATTTTTTCTCTTTCTTCTGGGAATTCTGCACAGTGGCTGCTTCTAATGGTTACTCCTCTTTCCCTGAGAGCTATTGTTAAGCCTTTGATGAAGGCTGCCTCTTTAGTCAAAGTCCTCGAGAGGAGGGTAAATTGACTTAATTTTTTGTTCTTCATTTTTTATATTATCCTTTATATTATCCTTTGTATCTTTATATTTTATATTATCCTTTGTATCTTTATATTTTATATTATCCTTTGTATCTTTATTTTTAGCTTCCTTTCTTTTTCTCCTTTTTTTTTTTTTAAGTTACTTATTTTTCTACGCGCGTCTTCTTTTTCCTTTCTCTCTGTTTCTGATATGCCTTCCTGGTACTCCTACACCTACTGCGTAAGAAAGCATACCTCTCAGAGACTTACCTTAATTTCTTTATACTTACCGGTACCACCGTTCCTCAGCTGAAGAGTTCTGAATCCACACAGTTGAATCCTTCTCAGCAGCCTGTTTTGCAGGAACACTTTATTAACACCGTTCCTCAGCTGAAGAGTTCTGAATCCACGCAGTTGAATCCTTCTCAGCAGCCTGTTTTACGGGAACCTTTATTAACCGCTCCTTCCCCGCGATGCAGTTCTGAATCCTCCCTGTAGCAGGGGGTCTTCGCTCGTGCCTGAAGATGTTTCGTCCAGGGTTCTCAGCACCACTTCTTGCGCGCGTCCAACTCGACCAGCAAGAACGACGCTGCAACAGGATCCTTCTGCACGCGTTTATTGGGAGAGCTTGATTGCAGAGGCGAAAAGACCCCCAGCCCAGCCCTGGTGCTGCTTTATATAGGCCTAGGAGAGGCGTGTCTCACACCCGGATTGTGTTGTGTTTGGTTGATACTTACAACCTCATTTGCATTCTTACATCTGATTGGTTACTTTCTCTCTTATCTGATTGGTTACTTTCTCTCTCTTCTGATTGGTCAATTTCTCTCTCTTCTGATTGGTCAATTCTCAAAACCTCATCTTGGCAAAAAACTTTCCTGCCTATGTATGCGTGGTGGCCAGCAGAAGCCTGTGCCACTTTGCAACGGCACATGTGGCTTCCCACAGAAGAGACTGTGGAAGACATCGGCTTCTGATGTATACATACCCACTGAGTATACAAATCCACAAATCTTTGTTGTGCAAGGGATTGAACCTAGAGCATCATACTCATTAGATAATTGTTCCACTGCTGAGCACCATCCAGGGTCTTCATTTCAACAAGACCAATCAGTTAGTTCTCATTTGTGTACTCAGATTTAAGAAGCAATGAGCCCTTGTCAGTTCCTTAGTGAAAAAGAGTGATAACATGAAAAAGGTATGAAAAGGGCTTTGGCATTTGATAGAATTAAAGTAAACTCTTGTCTTTTCCCACCATTCCTTTTCAAGGATTCTGTGTGACCCTAGGCAGATTTCTCAGCCTTTCTTAAACATATGTCTTCCGTCTCTCTTGGTCCTTCTAAGAGTTGCCATTTTTGATGAGAATTATTACAAGGTAAATTTGGAGCAGATTTCCATGAGGACTAGCCTCTACCTGACTAAAAAAGACTGGCTGATGAGTCAACTCTAAGAGATCACAAAGGCTCCAGAAAGATTTCTGGACCTCAGCAAAAGAAATGTGTAGAGGCTGTGGCCAACTACTGCCATTATTCTCCAGAACTACAAATCATATCATTGGAACTTCCACCTAGAGTCAAAGAATCCCTGGGTGTTTGTTATGAGTAAGAGAAAACAAGATAGTAGGTGCCTGAGTATGTTCAGCTTAAAAAAAAAAAAAAATGTTGACCGGGCGGTGGTGGTGCACACCTTTAATCCCAGCACTTGGGAGGCAGAGGCAGGTGAATTTCTGAGGTCGAGGCCAGCCTGGTCTACATAGTGAGTTCCAGGACAGCCAGGACTACACAGAGAAACCCTGTCTCAAAAAAGAAAATATTTCTGACTGAAATAGTCACTTTCCTTCCATCCTTTTCCTCCAGCTACTCTCCTTCAAATCCTCCCATGCCCCCCTTCTCAAGCTGATAGTCTCTTCTTATCACTCATACATATGCATGTTATATACTATTATATGTATGTATACTATTAAATACTGCTGAGTTAATTTTTGATGGTAGTGTGTATATGACTTCAGGGCTGACCACTGTACATTGGATAGCCAATAAGGAGAGAGGCTGCTTCTCCTAGTCGTCATTTGTTGCCCATAGTTCTTTGTCAAGGGTGGGATCCTACAAAATTTTCCTCCTTTCATGATATTGCCTTTGTTCTGGTCTTGTTTGTGTAGTCATTTCTAGGAGAGACATTCAGAGTAGACTTTCTGGTATGCCTCTTAACAATCTTTCTGTCCCTTCTTTCAAGATGTTTCCTGAGCCTCTGATGCAGGCACTTTGAAGTACATTATCCTTTGGGGTTGGTCTCCCCATGATCTGTTGATCTCTGCATTGAATCGATTTGTGGTTTTCTGTGACTGTTTCTGTTTGATGGGGGTTAGTAACTGCAATTATCCAAGCTAAGATGATTCCTGTGCCTGTGTGAATCTTTTATGAGCTGAATGGTCTTAGTATACAGGGAGATTGGACACTTTGAGGAGAAGACATAGGCTCTATCTGCAGTGACACAAGCACAGCCTTGGTACTCACTAAACAGAGGCTTGTGAAGAAGAAATTGGATACTAGTCCCTTGAGATGATATTCTCTTCTCCACTAACAGTGCTCAAATTGGGCCAACCATACTCCAACATTCACGAGGAACATATATAGATGTCTATGTCTCAAGAAATAATTGGACATCAAGGCTGTTTTTTTGTTGGGGGGGGGGCTCCTTGTGAGTGGCCAAATGTGCCATGAGGGAGAACTCTATAGGACACTACAGACCACACTCTATTGCTCCTCTTTGTCTAATCAAGTCCCTTTCCCTTTCTGGAGCCTTTCACCTAAGGAACAGATTAGTCCAACTGGGCTCACTGGAGACAAAACTTTCTGTGCAAATAACTAGCAAATGTATGGGCCTTGTGAACGCTACTTGCCTCTTCTGTGGACCAGGGCCTGTTTGTTCTTATCTGTTTGGCATAACAAGAATTCAGGGAGCTGTATTAGAGATGCAACTTCTCCTTCTGGTTCCTTCACTGTGGGTCAGCAGATAATTCTGTCATTGCCCTGATCCTGAATAAAGAGATGCAGTTTGGAGTATTATTATCACGTGACTTGTCTAAAGTTTGGGAAGAACAGAGGTTACTAGAAAAGATGGTCTATGAATGATTCACAGAGACTCACTTCTACAGAAAATCCAAGTGTTCTTGCCAAGATAGAGATCTATTTAAAGCTAAGTGTATTTGTAGGTTTAAAGTAACAAGTTGGGGAAAATCATCCAGATGACATACGAAGATGCCACCTCGTCAGGGACATGATTGGACTAGAGAAGACTTTGGTAAATATATTCTCAAGATACTAAGACATGAAAGCTTCATGAGTGTTTTCTGTGGTACTGTGACTCTCATCTCAGGGGTGTGTCCATGTCAGGTAAGGACTACACCATTGAGCTATAATATTCATCCCCAGCCTGAAGTCTTTGTTCCAACCAAGGAATAAGAACATGGACATTTTTATAATTTATGGTGGTCTTGTGATAGGTGAACTCCCTTCTTAAAGGCTATGGGATCTGATTAGTTTTAGTTTTGTAATTCTACAGAGCCAATTAAATCTCAATCGAGCAAGAGACCATCCTTTTGCTAATACAGGTGAGTCTGAACAAGCAGTCTTCCGTTGGCACAACCTTGGTGTGTAAATCATTAGCCTCTCTCACACAGCTGATCAGGACATAGGTTCCAAGTAGCCATTCTTTGATAAAGAGTTGAGGTTTTAGCTGAGATAAAGAAAAGGATTTATCATTCCTATGTATTATAGTTTTTATTATATGAAAAAATATTTTGTATAAGAGTCACAATCAGATTCTTTATATTTTAAAAATAAGGCTTGTTTTGTGAGTTAAAATTATTTTTGGAGTACTTAATGTAAGATCAGAAGCCTCATTATACATGAAATAGCAATGCTTTTGTTTCATGAGGTCACCCTCATTCAAATAATTTATGACAAAATTTGATCTTGAGCCTGCTATACTGTGGTTCTCAAGAGTATCCTGTAAAGGAACGCTTACCACTTAGACTATTTATAGAATCTCATGTCCTTGTCCATCTTCTGCAAGTGTAATGAGGTTGCTGGCAGAAGGGTGAGCCCTATCTCAAGCTCTGCCCAGCAATTCTCTGGCTTCCAGGTGGTATGATAGGGAGAAAGCCAAAGCCTGAAAGGCAAGGCCTGGACTTAAACTTACCACCAACTTGGCCTACTGGTCTTGAGTGACTTCCTTAACTTTCTCTATAAGCCAGTTTTTATTTGTAAAACAGGGTAATATTTAATGTAAAACAGAGCTGTTTCATGAGGTATTGGTAAAAATTAAATGAAACAAAAACTTATTAAGTGCCAAGTAGAATGGGTGTCTCATTAGTGATTATTTATTAATATGTCAAATACCTGGTGGGCAATAATCAATTTGAACAAATTCAGTGTTGACTGTGCATGTGATTCAAAAGATAACAGGGGAGTTGATTAGATGGCTCAGCTGTTAAAGGTACCAGCTGTCCAGTTCAAGAACCTGAGTTCAGTCTTCAGGATCATTATTGTAGAAGGAAAGAACTGACCACCACAGTTGTCCTCTAACTTCCACTCATGTGTGTGCATACACATATACATGAGAGGAGACATACGCTGTGTAAATAAAATAAGGAGCTAGGGAGATGGTTCTGTGATTAAGAGCATTTTATGCTCTTGCAGAGGATCCAGGTTCTTTTCTAATCCTCATAACCAGCTGTAATTCCAGTACCATGGATCAAATGCTGTCTTTTGGTTTCTGCTGGCACCAGACGCACATTATGGCAAAACACTCATATGCTTAAAATAAAATAAAGCACTCGGGCTGGAGAGATGGCTCAGAGGTTAAGAGCACTGGCTGCTCTTCCAGAGGTCCTGAGTTCAATTCCCAGCAACAACATGGTGGCTCACAATCATCTCTGATGGGATCTGATGCCCTCTTCTGGTGTGTCTGAAGACAGCTTCAGTGTACTCACACACATAAATCTTTAAAAAAAATAATAATAATAAAGCACTCAGTGGATCCAACTGAAAGGTTGGCAAAAATATGATCTCTTACTCTGATGAGATTTAATTAGCTCTGTAGAAAAGCCAAAACTAAAACTGACCAGATCCCATAACTTTTAAAAAGAGAGTTTACCTATCACAAGACCAGCATAAAAGTTATTAAAATGTCCATGTTCCTTTTTTTATTAGATATTTTATTTTTATTTTTTGGTTTTTTGAGACACAGTTTCTCTGTATAGCCCTGGCTGTCCTGGAACTCACTCTGTAGACCAGGCTGGCCTTGAACTCAGAAATTCACCTGCCTTTGCCTCCCAAGTGCTGGGATTAAAGGCTGATATTTTCTTTATTTACATTTCAAATGTTATCCCCTTTCCTAGTTTCCCCTCCAAAAATCCCCTATCCCTTCCCTCCTTCCCCTGCTCCCCAACCCACCCAACTCCCATTCCCAGTCCTGGAATTCCCCTATACTTGGGCATAGAACCTACACAGGACCTAGGGCCTCTCCTCCCCTTGATGGCCGCCTAGACCATCCTCTGCTACATATACTGCTATAACCACAAGTTCCACCATGTGTTTTCATTGATTGGTGGTTTAGTTCCAAGAAGCTCTGGGGGTACTGGTTAGTTCATATTGATGTTCCTCCTATGGGGCTGCAAACCCCTTCAGCTCCTTGGATACTTTCTCTAGCTCCTTCTTGGTTGGAACAAAAGACTTCAGGATGGGGGGTGAATATTATAGCTTAGTGGTAAAGTGCTTATCTAACATGGACACATCCCTAAGTCAGCACATCTCATAACCCAGCCCAGGGCACTTGTAGACATCACAGCAGTTCTGTGAGCAATTCACATCTCTTCCCTCACATATGGCTCAGATCTGAAGCCAGATTTCTAATCCCATTGTCTGCACTTTGGATCCTTTTTTGAGAACTCTGGACTAGACTCTAGCAAAAGAAATGCCAGAAGAGTCTTCCTAAGCAGTAGGCTGCATTAAATTAAGGCATCTTCTCTCTGGAACCATGGCTCTACAGAGAAGTGAGAAGTCTGTCTTGCAGATGATGGGTGTCAGTGAACGTTGGGATGTTCCTGAGGCAGTGGAGTGGATATCAAAACTAGCTAAATTCAAGCCATTGTGGTTGAGAAGCCCACATCCCAGAAAGACGTCATGGGCCATGCAACTATTTCTGAGGTAATTAAGCTGCTGCTTCTGCTATCTCAGTCATTTACTATTTATTTGATGTTCTTGAGAGGTCAGGACAATTCCTAAAATTCTCAAAAATTCTCATGGCACAAGTCCCTCATGCAAATAAAAGTCGATGTTTGCATCAAAAATAGAATAGCACACACACGGCACACATGAACACATGTGCAGCAGCATCACATAAAGAGTCACACCTGTACCCATGTGCTGCAGCAACACATACCAGGCACATATGTACAGCATCATCTAACTCCTGGATCACATGTAAAGTGGCATCACACACCAGGCAAACACCAGGTACACACACACACACACACACACACACACACACACACACGCGCGCGCACATGTAAAGTGGCAACACACACTAGGCATACATGTACAGGGTAACAACACACCAGGCACACATGTAAACATGTGCAGCAGCATCACAAAACAGGCACACATGTAAACATGTGTAACAGCATGACACATCAGGCACACATATTTACATGTGCAGCAGCATCACATACGAGGGACACACAACAGGCACACATGTACACATGTACAGCTGCAGCACACGTCAGTAGGACGGGTCGCCCGCGCGGCTCTGCGGGTAACCAAGAGGTCAGGACCTGACCGGGGTGATGTCACTGGAGTCGTCGGTGGGGTCGTACGACGGACGGAGGAGAGAAACTGCGCATGCGCTGTTTGCTTGCCCGTTTCCGGGCAGCGAACCCAAAACCGGAAGTTCTCATCGTCGCTGCCGCTCCGAGTTCTTGCGAGATTTACAACTCGGAACTTGAGGAACTTGAGGAACTTCAAGTCTGGTGCAGGAAGTTAGGGTTCAAGCATGCTGGAAGTTGTAGTTATTTCCTGCCTCAGGCATTACTTCCTGCTTGCCACAGGAAGTGACGTCACAGTAGCCCCCGACTCACGCTGGGAGTTGTAATTTCCACCTGTAGAGCTCCAGGTACAACCTTCCGGGAACCTACCGTTTTAAAACGCAACCCCATCACCGGGTCAAAGCCGTCCGCCTGCCCGGCCTCCCCTCACGCTGGCCGGGTCACCTCAGGCAAATCCTTGTCCTTTGACACGGACCGGAGTGGAGTGTTGCAGTGACAACTTGTCGCCACTGGGTGGCGCGCGCTAAAAACCGTCTCAGGGTTCAACCCAGAGACACTGGAGTCTCGGAAAAAAACAAAAATAAATTCAATAAAGAAATAATTTTAAATAGGAAAAAAAATACCAGCTGAGTCTCAAAAAAAAACAAGAATAAATTAATTAAAGAAATGACTAGATAAATTAATTTTAAAATTTTAAACATTTGAAGAGCTCTGAGTTCAAGGTCATCTGGGATTAGAGGTGTGGTGGCGCCACATGGTTATATGGCGCATATGGTTATGGTTGGGGTTAGTTTTAGGATTAGAGGTTGGTTTAAGTTTAGGGGTTAGTGGTTAGGGTTACAGTTTTAGGGTTAGGGTTAGTGGGTTAGGCTTATAGGGTTAAAATTAGAGGGTTAGGGTTAGAGTTAAGGGTTAGGTTAGGTTTACGGTTGGGGGTTAGGGTTAGAGTTAGGGTTTTGTGTTAGGGTTGTTAGGTTTGGGATTAGGGCTAGAGAGGTTAGAGTTAGGATGAGGGTGGATGTGAGGGTTAGGGTTCCGCGTCAGGGTTCAAGATTAGTGTTCGCTTTTAGGGTTAGGGTTAAACTTAGGGTGTTGATAGGTTTGTTAGAGTTAGGGTTATGGGGGTTAAGATTAGGGTGAGGGTGAATGTGAAGGTGTTCAGGCTAGGGTTTCATTTCAGGGTTAGGGTTAGTGTGTGAGTTAGGTTTAGGAGTTAGGGGATAGGGGTTAATGGTTAGAATTAGGGGTTCCATTTAGGGGTTAGGGTTAGTGTTAGAGTCGTTAAGGTTAAGGTTGTTAGATGCGGGAAGCAGGTGCAGCCGCATGGGCCAAGATGGCGCCCTGGCCCATTGCCAGGCCCTGAGAAACCCACATGTTTACTGCCTTGCATGCGTAGTGAAACTGCATGTGTAAGCTGCCTGCCAAGTTGGATCTGTCAGCCTATCTGTGACCGACCTGAGCTCGTGCCTGGAGCGTGTGTGATTCTGATTGGATGAGGTGGCGTGGAGGGAGATGAGGTCAGTTGCCGCTACTGTATAAATATAGCCCTTGCCGTAAGTGGAGAGAGCTGTGCCCCAAAGTAAAAAAGCTGTGGAGTAAAAAGCTGTGGAGTAAGCTGCAAGTAAGCGGAAGCTGCGTGAACCCAACTTGGTGTCTGAATCGGTCTTCGACAGTTAGATTTAAAGTCAGAGTGATTAGAGATAGGGTGAGGGTGTTGGTGAAGGTGAAGGTGAAGGTTCAGGGTTAGTTATGGGTTAGTGTTAGGGGTTAGGGGCTGGGTTTGCCTTATTTTAGGGGTTAGGTGATATGGGTTAGGGGCTAGGGTAAGAGCTTAGGTGTTAGGGTTATGGTTATGTTGTAGGGTGGTTAGGGTTAGGGTTTTCTGTTGAGGGTTACGGCTTAGGGTTCAGGGTTCTTGGTTTGGGTTCAGTTTATGGGGAGCTACGGTTTTGGGATTTAGGGAGTTAGGGGATAAGGTTTATGGGTTATATAGGGCGGAGGGATATGAAACTAGCTTTGGGGGTATTTTGGGGGGTTGGATTAGAGTTAGAGGGTTATGGTTATGGTGATGGGTTAGGATTAGTTTTTTGGGATTATGGTTAGGGACAGTGTTAGGGTTAGGATTATGGTTAATGGGGTTACGGTGAGGATGAATGTCAGGGTTAGGGTTCAAGGTTAGAGTTCAGTTTTAGGGTTATGTGTTAGTGTTAGTGGTTAGTGTTTTGTTTAGGGTGTTTAGGGTGTTAGGTTTCGGAGATTAGGGTTAGTCTGTTAGGGTTAGGAGTATAGCGTCAAGGTTAGGGGTTTTAGGATAGGTTTAGTGGTTAGGGCTAGAGGGTCAGGGTTAGGTGTTAGGGTTAGGTTTAGGGGGTCAGGAGTTTGGGGTTAGGGTTAGACGGGTTAGGGTGAGGGTGAATTTGAATTCAGGTAAGGGTTAGTTTTCAGGTGACGTTGAGGGTTAGGGTTGGCAGGATTAGGATAGGGGGTTGGTGTTGGTGAGTGTGACTGTGAGGGTGAGGGTTCAGGGTTAGGGTTCTGTTTCAGGGTTAGGGCTTATGGTTAAGGTTAGGGTGTTAATGTTATAGATAGGATTAGGGTGTTAGGGTTAGTGTTGGTGTGTTAGGGGGTTTGAGTAAGGGTTTTGGGGTTAGGGTTGGAGTTAGGGTTAGCTTTAGGGGTTAGGTGTTTGGGTTTAGGTGTTAGATATTAGGGTTAGAGTTAGTGTTAGGGTTTGGGGATTAGGGGTTATGGTTTAGGTCTTAAAGTTAGGGTTAGTGTTAGAGTTGTTAGGGTTAGGGTTGTTATGCTTAGGGTTAGAGGGGGTCAGGGTTAGGGTTAGTGTTAGAGGGGTTATGGTGAGTGTGATGGTGAATGTGAGGGCCAGGGTTCTGGGTTAGGGTTCCGTTTCAGGGTTATGGTTAGTGGTTATGGTTAGAGGTTATGGTTAAGGTTAGTGTTAGTGTTATAGCTTTAGAGTTAGGGTTTGGGGTTAGGGTTAGGTGTTTGGGTTTAGGTGTTTAGTGTTAGGGGTGTGAGGGTTAGGTTAGGGTTACAGAATTAGAGGTTAGTGTTTAGGTGTTAGGGTTAGGGTTGTCAGGCTTAGGATTAGAGGGTTTAGGGTTAGGGTGAGGTTGAAGGTGAAGGTTCAGGGTTAGGGTTCAGTTTCAGGGTTAGGGTTAGCATTTACTTTAGGTTTAGGGGTCAGGGTTAAGGGTTTAGGGGGTTAGGGTTTGAGGGTTATGGTTAGAGTATTATAGTTAGATAATCCTAACTGTTAGGTTAATGTCAGGGTTTAGGGTTAGTGGTTAGGGTTAGGATTAGAGTTTGCGTTAGGGTTAGGGTTTAGTGGTTATGGTTAGGAGTTAGTGTTCAGGGTTCAGGGTTGGGTTCTGGTTCAGATTCGGTGGTTCTGGTGTTAGGGGCTTTTTGGGGTCTAGGAGTTATGGGTTAATGGTTAAGGTTATGGTTAGGGGGCTGGTGTCAGATGGTTAGGTTTAGGGGTTTGGATTAGGGTGTTAGGGTTAAGGAGTTAGGGGGTAGGGTTTAGGTTAGTGTTTGGTGGTTAGTGTTAGAGGATTAGTGTTTTAGGCTTAAGAGTTTAGGAGATTAGGATTAGGGTTTGGGGGTTAGGGTTAGAGTATTAGGGTTTGGTTAGGGTTAGTGTTAGGGTTAGGGTTAGAGTATTAGGGTTTGGTTAGGGTTCGTGTTAGGGTTAGAGTATTAGGGTTTGGTTAGGGTTAATGTTAGGGTTAGGGTTAGAGTATTAGGGTTTGGTTAGGGTTAGTGTTAGGGTGTTCGGGATAAGGTTAGTGTGTTGGGGTTAGGGGGGTTAGTGGTTTAGGGTTAGGATTAGGGGCTTAGGGGTTAAGGATACTATTAGGGTTAGGGGTTAGGGTTAGCAGTTAAGGTTAAGGTTAGTCTGTTAGGGTTAGGGGGTTGGGTTGTTAGCGTTCAGGTTAGGGTTAGAATGGTTAAGGTGAGGGTGAATGTGATGTTGAGGGTTCAGGGTTAGTGTTCAGGGCTAGTGTTCTGTTTCATGGCTAGGGTTATAGGTTAGGGTTAGGGTTAGAGGGGTTACGGTGAGTGTTTGTGTGAGAGTAAATGTCAATGTGAAGGTTCAATATTAGGGTTCAGGGTTAGAGTTAGGAGTTAATGTTAGGGTTAGGGTTTCAGGGTTAGGTAAGTAGGGTTAGGGTATGGGGATAGTGGTAGGGTTAGGTCGTTAAGGTTAAGAAACTATCTTTTCTTTTTCTTTCTTTGTTTCTTTCTTTCTTTTTTGTTTTTTTTTTTTTTTGGTTTTTTTTGTTTGTTTGTTTTGTTTTTTGGTTTGTTTTGTTTTTCGAGACAGGGTTTCTCTGTGTAGCCCTGGCTGTCCTGGAACTCACTCTGTAGACCAGGCTGGCCTCAAACTCAGAAATCTGCCTGCCTCTGCCTACCAAGTGCTGGGATTAAAGGCGTGTGCTACCACGCCCATCGAGAAACTCTATCTTAAAAAACAAAAACAGACAAAAAGTATAATGGCCACCAGTGGTGTCTGCTTGTAATTCCAGTGCTTCAGAGACTGAGGGGGGCTCATTATGAGTTTCATGCTAGTCTGAGCTCCATACAGTGAGTTTGGGGTCAGCCTGGTCTACAAAGTGAGTTTTAGGACAGGGAGGACTCTGTCTCAAAAAAACAAACAAGCAAGCAAAAGTAACTATTTACCATGTAGAATGGTAAAATATCGACTTGTTACTGAATTGGGAAGATAAGTTCGTGAGTCCATTAGACTTTTAAAGATTTATTTTACTTATGTGCTCATGTCTGTGCACATAAGTGCAGTACCTACAGAGGTCAGAAGAGGGTGTTGGATCCTCTAGAACTGGAATTAAAGACAGTTGTGAGCCACCATGAGAGTCCTGAGTACTGAATCTGAGTCCTGCAGGAACAAGAATGAAGTTAGCCACTGAGCCATCCCTCTACCGCCCCTCAGCACCCAGAGTCATTTTTGTTGGCTTTAAAAAAAAACAAAAAACTATTTTATTGAATTCTTATGTCTCTCTCTCTCTTCCAACCCTTGCTCCACGTAAACCTTTACAACCGCCAACACTAGGTAAGAGAGAAAGAAGGCCAGAGGGCAAGGGGGGGGGGGGGCGCGAAAACCTCTGTAGGCCACTTCCTGCCAATCAGAGGTCAGGAGGTTGGTTTCCTTGGGGCCAGTCCAATCTTTGTTATCAAAATATCCTGCAAACCAGCCATAGCAAACACAGCCGCAGGGACCAGCAGGGACCAGCAGCAGTAGGCGGAGTAGCAGCCACCACAGGCCATCTCCAGAGTCCCAAGTCTGCAGCTGGCTACTGTGAAAGGCAAATCATAGTCACCTGTTGCGAAGTAGCCTCTTACCTCACACCTGGGGTTAAACCAGAAACACACTTCTATGACATCTCTGGGTTTTTAAAGAAACGAAAATTCTCAGTGCACATTTTTTTTTTAAAAAAAAATTTTTTTTAGGGGGATAGAGAGATGGCTCAGTGGTTAAGAGCACTGACTGTTCTTCTAGAGGACTTGAGTTCAATTCCCAGCAACCACATGGTAGCTCAGAAACATCTGTAATAGGATCCGATGCCCTCTTCTGCGTCTGAAGACAGCTACAGTGTACTCATATACATTAAATAAATAAATACATACATACATATACACATACATACATAAATACATCTTTTTAAAAAGTTATATTTAGTTATGTGCATGTCTATTCTGTATATCTATGCACATGAGTGCAGTGTCTGAGTAAGCCCAAAGAGGACCTGAAATTACAGGTGTGAGTGACCTGACCTGGGTGTTGGCAACTGTCCACAGAGGCCAAAAGAAGGCATAGGGCCTGCTGGGATTGGAGTTTCAGATGGCTAGGAACCACCATGTGGGGGCTGGGAATCAAACCAGGGCGCTCTTAAGGGCTGAGCCCTTTCCAGCCTGCTGTCTGTCTGTCTGAGACAGGGTCTCATTGTACAGCCATGGTTGGACTGGCTTCAACTATGTAGACTAGGCTGGCCTGACGTATGTAGACTAGTTTGGCCTTTAGACTCAGCAGAGATTGACCTGCCTCTGCCCCTAGCGTGCTAGAATTAAACATGTGTGTCACCAAACCCAGCTTCAGTTAAATACACACACACACACACACACACACACACACACACACACATATTCTTATTCATTTGTGTCTAGAAAAATAACACTGCATAAGATTAAATATGCAAATAGTTTCATGTTTCACATTGCTTTTGTTGGTTGGCTTGTTGGTTTTGTTTTGTTGTAAAGATTTATTTATTTAATGTATGAATGCACTGTCACTTCAGACACACCAGAAGAGGGAGTCAGATCTCACTACATATAGCTGTGAGCCACCATGTGGTTGCTGGGAATTGAACTCAGGACCTCTGAAAGAACAGCCAGTGCTCGCCACCTCTGAGCTGTCTCTCCAGCCCCTCATGGTACGCTTTTAACCTAGCAAACTGGCGAAGATCAAACATAACACTTCATTCTGTTCCTACCTGTATGAGCAGCAGTCTCTCAGAAGAGTGTGCCTATGACCGCTCACAGAGGCCTTTTGTTCCTTTGTTTCAGTTATTGCAGGCCAGAGCAGATGGTCATTTCCAGCAGCGAGCACTGTCTACTGCCTTCTACACGTGGTACAAAGACTGGTAATGGCACCAGAAGAGATGGATCCTGCACATAACAGCGGTACGTTTTCACAGGTACGCTGTGCAGTTCCTGTGTGTCTGGGACAGGCAGCTCTGATGTAGCTCTGGTGACTTTGGTATGCCTTGGCTTTGTGTTACTGGTTTCTCAGCCTCCGGTCCTTGGTCCTCTGGGTTTTCAGAATGTGGGTCTTTGGATCTCATGAAGCAGGAAAAATTAGCCAGTACTTTCCCCTGGGACAACTTTCGGCCATCCTTTTTGCAAGTGTTCTCAGAACAGCTTGCGTTTTATGCATCTGCTCTTCTTTCATGAGCATAATTTCCTGCTAGTGTTGTAATGAGAGCTTTGATGAAGCCTCACGTTGTGCGATTTCCCTAAAATGCTGTGCCCCCGTTCTATAAAACACGGTCTTTTGAAGTCTCAGAATAGCAGTTCTCAACCTGTGGGTCGTGACCTTTCACAGGGGTCATCTTAGACCATTTGAAAACACAATATTTACATTATGATTCATAGCAGTAGCAAGATTACAATTATGAAATAGCAGTAGAAATAATTTTATAGTTGGGGGGCGGTCACCACAACATGGGGAACTGTATTAAAGGATTGCAGCATTAGGAAGACTGAGGACTACTCTCTTAGAAAAATGGTCACCCACAGAGTGACAAAGGTCAAGGAGCCACAGGGTGGTAAAGTCAGACATCTTTAATCCTAGCACTTAAGAAGGCAGAGGCAGTTTGGTCTCTGTGGGTTTGAGGCCAGTGTAGTCTACCAAGTAAGATCCAGGTCAGCCAAGTGCTACACAGAAAAACTAAAAACTAAAAATAAGAAATGTCTTTCGTTGGAAATGCTTGGATTCTAGTCAGCTTTTCTCATTTCCGTGTATTTAGAGGGACATTAGAAAAGCAAGTATTTGCTCTGTGGAGGCAGAAGATGTCTCAGCATCGAGAAAACTGCTTGGCAGAGAGAATGGTGTGTGGTCTTTGAGTGAGTTCCTGGGGGGAGGATCCATTTTATGCACTTGCCCTGGGGTGCTCCTCAGAAAGCTATACAACCCTGGTCCACCCTGCCAGGTGCAGGAGCCTGGGAAAATCCAGACATTGATGTCTGATGTCAGCTCAGTTCACGGACAGCTGCTGGGGGAGGATCGCTTTTGCTGGTCACAGATTCTCCTCCAGCCTCTGAACTGGTCTCCTTCTGGATTGTTCTGTTTCCTCCCACCCTGCCTCAGGCTATACTGCAGGCAGAGCAGCAGCTTTTGCGTAGGTTCTGGTTCGGGTGGCACCAGCAGGCAGCAGTGTGTCACCTGGAATGACAGCAGCAAGCCATGGCCATTGCCCACCACCACAGCGGACTGCTCAGGAGGGCTTTCTGCATCTGGAGGGAAAGCGCCCAAGGATTTAGGATAGAGTGAGTGGCATTTCTACTCCAGAGCTGCTTCCCCCTCAGGCCAGCTTTGGCAGAAGCTCCAAGTGCCCACCCATAGTGGGGTGTCAGGTAGGGCTGGTTGTATATCCAGGAAATTCAGCTTAAATCAAGGGACAGGACCTTGGAATCTGTCATCCGACTCAGATGCTCTGAAATTCAGCTCCACCTTGCTTCCTACCTGGGACCCATGTAGCTAGTGGCAGGGTATAAACTGATGGGCCCATTATCAGGTGGCTGGACACTTAGTGGGCAGGCTATGACAGTGTTTACCAGACCACAGAGCTACAATGGAGAGCGCATGCAGCCCACGTGTCTGGTGCAGAGATGTTGAAGCCCCACGAGGTTTCCTGAAATTTTCCTGAATCTCTGTGTCCCTACTTGGGAGAGGCCCAGATCATCAGACAGCTCTTCAGAGAATCCTTCACTCCCAGAGCTCAGTAGTTCTGAGGCCCCTTGTGGTCTGGCCCCTGCTGAGCTTCTCCTGTTTCTCCACAGGAGGATGGGCAGGCCACAGGCTGCGCACTTCCACACTGCACGGCTCCTGAGTTGGGCCTGGAGCATGTGGAGGGAGGTAAGGCTTTGGCATGGGCACAGCCTGAGTGTGGCATTTGGACAGGTGGGGCTGTTTGTCCTCATGACTCAGACAGACAGATGGGTTCCTCCATATGCCTCTGGTCAAGGGCGACTGTGAGGCAGTGATAACTTACGTATGTGTGGGGCTGTTATTAGCTGAACTTACTGAGTGTAAAGTTCCTGTCTGGCCGCTCACAGAAACTCTACTAAGGGTGTAACATTGAAGCCAGTACCTGTCCAGCACTTCCTGTCTGGCACTTGCTCATTTGACACCCACCAACCTCTAGGTTAATATTTATAGATAAGATTGAGGCTCAATTGGTGTATTCTCCTTCTGGGAGCTCACAGAATGAAAACTCCGAGACATTGCTGCCTTGAGCCCCTCCTGGCCCTCGGCCCACAGTCCCCACTCTTCCCTGTGTACAGTGCCTGGCCCTGAGGCTGGAAGAGCACAGAAACTGAAGCATGCGGCCCTGCACAGCCAGTGAACCCTGCTTCGCAGGGCTCTGCAGAAGTGGCTGGTAGGAGCCAGCTCTTTCTTCCGGGTTTCCTCACTGTGGGGTAGGGGAGGTTTCTGGAAACGTTTATGTTCCTCCCCAGAGAATCAGGTGTCCCGGAAAGTGCTGCCTGGGGTGCCAGCCATCATGGAAATCTCACTTCTGTATAAGAGTTCAGGAGTTGGGCCTTGTGGAACATTACAGTGGAGATAGGTGCTGGCCTTGGAATGGAGACCTTCAGCCTTTTCCCACTCTGATAGCTCTGGCCTGGCAGCCACTGTGGTAAACGCACCTCTGAGGCCTACTTGTCGAGGGAGAAGTATGGTCCCAGGGTAGCCTCCAGTCTTCCTCATCTCCCAGGGGTTTACCAGAACAGGGTGAGGAGTGTTCTGCAGGAGGTGGCAGCCAGGGAGAGACAGCACAACTGGCAGCTGCTGTGGTGAGTCTTGAGTCCTTTGGATCTCTCAGGCCAATGAAAGACCTTCCAGAATCAGGTGTGGGTGGATGGGGCAGTCCTGCCTAAGATGTGCAGAGAATGGCCTCAGTGTCTCCATGCAGGTAATAGGCCCTCAGCAGAGGCCCACATAGGAGTGTGTTTGTCATGTTCTGAGCCTTCTTCCCACCATGCTTCACACCTAACCTTCTCTCCTCCTGACACGCTATTTCATCCTACCATGCTTCACACCTAACCTTCTCTCCTCCTGACACACTATTTCATCCCACCATGCTTCACACCTAACCTTCTCTCCTCCTGACACACTATTTCATCCCACCATGCTTCACACCTAACCTTCTCTCCTCCTGACACACTATTTCATCCCACCATGCTTCACACCTAACCTTCTCTCCTCCTGACACGCTATTTCATCCCACCATGCTTCACACCTAACCTTCTCTCCTCCTGACACACTATTTCATCCCACCATGCTTCACACCTAACCTTCTCTCCTCCTGACACACTATTTCATCCCACCATGCTTCACACCTAACCTTCTCTCCTCCTGACACACTATTTCATCCCACCATGCTTCACACCTAACCTTCTCTCCTCCTGACACACTATTTCATCCCACCATGCTTCACACCTAACCTTCTCTCCTCCTGACACACTATTTCATCCCACCATGCTTCACACCTAACCTTCTCTCCTCCTGACACGCTATTTCATCCCACCATGCTTCACACCTAACCTTCTCTCCTCCTGACACACTATTTCATCCCACCATGCTTCACACCTAACCTTCTCTCCTCCTGACACGCTATTTCATCCCACCATGCTTCACACCTAACCTTCTCTCCTCCTGACACACTATTTCATCCCACCATGCTTCACACCTAACCTTCTCTCCTCCTGACACGCTATTTCATCCCCACTCTTCTTTCTTTTTTTGTTTTGTTTTGTTTTGTTTTTGTTTTTGTTTTTTCGAGACAGGGTTTCTCTGTGTAGCCCTGGCTGTCCTGGAACTCACTTTGTAGACCAGGCTGGCCTCAAACTCAGAAATCCACCTGCCTCTGCCTCCCAAGTGCTGGGATTAAAGGCGTGTGCCACCACGCCCGGCTCATCCCCACTCCTGTGTGCAGCCTTCAGCCTCTCTGTCTGTCCCTCTAGGGTCATCTGTAACTCTCACCCCACCCCCACTCCTTATAATTCAAGTTTCTGAACTCCTGCTCCCTCTCCTCTTGTACTTGTTTAGCACACGATGTTCTGGCTGTGTGTAGGCCATGGGTCCTGTGGACTTTAAACAATCACTCCCCTGAAGTCCTCACGAAGCACCCTCAGATAGACCAGAATGAGAGAGCAAGTAGGTGCTGGGGTTCATGTGCCTCTTATCTCACTGTGAATCACCTGAATTGTTATCGTCTGCTTATAGCTGTGCTCTCTTTATCATACACCTCCTGAGGACTCGGTGATGGCCTGGTGCACTGCTGGCCACCTGGTCCCACCTGGTACCTGGCACAGAGCAGACACTCAGCATCTGTTGTTGGGTGTCGGCAAGAACATGAGCTTGACTGTCATGAGACAGATGCTCTGAGGCACAGTCTTTACTCAGGCATGGGAAAGAGTGTTTCATGGAAGCCGCCCAGGCCCAAACTGCTGTCACTTCCCTCACCTGACCCATGTCATTACAGGTGGGCGTTACCATGCTGGAGAGAAAACACCATGGCCCGATTGGATGGAGCCAAAAAAAACCTCTTAAGCAAGAGTCCACTACAGCAGGACTCTGTGCTCCAAGGTGAGGTATAGACTGGTTACCAGGGAACCTGGGGCTCACATTACAGTCCTTATTAATTGACACTTAATAAGGACCTCCCAGGGTAGGAAACCATCTTTCACACATGCATGTCTGTAGGTATTTTTGTTTGTACTGAGTTAGGAATCACTCACTGTTCATTAAAAGAAAACATGTCATATAGGAAGCAAACTAGTTCTTACCAGAACCAGTATTTTCCATACGTGTGCAACACTACACTCAGATAAAGCCTGGGAGCTGCTGAGATTCAGTAACCGTGTTGGAAGACTATGCCAGATCTTACCCACTGGCACCCAGCCTGCATGCTCAGGAGGCCTGTCTGGAAGCATGGCGCCTCCCAAGAGGTTCTTGGTCATCGAGTTTGAAATGACCCAGACCACCTCGTTTCCTTGGCTGGGGTAGATGTTGGAAATTTCCTGCAAGGTCCATGCTCTAGGGATGGGCAACGCATTGGGATATAATACAAGGAAGTGGTTCAAACAGAAACAGTCCCAGAGGCTGTCCCTGGGTCATGGTTGTTCTGGAATAAAGCAGACTGTTGGGAACTCTGAGTGGCATAGATCTACCTGCTGGTGACCATGCAGTTCCCTGGGGAGGCAGCAGCTACATTTAGTGAAGACTGGCATCTTCTCAGAAATATTCAAGACAGGCTGGGGCGTCCCTGCCTTGGGAGGAGATGACCAGATCTGGTTAGGTTTAATGCTCTGAAGAGAGACCACTCAGGTGGGAATGGAGTTTATGACTGGTGAAGCTGGTACCATGCTTCATCTGGTTCCCTGTGTTCTTTAGATGTGTTTAGTGGTACCGGTGAGATGTTCAAGCATGAGGACAGGAGCTCAAATCCCCAACACCCACATAAAGTTGAATATGACTGTGTGTAGCTGGTCTTTGGTACTTTGTGAGTTCTTTTTCTACCTTTTATCCTTCCTGATTTCACTCCATATCACTGTATGTATGTATGTATATATATATATATATATATATATATATATATAGAGAGAGAGAGAGAGAGAGAGAGAGAGAGAGAAAGAGAGAGAGAGAGAGAGAGAGAGAGAGAATCCCTGAATCTCATTTCTTTCCTTTTGTTTCTTCTTAGAGCACAACTACTGACAAACTGCAACCAACCCCCCTAAATGACTAGCAACCACCAACTGCCTATTAGGGCTCTAGCATTTATTTACCCTCTGAAAAGTTCCCAGAATTCCAAAGGTCACAGGATCTGCAGCTGACAAACCACACCCCTGCTAGAGCATGAGGCATTCTTAGTCAGCTGCTGTAGAAGTCTGAAGCAGCCTGAGACTGAAACCAAAGCACATTCTCATCACTGCATCTGCATGTGTCTGTAACTCTGTCCTGGAGTTAGAGTCAAACTGAGAGGGTCCTGGGACTCACTGTCTAGCCAGTCAGCCAAAGCAGCGAGCTTCAGCCTCTGACACTTGTCTTAGGGAATGATGGAGAGTGACTGAGGAAGACGTTGGACTTTTGGGCCCTCTATACCCATAAACATGTGCATACCCATACATGCACACACCCCACACAAAGGGTTTTTGTTCTCTTTTGAGATACGGTCTTACTATGTAGCCCAGGCTAGACTGGAACTCACTATGGAGATCAGACTGGCCTCAAACTTATAGAAACCTATTTGTCTTTGTTACCCAAGTTCTGGGGTTAAGTGTGTCCCACCATACACTACCCACAAAGGGTTTTGTTACTAGGCTTCCTGTGTAAGAAAAAATATTCCAGGCAGTGGTGGTGGACGCCTTTAATCCTAGCACTCAGGAGGCAGAGGCAGGTGGATCTCTCTGAGTTTGAAGCCAGCCTGGTCTACAGAGTGAGTTCCAGGACAGAGAGTCAGGGGTGCACAGAGAAACTCTGTCTTGAAAAACAAAAGAGGAGAAAAAAGAATTAACACAATGCTTAACAAATGATGGAGTATAACCCATGTAACGACTTCATTTCTATGGCACAATATCAAGTTTAAATCCTCCAGATAGGAAAGTTTCTGTGTCTGAGTAGTCAGGTTTCCCTTTAAGGGACCTGAAGCCCCAACCCAGGACTGAGCAGATGGCTGGCTACTTCCTGGATATGTTTGAGAGCCAGCTCTTAACCCTTCAAGTCTTACCTCAAGAGGATCCAGCATTGGTCACAGTGTGTCCTTGATATCAAAGTATGAAATGAGCACTGTATTTTCTCTGCCTGTCTATAGGTCCTCATCCAGTGGCGAGAGACTACGTCAGTGCAGATATATTACCAACAAAAGGAGGCACCTGCCCTCAGGGAAGCCCGGAAAGCATTGGACAGGGGTAAGAGAGGCCTGTGGGGACAAACAGTGACGGGAGTGTGAGCGCAGGACTCCCTATGGTTCCATGTGCTCTGCGGGCTCTGTCCATGTGTGCTTATTCCCTGGTGCTTCCATGACCAGGAGGCTTCAAACAAGAATTAATTTTTCTCAGGGCCAGAGGCCAGAGGCTCTGGAAGAGAGTCCTCCCTGGACTCCTCTGGCTACTGGTTGTTGCCCTTTTTGGTCTTCCTTGTGATGTATGTATGTATGTATGTATGTATGTATGTATGTATGTATACATGCACACACATATAATTGGTATTATATGCTGTATACTTATATAATATATACATTTATTAAGTGAGCTTTAGAATAATATTATCCACATCATTCCTGAGATGCTCAGGGTCCGGTACTTGTCCTTGAGGCTGGACCTCAATAGCCAGTCAGTCCTGCTGGGTCAGGAAGCAGGGATGACAGGAGGTTATGCAGTCTACAGAGTGGGCTGCCTCAGTAGTCTCTTCGTGGCACTGGAAGCCCAGAAAGCTCCTGGAGAACTGTTCGTTCTGAGTCTGCAAAGCTTGGGATGCTGGTTTGCTATGAGCAAAGGACTGAGCAGTTGAAGCACCAACAGAGCAATCTCTGAAGGACTTTTTTTTTTAAAAGATTTATTTATTTATTTATTTATTTATTTATTTATTTATTATATGTAAGTACACTGTCTGTCTCTTCAGACACAGCAAAAAAAAAAAAAAAAAAAAAAGAGGGCATCAGATCTCATTACAGATGGTTGTGAGTCACCATGTGGTTTCTGAAATTTGAACTCAGGACCACTGGAAGAGCAGTCAGTGCTCTTAACTGCTGAGCCATCTCTCCAGCTCATGAAGAACTTTTCTTAAAGGGGGTAGTGGCACAGGGCAGGTCCTTGGAACAAGGAATTTAATGGGTAAACACAAAGTACCATCCGTGGGAAGGATGCAGTAGCATTGTGGTTTGGTGCCTGTTTTGTTTTGTTTTGTTTTGTTTTTGAGACAGGGTTTCTCTCTAGCCCCGGCTGTCCTGGAACTCACTATGTAGACCAGGCTGGCTTCCAACTCACAGAAATGCTTTTGCCTCTCCCTCCTGAGTGCTGGGGTTAAAGGCCTGTATTCATTGTCTTGTCTGATATTAGACCTCAAGGTTTCTGCCACACCTTTTTAGAGCTCAGGGGAAAATATCCTTAGGCACAGGCATAGACTTTTACAAAGTACAGGCTTGTAGTCCCAGCATTTGGAAGGCAGGAAGGAGGCATGCTGAAGCAAGGAGCTTGAGGGCAGCCTAGACCACATAGGGAGCACCCTTCCTTTCTTTCTTTCTCCCATTCTTTTCTTTCTAAGACTATATCATTTCTCCCTCCCCTTCCCCCCCCCCCCCCAACCACTTCTGCTCTTTCAAATCCTGACCGGTTTTAGTTGTTACTCTGTACCCTGCTCAGTCAGTATAGTGTTACTTGCATGTCGTCAGGGCAGACCACTTAGCACTGAATAACCATCTGGTGAGCTCTTTTCTGGGAAAGACTTTTTCTCCCACTCTCAGCATGTCTTAGTTTCCAAGTAGTTCTTTGTATAGAGTAGAGGCCTCGTGGGCCTTTCCCCATCCACTGTGACTGTCCATCAGTGTTGTCCCTGTTTGGTTCCTATTTGGGCAGTCACATTGATGGCTTCTTGCATTCCTAGGAGACACATTCACATAGCAAACTCCCTGATCTTCCGGTTCTTAGAATCTTTTCTTCTCTTCCAAAATGTTCCTGAGCCTCAGGTGTGGGAGTGTTTTGTAGATATATCTGTTGGGCCTGGGTTCCGTAACTCTGCATTCTGTTCCCCTCTACCTTGTACCTTCCTGTTGTTCCTTAGCGATGATGCCATCCATAGTGGTAGCTAGGGAGATAGGGACACTTAAGGCTGCACCCAAGATGTGAAATGGCTGGTGGACACTATCCAAGATAAGGCTCATGACTGCTGCCTTCTCTGGAGCCTGTGAATGGCTCCAGAGGTACCTCCTGTATTAGGCATTCCCAGGCTCCAGGACACGGCCTACCCTGTGAGGTCCCAAGAGATCACTTTTACTACTTTCCCGGTGATACCTCAGGCTCACTGGACTTCTCTCTGAGCTTTATTTCCTGCCTCCAAGGCTGAGCTCCAGCAGGAAGCTCCCTTTTGGGACTAAGAGTCTCCTGCATGCCTAGCACCTGTTGGTGTTGCTCTGTGGGTCCTGGGATATCTCCAATGACTGTGGACAGCTATGGGGACAGCATTTGGGAGATGCAGCAGCAAAAAGAAATTCTAGTTCCAGTTTCCAGACTGTAGAGATGTGGCCATGGATCCTGTGTCACTTTTTCTCACAAAAGGCTGACTGTCACATCACATAACCTTTCCACTGTCTACGTCTTCCTGTGCCACAAAGTCACTTATGAATGAAAGTCCTGTAGTTTTCAGCCGGCTTACATCGCTTCAGGTCGTCTCCGGAACTGGTTTCAGCACTGGCAGTTCTTGCAGCCAGAGGGCGGCCCAGCAGGGATTCCAGCTGGGACAGGCGGCTCAGCATCACCGCTGGCAGCTGCTGATGGAAGCAATGGCCAGGTGGAAGGCACACCATCTGGGGTGTATCAGAAAGAAGGTGAGGCACGTGGTGGTGGCAGCTTTCTAAGCTCTGTATGAGTCATGGGTGTCTTGAGCAAGTGCCCGTGTCTTGGGGAGGCATCTCCAGACAGAACTCTGGGCAACAAGTATTAATGCTGGGATTCTGCAGGAACAAGGCTGCGGGAGCTGCTGCAGGCTCCCGTAAACGCAGGAATAGCCAGCCTCAGAATCAAGGCTACCCCAGGAGAAGGCTGCTCAGAAGAGAAATCTGCTTTCTCCTGACCCTTGACTTTAGATCTGGGGAAACTATGGGGGCAGGAGCCCTTGGCAGAAAGGTGTTCACTTGGGTGGAGTCTCCCCTTGCAACTGCCCCAAGGGCTGGGGATAGACCCTGAGTTAGGTGACTGTGGAGTCTGACCCCGTGTGCATTTGCTCTCCAGTTTCTGCAGAGACAAGCTGCCCAACTCCTGGCACAGAGACTCGGTCGGGCCTGCTTCTGCCAGTGGAGGAAGCAGGTGAGAACCAGTGTAGTACTTCTTGCCTACTGGCAAGACTTCAGCTTAGAGCCATCTCAGCCCCACATCTAGTTCAGTCTTTAATACTGTCTTTGTCCCAGGGCTCCATCCCTGTGCCTCCCCTCCAACCCCCGCACTATCAGCTTCCTTCATACGCCATTTGTAGAAGGCTAGTCTCTTCAATTCAGGTTTCTCTTAAAGTATCATCTTAAACACACTGGAATAATACCCAAAAATTAATGTGAAGTGAATTTTAAGTCTTTGTTGGGGTCTTGATAAAAAAACAGAAGGCCACACACAGTCTGCTCAGCACAGCCAAGTTTATAGTCTGTTCTTGCTCTAGGCTGGAGAGCTTTCCTTCTGGCTCTGCTCCCAGTTCCCCCACCATTGCACTGTCCATTCACTGTCCAGTCAGAGGTGTCTGTGCATTCTTCCTTTTGTACTGTCCTTTTCCCTTCACAGTCCCTGAATACATTAACTAGCTCAAGGTCAGGATGAGGCCAGGCCCTGAACCCTTCCCAGTAAGAGGAGGGTAGATGCTTTAGCTGGTGGGCTGAGAGTGGCCATTGCCACGTTGCCTGTATATTCCTCTGAATAACCCAATCTTTCTGGCCCACAGCTGGCAGTCCAGAAGCAAGAACAGTGGGGCACAGCCCGGGCCCTGTGGTTCTGGGCCTTCTCACTACAAGCAAAGGTAATGGTTCTAATTCCCTGGGCACTCTTGCCTTCAGGGGCTGCTCTGTAGGCTGGGTTATGGGATCCATCATGGAAGCCTGAGTCTTATCTCTTGTCCTCTCTTCTGCAAGGTGTGGACTGCATGGCTGGGCTTCGTACTTGAGAGGAGGAGGAAGAAGGCACGGCCGGAACGGGCTATGCAAGCCTACCAGCAGCAGCTCCTACAGGAGGGTGCCACATGGCTTCTGCGCTTCACAGCTGGTATGAAGGCCTTCCGGCAGCAGCTCCAGGCCCAGCAGCAGGTCCAGGTAAGCCAGAGCTGCTGGTGAGAGGCTGGCAGGGCAGAGCAGGGCAGGAGCTGATGAGAGCTGTGTTGTAGGCAGCTCACAGCCTCCACTGTGCAGTCCGCCACTGTGCTGAGCTCTGGAAAAAGAAGGTGCTTGGTCCAGGCAAGACTTCTCAACCACCAGCATCCACCACATTCAGCAAGAGCGTGACATTTAAGGATTCCTTCCTCTCTGGACAAGCAGCGGAGGCTGGAGATGCCACCCTGGAGACAAAGAAACTTTGAGCTCCCCCATCCCAGGGAGTCCTGGGTAGTTTGGCAGGAGCTGCTGGGGAGCCCTGCTTCCTAGACCTGTGAGTGGCCTGTGGTTCACCTCTGCCTCTAGTCCTGGATCCAAAGCTGGGTACACACAAGAGGGACAAACAGCTATGGAAAGGACAAGATGAGAGTGCCATAGCTTCATCACACCAGAGCTGCTCAGGGGCCTGGGGCCTGTGTCAGGCCATTCTTCCCTGGCCATTGTTCTGAGCAGACTGTTGTCCCTTCCTGTGTGACATCTGCTTCTCCCTGTATTATGATACTCAGCAGTCAAGCCTTCATGCCTTGTCTTAAGCTTGTAGCTTCCCTTCTTCCCTGTCAGAACTCTACTTTTTGTGGGCATCCAATCTTTTCTCCACCTCCATGGATGGCTTCTCTCAGCCCTGTGTGCACCACCCTTGAGAGGCAGTTGTCATTCCCAGAGTAACCAGCACTGGCCTCAGAACTCATGGTGGGTAGAGTGTTCTGGGCCAGCCCCTACTTGTCCCCACTCTTCACCCCTCACCACTAACCTGGGCAGGACCCTGAATATCTCAGAGGGTCTTCTCATAGGAAAGAATACAAACCGTCAGCTTGCTGTGAAGGTCAAAAGAAACAGGTGCAGCTCCAGCACCCAGGAATCAGTCAGGAAGGCTCTAAGGGTCATGTTGAGTTGTCTAGGCTCAGACCTACCCTGTGCACATGCTGACCTTCAGTCTCCCTGTAAAATGCCAAGGACTGAACCTTAGCGAGATCTCAGGTTCCCCCGCAGACCTTGTCAGTCCAAGGAACAGACTATTTCTCTCCAGCAATGAAGCCCGCTCACATGGAAACAGCCCCGACGTCCATCTTTCCTGCTTGAGCGTTTGGGGAGCCAGAGGTCCCTAGAGAGGTACACCCTTGGGAGCAGCAGTAAGTTGAATGGTTGTGAGTCCAAAGGCACTGAAAACTCTCTGTTCCTATATTTTATTGGATGTCTGGTCCCTTTAACCCAGAGGAAGGTTCCATGGTGTGAGCAGCTTCTGCTTCTGCTCCAGTTAGAGAAGCCCCCGGAGGAGGAAAGCACGGCTCCGCTGGGAGGCCCTTCCCTGACAAGACCCTTCCTACCTGGGGTCCTGCCGAATGTTCCTGGTCCGAAGCTGCCTCCTACGGCCAGTCCAGGCCTGGAGCTGCTGCCTCCCTCCTCCATCATGCCCCGTGCGGCAGGAGGCACTGCCAGGGTGAGTTCTCCACTGCGCTGTCACTCATTCTCCTTTGGTGCTCATTCTTCAACCCTTACTACTCTTCTTTCTAGAATATCTTGGTCACTTGACAAGCTTGGGTGCCCTGCACACCAGGCCCAAAACACAGCAGTGGCTAGTCTTCCAACACCCCAGCAATAACTTGAGCAATAACTGATGTCTGGACAACCAGAAGAACCTTATAGGTGGGCTCCCAGCCGGGCCTCTGGTCTTGGGGGACAGGTGGGAGCTTGGAGTGGGAAGAGGAAGAAATTGAGGGGCTGTTGTAGGGCACCACATCTGGCCTGGACTCAGAGCACCAAGTGCCGGGGCAGCCACGAGCCGTGGTGTGATCAGACGTACATGCTAGTGCTCTGGCTGTAGCCTCTCACTGGTGTGTGTGTGTGTGTGACAGTCTGTTGGGGACTGTCTGTGGTGGGACTTACTATGGTAGGTATGGTGAGGGAGGAAGAGGAATCCAGGGTCACTAAGAAAGAATTCTTTTACTAAAAGATGGAATCTGGGGTAGGGTCCAGTGTCTGGTGAGGCAGTCGGTCCCCACTCAATCAGCCTTCAAGGCTATGAGCATCTATACTGCAGGGCAAAGTCACCTGGAAGAGCATAGGGGACACAGGGTCCTGGGTAGAGGTAGCCAGGGGGTACTCCTGAAAACAGCCAGTTGGCAGTTCCTAAAAGTTAGTGCTGACTGGGGAGGGGTGGAGACAGGAAGGAGGCAGTTTCTGGTGCAGCATGGCTGGTGAAGTGACATACCCCCTGTACTGGCTATTTTTGTGTCAACTTGACACAGCTGGAGTTATCACAGAGAAAGGAGCTTCAGTTGAGGAAATGCCTCCATGAGATCCAACTGTAAGGCATTTTCTCAATTAGTGATCAGGGGGGAAAGGCCCCTTGTGGGTGGGACCATCCCTGGGCTGGTAGTCTTGGGTTCTATAAGAGAGCAGGCTGAGCAAGCCAGGGGAGGCAAGCCAGTAAAGAACATCCCTCCATGGCCTCTGCATCAGCTCCTGCTTTCTGACCTGTTTGAGTTCCAGTCCTGACTTCCTTTGGTGATGAACAGCAGCATGGAAGTGTAAGCTGAATAAACCCTTTCCTCCCCAACTTGCTTCTTGGTCATGATGTTTGTGCAGGAATAGAAACCCTGACTAAGACACCCCCAATCTCAGCATGTAGGCGGTAGAGGCAGGAGGATGGAGAGCTCAAAATGAGCCTAGGCTTCACAGCAAGACTCTGTCTCAGTAAATTAGTATTTAAGTATTTTTTTTAAAAAATAGTGGCACGCAGAAGAGAAGCCTTGGGGGTGCAGGAGTGGTGGGATAGGAGTGCCACCCTGGAACAGTCTTCCCTGAGGCTCATCAGGCAGGGCAGTCACCCTCAGCACTGCAAGGCCCAGTGGGCAATGAATCAGGACAGGACTCACTTCCCAAGGTCCCTACTAGCTTTCTTGTTCAGCATCCACCCTTTGCTCCTCTACAGGTGTCAGCGAAGCCCAGCATCCCTGGACCTCAGCCTTGGAGGTGCCCGTCCTTACCCAGGGACCTTGATCCCCATCTCCTCCCCAGAGATTCCATAAGCACCCGGACTGGGCCTGTTTATGGCTCCGAGGCTACAGGTGAGTAAGTCAGGGTGCTGGGGCCACCCTCTACCAAAGCCCTACCAGTCTTCTGGGTCTTAAAGGGATGGTGGGCAAGGTCAGACTCATCTTCCTGTTGCTGCAGGCCACACAGAGCTTGAGGCTGAGTTGGAGGGGATCCAGCAGCAGTTACAACACTACCAAACCACCAAGCAGGACCTTTGGTGAGGCCCGCCAGGTGCTCTGAGACCTGTCTATGGGAATAGCTGTGGCTTGGAAAGGCAGTTGGTTCCATTTCCTGCAGCAGGGCCTGGGACTCCTCTGTATGGTCTAACTCCAGGGGGTGGGGTGAGTGTCCTCTGGCACCTTTATCTACTCTGGGAAGGGCCAAGTTGGCCTTACCTAGGGCTGGAAGTCCTGCTTTCCATTTGGAGGCTATGGAACGCCAAGCAAGGCTTGCCTGGGTTCTGTTACTTACCTGACAACTGTGACTGTAATGCTAACAAGGGACAGACAGCGTGGGCCTGGGTCCTACTTATACCAGTGTTCTGGGGACAGTTGACATACAGCAGCTTTCAGAGACCTCAGTGAAAGACTGGTCCCTCTAGAAAGGGACAGGAAGAGAAGTTTTCACATGCCTCACATGAGTTGCTGTTTGCTGGGGAAGACAGAAGATTGTTGGCCATTCTCTCGAAGCACTTTATTAGCCAATACCTCTTCAAAGGGCTCGCTTGAGGCTGTGCCAAGAACCCAGCCTGATAGGTGTCCCCATCTCCAGGTCGTGCCAGCGACAAGCCAACAGACTGCGTAGGTGGCTGGAGCTAAGCCAGGAGGTGCCGAGATCTGAGGACCTTCATCTAGAAGAGCAGGTGAAAACAGAACTGGAGGAGGTAAGACCAGGTCAGCCCAGGGACAGCCCCTGGCTGTCCTTCCTTTCAGCTTGCCTTGTCCCTCCCTCTCTCCCATGTCCCCAGGTGGAACTACAGATCCAGCAGCTGGCTAAGGAGCTCGAGGCCCAGCGTCAGCCTGAGACGGGCTTTGTGCTAGTGGGCCCATCCCCGGGGGACAGGTGCTATCCTTCACAAAGCCTTGGACACATTGCCCCACCCTCAACAACAAAATACAAAGCTACGGTAGTTTTTTGTTTTGTTTTTTTTAATTTCAAAATGTCTTGCAATGAAATGAATCACTGTTCAGAAGTCTCCTACGTTTCATACAAAATACGGTACTTACGGTACTACTGATACAGTTGAAAGTTAACTGATTTCTCCTGCAGAGAAATTCATGGCATTCCCAAGATCGACACGAACTCTGGGCTTGTCCCTACCACTGGGTTCCCCATGGCCTGCATACCTGTTTTCTAGGTACTGACCTCCATACCTTCTGCCTCCAACACAGTCCCTAGACCAATAGCAGCATGTCCCCTACTTCTGCAGGGCAGGGCCTCCACCTGCCCTTTCACTCCAGACTCTACCAGACAAGCCAGTAATTAATTGGTCTTGCCTACCAGCAAAAGGATTCAGCCAGCTTCTTAGAGCCTACAAAGGTCTACATCATTAGTCATGGTCCTCAGAAGACACTGGCAGAGCCCAGGACAACACATTCAGCAATATATAAGTGATTTTACTTTTCCAGCAAGCAGACGGGTGAAATTTGGGAGCAGAAAGCAGTTATGAAGGCCATGTGGCCTGCTCTAGGAAGACAGTGGATCCACAGTCTGTGCCCAGCAGGCACCTCACCCTGTGCACAGTGAAAGAGTCCTGTGACAGGTGGGGGCACAGCTAGAGGGTGTGGTAGTACACAGCCAGGAGTTAGAGGTAGGAGGCTCTGGCTTGTACAAAAATTTAAAGCACCCCTGAAAGTGACTTTGGGGTCAAATCACACCCACCCATACTCTGGAAAGGGGCCTAGGTCCTGAGAGACCCAGAACCTCTCCTCTGCACCCATGGACAGGCAGGAACACATCATTCAGGTCTTATAAGGTCAGCCCCGCAGTGCCCCTCACCCAGACAGCCTGAGGCTCTGCTGAAGACCCTCATGCTCCTGTTTGGAAAGATCCCTTGGCAGCCACAACCAAGAGGACTAGAGGGAGCCCAGTGCTTCCCCAAAGCGGATCTTCTGCCCTGCCTTCAGCCTGAAGTTGAAGTCCTTGGGTGCCTCGAAGATGAGCACGATGGTGGAGCCAAGATTGAACTCGCCCAGGGGCTCACCCTTGCGCATGGGAATGCCCTCCTTGTTGGCGTGTGTTACAAAGCTCAGGTCATTGTAGGAGCCCTTGCTGTACCTGGGGCTGTTTGTGTGGAGGTCCTAGGAGCAAGAAGGAAAAAGCTAATTAGCCTTGTTGCCTGTCCTCAACCCTGCCCAGCCCAGGTGGCAGAGACAAGCCTCTCAGGGCAAAGGCCTAACTAATCAACACTCCCAGTATCAGCTGCGACTTTGACAAGGAGGGGCGGGGACCCCCCCTCCATCCTTGCCTCTGATCAGGGCTCCTGGCAGAAGCAGTGTGATAGGATGTAGGATTGGTTCAGGCAGGTGAATGGCCACAGATTGGGCAACAGAGAGAGGGAGGCTGAGCTGGCATGGGTGTCTGCAGAGCAGCTGCTCAGCAGAGCCAAGCCTGGTCAGAGCTAGAACATCCCCCCTGCACCACAAAATTTATAAGCCCAAAGATATGGCTATACAGCAAATGAAGTGGTTGGACCCAAGAGGTTTGGCCTGTGGGCTTTGCTCACTCGGTCAAAGTGGATACGGATAGAGCCCACATTGGTGGCTCCCACTGCTGTCAACGAGAAGAACCCATGTTTCCAGTCTCCAGTTAGGACTACACGCTCATTGTGACAAAAGAGCTCTTTGATCCATCGGGCCATGCCAGGGTTCACTGACATCAGGGAACCTGAAGAGACAAGAGAATATGCTACTTTCTGCTCAGAGCCTGACATGTTCACATCAGAATGGCCGAAGAGCCACAGGGACTCACAGGCCAAGCGTTCTAAATTCTAAGCAGGACCCCAGATACCCTTGCCTATAACCAGCCACCTCAAGTAGTCCTCTCCTGGCCTTGACAGCACCAGCCTCAAGTCCAGTCCTCTCAAGTCAAAAGGCCAAGGGCCTCTAATGCCCACCCCTGGGCAGACCTGGGAAGTGGCGCCGATGTGAGATGGTCCAGTCAGTGGGGGAGTGGAAGCAGTGGTAGTCTCCTGGGGCCAGGTAGATGACACAGTGGTACAGCTCATTCCCTTCCCGGGTGACCAGCTGGTTTCTGAAGGAGTCACTGGAGGAAGCTATTGGGTGGGACAGAAAGAAGGCCTGGCTTTTGGACAAGCTCCAGGTGCCATTCATCCCACAGTGAGCACCTGTACATGGCCTGCATGAAGCTTAGCTGGGGGCTCCAATAATGACTTTTGGCTACATAGCATCCTGCTGCCCCAAAGCCTTCCCAGCCTTTATTCCCTCAGCCCCCTATGCCTTTTCTTGCTAGCCTTTGCTCCAGCTACCAATCCTGACTAAGCGATGACCCACCTGGAGGGAAGGGCAGGTCCTCTGTACTGGCTCGAGGGCCCAGGAAGGACTCCAAGGAGTAGGTTACACCCTTTACCTGCTCCACCTCAGAGTTCTTCACCTGCCCAAAGGTGAGGATCTTGCCATCTGATGGGCTGGTCTGGAGGAGACAGAGTTTTGATGGTAAGGAGGGGGTAGTCCTCACCTTCGGTGGCTCCCCAAACTCTACCACCTGCCAAGTACTCAGGGAGCTCCAGTCCAGGTCAGGAGGGAGCCTTCCAGAGTACCACGGCCATGCGGTGCTGCTAAGCCTGGCTCAAAGGCAGACAAGGATTTCATTTCCTAATGAAGAATGGAGACAAGGGCCAGGCCTTACCACACAGTGCAAACCGCAGACAGGCCGTGCCTGAGGCTTCAGCTTACGCCGGAAGAACTCGCTGAGGTTGCGGTAGTGGTGCAGGTCCTCCACTGCAGCCTCAGTCATGTTCACCCCAAAGGTCCAGATATACAGGCTGTAGACTGGCCTCCGGAGCCAGTAAGGAAGTTCTACTTGGTTGAGGCGACCACAGGCACGTGACAGCAAACGCGTTGGCACAGATTTATACAGGGATACCTGTAGGCCACAGTGCAGGAGGCTGAGCTGGTCACAAATTTGAGTACTTTCATACACTCCAACCCCCCATCCCCACATGAGTGAGAGAGAAAGAAACTCTACAGATGCCACCACAAAGGCCCAAGTGTTCAGGCTGGTTTGTGAGGTGGCTGTTTCTCAGGAGGAACCAGACTGCTCACCAAATACTCAAAACAGGGGCTGGATATAATTGTAGCCGGTATCATTTTTGCTATTGCACACAAAGGTCAAAGAGCAGCTGCCTTAATCCCAGAGGTGGAGACTGGGCTGTATAGCCTTGGTTCTTACAAATGGAAGATGAGGACAGAAACAGACCTGGTGCAAGCCTGAAAGATCACCTAGAGGCATGCTGCCCTTGTGCCAGCTCACTGCCCACATTTCAGACAACTCAAGAAGGCATCAGGCTCCCAAGAGCAAAGGGCTACAGTCCTGAGCATCCTCTTCAAAAGGAAGCAAGGATGGTGTTTTCACTCCCAGATCTACATCACCCTGCCACATCTGCACCTGAGCAAGCCCATGGGCTCTCCACACAGGCAGGAGGAAGCTCTCTGTCACCCCTCTAGTACAGAGCACCAGGAGGCAGGTACCGGTCCCACTTTCAGGCCAGAGGGTTCTGCAGAGCACTTGAGCGTCTGCCACCACTGCTATGGTAGCAGCACCAACTCCCTTAGGAGTGAAGTAATTTTACCAAGTTTCAACAACAGTCCTTCCACACTAAGTCAGTGTCTTCTGACTGATGTTAGTGACTTGGACAGAGCAATACCATCAAGTGTCCCCAGGCTATGCTCTAGTGTCTAGTATACTTCCTTGGGCTTTTGTGGGTGCCTACCTAGGCTACCAGTGTCCTTTTTGGAGTCAGTCTGTCAAGAAGCAGAGAGAGAGAGAGAGAGAGAGAGAGAGAGAGAGAGAGAGAGAGAGAGACCTGCTGGCCAGGGCCTGCCTGAGATGCTGCCTGTGCAGTCCTGAGCTCAAGCATGTACTCCAACTAACAGGCCCAGCCTGGCTACAGCTTCCTAAACCACCCTCTGCTGGCTGGCTAGACTCTGCTTGGTTTTTTCTTTCAATCACCTGTTTTCTTCTGCATGTGGAAACCAGTGACATTGTTTTCTGATTTACAACTGTAAGTTCCTTCCAAAACCAGCGCTTTCTGAACTGTCACAGGGCTGCCAACCAAACAACCTTCTCACACATATTTACTCAGGAGTGCAGTCTCTGATAAGTTGTTTCCTTCTCTGTGCCTCCCCTTCAGGCCTGTCTAGGGAGGGTCATGGCCAGTAGGCCTATTTACACTTACCCTGCTCATGGGCCTCCATCCCACCTGGCTGAGGGGCCCGAGCGCACGGAAGGGCAGGAGGTAGTGGAGGATGGTCAGCGGCCAGGAGCGCAGTTTCAGAGCTGGTCTGGACATGCAGCTCAGCTGGCCTAGCCTCCGCCGTAGGGCCAGCTGGGGAAAGCACAACCTGCAGGACACATGTCCACACGTGGCCTGGGTCAGTGCCTAAGTCTGGAGGAACCTGAGGAGCAACCCCTCAGCCAGTGCCAGTCCTGCTCCCTACCCCACCCCACCCTCCCCGCCAGCAAGCTGCCTCTCTCCCCAATGGAACCAAAGAGTTCCAGCAGGCACTGCAGTGCCCATTCAATTCTAACCAACTCTAGTTGTGAGGCAGGAGCCTGGCTGCCTGACTACTGGGCTTATTTCCCAGTGTCTCCCATCTGCCGGCCGGCTGAGTGGGCGGCAGCTCAGGAACGACTCCTAGGAACCTCTAAGTACAGCAGCAGCATGAGCAAAGGCCTTGGAGCCCCGAATGGGAAGGAAGAGAATCTGCCATATACCCACAACCTCCCATGCTTAGGAGGGTTGGGACCCAAAGACAGTTCTGCCCTCACAGGTGCCAGAAAGACGAGACACAGTGCCATGAGCCTAGACAGTTGGGCGACACCTGCCAAGTCTTTTGTTACTTCATTGTGGCACCTGGGAAAACCTTCAGTCTTTTGCTTCCTCTTCTGCCAAATGGTAGGGTGTAGCAGTGGCTTCATCCACAGGCTCAGAAGGCTCTCCACCTAGCTCCAAAGCCACCTCCCTGCTCTGCTAGAACCACATGTATGACCCACTAGTTTTACAAGGTCATTGTCTTCTATTCAGCCAGCCTTCCAAAGGCACAGAGAGGCCTTTTCACTGTAAGCTCAGCTTCCTGAATGCAACTAAGTTCCCTGTCACACAGTGGGCATCATGAGACTATACTGCCACCCACTCTAGGATGTTTGAAAAAGCACAGTTGATTAAACAAGCTCAGGCTGCCATCTGAGCCTTGCTCAAGAGAAGCTGAGTCCTGTGTCTCCTAGAAACTGAGCAAAGCAAAGAACAAAAGGGGATTGCAGCAGAGAACTGGTAAACAGCACAGGCGCCAAGACCACAGCACACCAACTGTCCTGCTCTCCTCCTTTCTCTTCCACAGGACCCCACTGTGTCTATAAAAAACCAGGGGAGGTGGCAGGGACCAAGCAAAGACAAATCAGTGCTTTCCTGTGGGCTGCCCTGCCCAAGTCACTGCAGAAGAGTGGACACCAGTCCAGAAGAGCTTGGGGGAGGATCAGGTGTAGGAAGCAGGGGTCTAGGGAGGAAAAAGGGGGCCTCGGTGCCCTTGCCAAAGACCAAGACACGGGATAGAAGCCCACTGCTTCCCCTGCCTGCCCCCCTGCCCCCAGCCAGAGCCATAGGTACCTGAAGTGAGTCTCCTACTCAGGGCACAGAGGGCTCCCTCTCCAGACTCCTTTATCCAGCCCCCTACTGCCACTCCCCTTCCCCCCCCCCCCCCAGGCCACAGGACTTGGTGTCTGATCCTCCTGAGATTATGCCGGGATACATTGAAGGTTAGGTCTCGTGGGCAGCATCTCACCATTTCGCTGCTGCTTGGAGCTCCGGTCCTGGCTGCTTCTCTGACTGACACATCTTGGGTAGGCACAGGGAGAGTGTGAGCCTCCACGAGAGTGCGCTCGTGTGCTTGCTGGCTTGCTCGCTCACTTGCCTTTGTTTTTCTCCTTACTCCCCTCCCCTCGCCAGAGGAACTTCAGTGTGGTCACTGCTCCAGTTGCTGGTGGCAATGCTTCTAGTTTCCGTTCACTCTTGGTGGCTCACAGGCACAGGTTAGAGGACCACAGCTATTGCAAACAGACAGCCACCAGTCACACACCTATTTGGACCTCCTGTTCAGGTCACCTGCTCTGGGTTTGCTGCCAGGACAGAAGCCCTTGTACTGGGCCAGCCCTATCACTCAGCTTTGGTCACCTGTCTGTTCCCTGCTCTGCTGGAGGGCAGCAGGTGGGTAAAGCCCTGGGGCTGTCTGCTCCAGCCAGCCTGGAGAGAGGTGACTAGACACTGCCACGACTTTTAGGCGCCACTGGGTTCTGAAAGCACAAGGTGGGAATCTGAGCCCTCCCTCGGGCTCCAGGCTGATGGCCCCTCCCTCAGAGGACCTGACCCATTTTCCACTCAGGTAGCATCTGAGGAATGACAGAAGGGGCAGACAGCCAGGACATCCAGGTAAGGCATCATGTACTGGCACTGTAATATATGGTAATTCCTCCTGGCCTTAAAGCCTCCAGCACCTGACTGTGTGTAGTCCAGGCATCTTCACAAGCTGTACACCTGGGCTATTTCAGAGAAAACTAGCTGGGGGCTGGGCAACAGCCAGCACTGAAGCCCAAATCTTCCTAGCCGGCTCTTTCAGTCTGTCTTGAATAAGGAGCCTTGGCCAAGCCATTCCTTGGCAACCTTTAGGGTCCACCGCATGGTAACAGCCTCCCCACCATATAGGTAACAGGGAGAGTAGAGTGACTTCTCTTTGCAGCTGCAGCTGGCTCAGCCCAGTGTTCTCAAGGACCTCGAAAGGATGAGAGTTCATAGGGCTACTGGAAGCCTGTATGCCTGCTCTCCAGTCTTAATCCCAGCCCTGGAGGAGTCAGGCCTCTGTCACCACTTTCAGATGAAAAAATGCTGGCTTCAAGAGACAGAGAACAGACATGGACAAGGACCAGGTAGGCAACATACAGTGACAACTCTTACTGATTGTCCTTACTAAACAAGGATTTTTGTGCGACACTGATACATTCCTCTCTCCAAAGGTAAAAATTGGAGCCCTGGAGCTGCCTGCAAAAGCCACTGGATCCCAGGTATGCTAGTGGCCTCTGGGAGAAGGGACAAGGCCACCAAGGCCTGGGTATGTACAGATTTCTCCCTGTGTCTGAGGAAATGAAGGACTGGCCTACTTTAGCACATAAACGTCTTCAAACTTCTCCTCTCAAAAGATGCCAGCACCAGATGAGCACACATGGAAGCCCCACCCCATCCAAAGGTCAGGGCCAAGCTTTAGGGACACCCATGCTTCTGCTTCAGGCTCAAATGAGCCTCTACAACTTCTACATTCACCACACAGTGAGATGCTCCAACCGTTTACTGGACACTGAATGGTGTACATTCTGGCCAGGCAACTGGGCTCAGGGGTGACATGTGCCATCACGTGAGCTGGGTCAGGCTCTCAGAGGCTCTTTCCTTGCTCTATGAAGTCCAGGCTTTGAAACAGGAGCAGAGCTCACACCCAGGAAACAAGAATGACCATGTGGAATGTGAGGGGACCACATAACCCCAAGAATGTGGTTTCCTGTCAAGGTTACCGTACTGTGCTACCAAATAGGATGCTAACTATGGCAGCTGTGAACACATGAGCCTGCACATACAGCTCAGCTAAAACATAGGCTCTCATAGACTCATACAGAACCTAGACATTTTGTTCTCCCATAGTGCTATGAGGGGCCAGCCAGGCCCTTCTAGGCTGGGGTCTTAGACAAGCCGGGTGGCCCACCAGGGCAGGGTAGCCTGGGTTCCTCCTGCCTTCAGCAAGGCAGGTCAAGGGACTAGGGCAATGAGCCGCTTCCTTGAAGAGGCACTAAGACCTGTCCAAGGGATCGAAGGACCCAGCCTGCACTTGCCCACAGAGGCCATGGATGAGCAGTGTGTTCTTGCCTTTATTGCAGTCTTCTTTCCTACACTGGAACACCTGTGTGTCAACTTCCTTAAAACATCAAAAGTGGACCCCACACAGCACACTGGGAACAGGCTGAGTGAGTCCTGTCTGTCCAGCCTAGAGCTGCCAAGGACAGGGACAGCCTGCAGCAGTCTCCTGTGTCACCTCCAAAGCTGCTTCAACAATAATGCTCCCATCCTCCCCAGGCCCCCAGACCCTCCCCCTGAAGAAGCCCTAGGACTCTCCCTAGCCTCTGAGTGAGTCCTGGACAAGGAGGAGCCCTGAGGCAGGCCAGTGCTGACACCACAGTCCCTTCTGAGAGTCAAGTGCATCCTGGGGAGGCTAGTACAGACTTGGGTCACGGCCTGAGCACTGTCACCTGGCCCGTGGGAACCCAGAGGGATCTCTGGTGAGCATACATCTGACACTGCAGTCCTGAGTGCTACTCAAGGCCTTGAAATGTCCCTGCTGCTCTCGAAGCCTGTTTCTTCATCTGGAAACAGGGAAACTCCTTTGCCCACTTCCCTTGAGCTCAGAACATGGTTATAACCAAAGTCCGACTAACGTTAAAAACCTTAACTCCTACCTCATGCCTGTGGCCCCCAAGTCTTACCTCCCTTTCTAGCAAGGGAATACCGTGAAAAGACAAAAGGGGTAATTCTGAAAGGGGAGCCCAAAATACGAGCCAGTTCTGCCCAGTACGTAGGATGTAAGGGCCACTGCAAGCACACGGGGAGAGGTCTGTGAGGACATGCTGTTCTGGGGCTCACAACCATGTCCTTCTCCATCCACCACTGCTTGGGACGAGGCAAGGATACCTGGTCCTCAGTGGAATGGAACATTCCAACTTAAGTCAACAAACGGAGCAGCCCAGTTAGCGGTTATTGTAAGTGTGTATGGGTGTGAGAGGTGGGGTACTGAGTGGGCATGTGTGTTTGTGGGTGGGTGGGTGGTACAGGTGTGCTCTCAGGTTTGTGCACACCTTCTATTTCTGACTTGGTAGGTTCTGGTCTGGGCAGATGAAAGGCAGGCAGACTCCAACCAGCCCTTCCTGGGCAGGAGACCAACAAAGCCCAGATCATGCATCTCCTGCTCCCTTTAACTCACGGCCCCACCCTACAGGTCTTCGGTCATTTCTACCTCAGCTCCCTGAGGCAGGGCCTCCTGGCAGGTGTGCCCAGGGAGGCAGCTAACTCCTTCTGCCTCTGTATTCCTGGGCTGGAAATAGACAGACTTCAGAAGCCACAGACAGGAAAACGGATCCTCCCTGGGGCAAATCCAGCAGTTCTTCTGGGAAGTCATAAGCATGGAAGAGGGGACAAGGAGAAGGCTGGATGGCCTGTTATCAGGTCAGCAGCTGAGGGTGGGGTGAGAGAAAGGGACAGACAAGTGTTCTTCAATTTCTCAAAAATAGGTAAAGAAATCTTCTCTTGCCCCAAGGCAGAGACAGTATGTCATCCATTCCTTGCCCTCTGAGGTTAAGTCTACAAGGATGCTTCCCTCTACCAGGCTGAGGCCGCATAGGAGAAATGCATTCTGGGAGCCCAGGGCCACCCCCAATGCCTGCCTGTACTTCCCACACCTCCCAGCATCTTGCTCACTTCCTGCCCAGCCTTTTGGGGACTAGAGAAGCTATAGGATGTGGAGGAAATGAGCTCAGGGAGACCAAGTGCCTGGAGGGGGGGTGCCTAGGGGGGCGCAGGAGAGCAAGACCGCCCAAGGGATTCCCCAGGCCCTAACTATAAAAGAGCTAACTAACTACATGTGCTAGAAGGCACTCCCACCCAGACCTCCCAGCCTCAGGGGCAGGGAAGGAAAAGAGCCCTGAAAAGCTTGCCTGATGCTCCAGGTCCCACTTGTGGCTTCTATCAGCTCAGTCACTCCCGAGACCAGCCTCACTCCAGTTTCTGGGCTCTGGTCTTCAGGTCCTCCAGCTTTGGCTAGGTTCTGAAGCTTTAGCCTCAGAGCAGACAGGGGCTCTGGTTCCTGCTGAGGGCGGGGGCAGGCGGAGCAACACCAGACACTGTTAAAGCTAACACTCCCTCTGAGCTCCAAGTCAAGCAACAGAAGCCAGGAGGGCCCTTTAAGAGGAGGGGCTACAGCCTGGAGAAAAGAGGAAGAGGCCAGCAGGGGCCCTGGCCCCACCCTGTCATAGCCTCCCGACTGACCAAAGACTGACCGCTCCCCACTCAACACCCAGCAGAGCCACAAGGGCCCAGCGCTCTCCAGAGGATGCCTCTTGGGAGTTCAGGGACCCTGAATCCTCAGCTTCTGGCTGGCTTTTGGCTTCTGTCCTTGTCACCAACCCTGCAAGACAGAGGCCTAGTAAGGACTGTCTTCTTCACTACAAAGCTACTTCCGGCATCCCCTCCAGAAGTTCTACAGATGCAGTAATCCTTACAATTTCTTCCTACACCTGATCCTGAAGTAACAAGGTTAACCTTGGCAACCTCATCTGTCCCCCAGGGCCATAAAACTCTGACACATAAAGCCCAGACTCTAGAGGCAAGGTGGATGGATGAACAAGAAAAGCTTCTAACAGCCACCACTCACCCACAGCCTAGAAACCAGGCAGTGCTTTCAGAGCTGGGAATACCTTGTAGGATTCCTCTTTTCTTTACACTGGATGGGAAGATTCTGGACTGCAGTCAGCAGACCACCCTACACCCATAGCCTGCTCCACTGGCATTCAACTAACATAAAAGGAAACGAATGGGCCTAACATTTTCTAGGGAAAGAGGAAGATCTACTGGGGGATCAACATTCTATCAAACGAACTTCATTCATGTCTATGTAGTCAACTCAGCAATGGCCAAGTGGTCTTGGGTGACTTAGTCTTTCATGCTAGACTAAAGGGTACATCTACAGTCCCTCTGACCACACTGAATTTCATTCCCCTGAGTTCATAACCTGATTGGAACTAGATGACATACTGTTAGAGGACTTAGAGACGGGTGGATCACAAAGCTGAAAAATCACTGACATTGTTTAGACACAGCGCCACACACCTGTCCTCTTCACCTGGATCAAGCCCAAGCAAGTCTTATGTGACAAGCTCAGGGACTATGCTATGGCAGAGGCAAG
Source organism: Mus caroli (assembly GCF_978045245.1). Classification (NCBI taxonomy): domain Eukaryota; kingdom Metazoa; phylum Chordata; class Mammalia; order Rodentia; family Muridae; genus Mus; species Mus caroli. The sequence continues at coordinate 35,215,948 of NW_028227259.1, forward strand.
CAGACTTTCTAGCAGACTAGAGGGCTATCCTGTGAGACTTTCATGATATTATCCCACACCCACACCAGACCACGAGGCTGGGGACACAGAATGCACAGAAGCTGCCTTTATTCACTCGACCTGTGCACCAGTAGACAGTACAAATTAGTCCCTGACCTCTGAAGATTATCTGGAGTCTGGGGCAGTGGCTCAGTTCATAAGGCACTTGCTTTGCAAGCAGGAGACCTAAGTTCAATCCCTGGAGACCTGGACACCACATGTCTTTTTTGTAAGCAAACACCTTTAGGAATTCAAATGATAGTTAAAAGATGAATTTCTTTCTGGGGAACCCTACCCCATCATAAGATTAGCTCACTACATAGAGGTCCCTTTGAGATACCCATGCCCTTCTATTCTGGGCCTCTCCTGGCTGAGACTGCCACCTAGTGCCAATGGGAGGCTTTACAGGCTTGAAGACCACTTAGTTGCCAACAACCGAAGACAAGGGATCTGGAGCTGCTTAGTAGAGCACAGGCTAGACCCAAGATGGGTGACTTTCGTGCGTTCCCTGCTTGTACACTGTCTAATGCTCTGTGTCAGGGATTAAATGTAGTTGAGGGACAAGGATGGCAGGTGCTCACAGTCACCTCTTATTACCCAAGTGTCCAGAGGCACAGTAAATATGGCTGCTATCTCTGAGTAACACAAGAAGTCACAGGCAGGTTCATTTTCTACATGTCCAGCTAGAAAGCCTGGGCAAGCATGAAGTATTCTCCACACAAGATTCTCTCAGTCCTCCCCAATTCCTCTTTTTTTGTTCAGAAATGTCTCTTAGGAACCTCACCATAAACAACTTCTAGAAAAGTCTGCAGCCCAGCTTCATCTCCAAGTTGAGAGCGTTACATGGATCCTGAGAGATGGCCTGGGCTGGGGCAGGATAAGCTCAGCAGAAAGTATCCCATAGCATCCCAAGCCTCCAAGTCATCACTGACCAGCCTAGGACAGGCCTTGTTTGTTCCCTATTTTATTTTATACCATCCTGTCCTATTCTATTTCTGCCAAGATACCTAGAGTCTCATTCAGTAGCCAGGTTATCCTGGAACTCACTAAATAGGTCCCAAGTGGTGTTGAAATTGTGGCAATCCCCCTGCCTCAACCTCCTAAGATCTGGATTATAGGCTGACTTTGTTTTTAAACTGCACATGTTTAGACACAGGCCTCAGCTTTCCCACACAATGCCAGGGTGGCAATCTCCCAATGGTACAGAGCTGTGCTGAGGGTGTCAGGAAGAGAAGTTAGACTGGAGCATGGGTTGGAGGTTGGCCACACGGCAGCACAGCCTGAGCCACCTAATAGAGTGGCTGCATGTCTCAGAGCCAGGGGTCCCGCACAGCAGCAAAGGTAGGGCCTGGAGATCCCTGAGAGTCCTTTCTCCTCTAGAACTCAGTTCTCCGAGGACAGGTCCCGCAGTGTCAGAGAACTGCTCCAGACGGTGGCACTGCCACAGAGGCCAAGCAGGTAAGTAGGCTTTCCACAGCCAAGTTCACTCCTTGCCCATTTAACATGCACAACTGTTTTCTCAGCACCTACTGCACACTCCTTGCGGGCACATACATACACAGCCTCATCTAACAACCGCAGAAAGTCAGCAGCAACCCTGCTTCTAAGTAACACGGCTACACAATTTACATTCACTTCAAAGCTGTCCGAGCATGCGCAGTGCTGCCCACAGCTGTGCACGTGCTGGCACCGTGTGCACATCTGTGTGAAGCAGCAGTACCCTGAGGTGTGGGGAAGGAAGGAAGGAATACCAGGTGAAGCACCCGGGTCTTGCCTCCCTGTGAGGCAGCTGAGGCTGATGGTAAAGATGCAGGGCTAAGTGGGTGTCCTTGACCAGCATCCCTCAAGTCCAAGCTTGGCCTCCGCATAGCTGTATGCACCGCTCTTCAGACCTTGTTTACACAAAAGGCCCAAGAGCGAGCCCAAAGTAAGCATCCCTGTTTGTGTTTCTCAAGTGTATAGGACAGTATTTTAAAGCAAGAATTTATAGTGCTTTAAAAAAATGCAAAGAAAAATCAAATACAGCACACGGAGATAAACCAAACATCAGTATTAACAACTCCCGGGCAGAGGCATTCCCTGTAGCAGCTGATTTTCTTAACTTTTTTTTTTTAAATCTTATTTATTTTATGTGTATGAGTACACTGTAGCTGTCTTCAGATACACCAGAAGAGGGAGTCAGATCCCATTACAGATGGCTGTGAACCACCATGTGGTTGCTGGCATTTGAACTCAGGACCTCTGGAAGAGCAGTCAGTGCTCTTAACCGCTGAGCCATCTCTCCAGCCCCATACAAAAGCGTTCACAGGGCTGGAGAGATGACTCAGTTGGTACAGCGCTTGCCTGAGTTCAGATCCCCAGGATCCTCATAAACAAAACCTGGTGGAAAAAAACAAAGCAAACCATAAAACCAAAAACTAAGTGTGCTGCAATGCACCTGGACCCCAGGGACGACAACCTAAGAGGAGGGTCTGTCTCTGTAAGCTCACTACATTGGCAAGTTCCAAGACAGTGAGAGACCTTGTAGAAGGATCCCAAAGACTGACACCCGAGGCTGTCTTTTGATCTTGACCACATTGCATTTTTCTGTGCCTATACAAAACTTGTTCCTACCCCAAACATATACATGAATAAAAGCATGCACATCAAAAAAATAAAAGACTACTACACAGGAGGTTTCCATGTGTAATCAAACACATTGGGAAGCTGAGGCAGGTAGACCATCAATCTGAAGCTAGCCTGGGCTACACACTGAGCCTTGCATCTCAAAAATAAAAACAATAAAGCTGTAGCACTTTGAGAGTTTTTCGGCCTACTGTGGTGGATGATGGATGAGAAGGCCCTCACAGGCTCATACTCACCTGCATGCTTTGTCCCCAGCAGCTGACCTGTTTGGAAGGCTTAGCAGGTGTGTTCCTGGGGTTGGACTTAGAGGTTTCAAATGGCCAGGCCAGGCCTACTCTGTCTCTCTGCCTGCCTGCTGCCTATGTGTCAGGATGGAAAGCTCTAAGCTGCTGCTCCACACCATGTCTGTTTGCCACCATGATGACAATGGACTAACCTCTGAAACTGTATGCAAACCTCCAACTAAATGCTTCCTTTTGTAAGAATTATGGTGGTCACTGTGTCTCTTCACAGCTATAATGAGGGAATCTACTAGGTCCAAGCATGGGAAACAGCTCCAACAAGTTTAGCCTTTCACCTTTCTTCTCCTTGCTAAACAGATTATATTTTTAGCCCCCAAGGCCCATTCCCTTATCTGGCCACTGACTCACTCCTGAGACAAACCTCCAAGGTCCAACAATCAAACTCATTATTTGGCTAATAAGTTTAATCAGGACTTACCAACTCATCTTAGCACAGAATCTCCCTTCCCCTCTTTAAAACCCCTCTCCTGAAGACAACCAAACCTACCCGCTGCTTGCTGTCCCCACACCCCACCCCTGGAAGAAATCTTTGTGCTGAGAATTTGGTGTCTGGGTGTGTCCTGTGTGACTCTGGGGGGCCTCCGCCATCCCTTACAAATAGCACAGTAATTAAGACATGCCCTTGTGGGTTTGCCTTTTTAAGCCTCTGCAAAATGTAATGGCAAAATGCTATTTTCTGGAAACCCAGGAATGGCCCTGGCCATCCTATCATCCTGGCCAGTATTTAATTGAGGCTTGCTTCAAATTTGGTTCAGAATTGTGGTAGTGACCTTATTCTCACCCAGCAGGATTAGCACCCTTGAAGCAGGTCCTCAGGCTTATATGGCAAGCAGTTTACAGACTGAGCCACCCTTCAAGCCCCTCTGTCCTGTTTCCAAAGGATTACATATTTGCCGAAGAAAAGTGTCCATGGAACTAAACTTGTTTTGCCTTTGTTTTAGAAACAGATCTTGCTGTCCAGGCTAACCCTAAACTTATGGGCCTAACTAAGCAATATTCCTTCTTCAGCCTTCCGAGTACTAGTACTCTAGGCACGTGTCACCAATGTCCCCAAGTGTCACCTCCTACTATTATCTTGGCTCAGGCCACTCTGAGTAAGACCCTCATGTGTGTTTGCTTTGTTTTGAGACAAGGTCTCACTGTGTAACCCTGGCTGTCCTAGAGCTCCCTCGACAGCCCAGGCTGCCCTGGGATTGAGGTCTATGCCCGCATACCCAGTCCCCTCATCTGTCTTTTATTTTCACGACCTTGTAAGACCAACAGAGAGGACTGGCACTTTTCATGTTGAAACCAGTTAAGATTCTCAGGTCCAAAGGAAACTCCAGTTCCCTCAAACTCCAAAAGGCAGTCCTGAACTATAGGAGGATTTCTGGCAGTTAGATAAAAGCCAGCGTTCGGAGTGGAGCTGGTTCCCTCTACCAAAAGGAGCCATTTCCCTTATCACTGGCTATCCGTGGTGGTGCCTTTAGAATACCAAAGCACACACTGGCCTCCAGGCTCCCTCAGAATCACAAGTACCTGTTACATACTTCACACTCTTCCTTGTCCTTTCTCCCTAAACGCCAACTCACAGGCTTCCCTCCCCTAGCTACTCATTCTTATAACCCTGCTCTTTTCTTTTCTTTTTTAAGATTAATTTATTTAGTGTATGTGAGTACACTGTAGCTGTCTTCAGACACACCAGAAGAGGGCATCAGATCCCATTACAGATGGTTGTGAGCCACCATGTAGTTGCTGGGAATTGAACTCAGGACCTCTGGAAAAGCAGTTGTGCTCTTAACCACTGAGCCACCTCTCCAGCCCAACCCTGCTATTTTCAATATGCTCTCTCTCTGTCTTCTTGAGTTTCCCCTCCCTCTGTGTTCCTTTCTTTCTGCTCTGGCTATTCTTACTCTCATACCTATAAGAACACCCTTCCTTTAACCATATCACAGATGGCTCATGTCAGCAGTTTATACAAAAAGGAAGTCTTCATTCTCTACAAGTTACAATTTCTGACTCACATTTTTACCTCAGAGGACTTGTAAATTTAGCATGAATATTATAGAAGAAAGTATTCATATTCTCCTATAAAAATATTTTCCACCCTGTTCAAACTGAGGATATCCTTCTGCCTTTAGAGCAGGAGACTTATAGCAAGGGCCGTCCCTGGGGCCAGGCCCTTTTGTCTTATACCTAGGTGTGTTGTGTTCTGGAAATGTTAGCCCTTGCCTCTGGGCCTAGAAGCCAGGTATGTCATAGCACCTAAAGAACCTCCCCTGAGAGCTAGGGGCACCAGGCAAAGGCAGTACAAAGGATGAGCTATATAGCCAGTAGAGCAATAGTTCTTACTGGAGTCTCTGTGTACCAACCCTGTTGCCAAGGGCATCCTGAGGAAAGCCCATATCCATTTGACCCGCCTAACTGCAGGAGATGGAAGGAGCATCCACCAAAATGCCAGGGATGAAGAGAGGAGTCTCAAGGGCAGAAAAACAACTGTTGGTTAGGAGAGCCGTGGATGGGAAATGGTTCTCAAAAAAGCCGCAGGAACAGCTGGGCGTGGTGGCACACGCCTTTAATCCCAGCACTCGGGAGGCAGAGGCAGGCAGATTTCTGAGTTCGAGGCCAGCCTGGTCTACAAAGCGAGTTCCAGAACAGCCAGGGCTATACAGAGAAACTCTGTCTCGAAAAACCACACACACACACACACACACACACAAACCGCTCGAGGAATGCAAAATGGGTCGCTGAAGGAAACCTATGAACTCCTCCTTTTCAGAGATCTGCTGTCCTTTCCCAATCTCCTTCCAAAAAAAGCAGTGTGTGTGAGCTGCAGAAGGGGGCTCAGGATGGGGGTGGTGCATGGGTGAGTGTCCAAAGACCAGAAAAAGAACCAAATCTATAAGTAAGCTGAAGAGCAACATATTCTTCCTTCCTTCCTTTCTTTTAAGATTTAGTTATTTTATGTGCATGGATATTTGGCCTGCATATATGTCTAGATTCTCTAGAACTGGGGTTATAGTTATGAGCTGCTGTGTGAGTACTAGGAAACAAACCCAGGTCTCCTGAAAGTATAGCCAGTGTTCTTAACCACTGAGCTACCTCTGTAGCTCTAGACAGCAACATATTTTCAACTAGATATCCTGTAATCCAAAAGTGTGATCTACAAAAACATTAGCCAATATATGGGAAAGAGGCAATGTGCAATATGCCATTAAAATGCCAAAAAATATCTTTATGTCTTATGGGGAGAAATGGACAGAATATTTAAAATCATAATTGCCTGCAATGTAATATACAGATGACAGCAGGTACACCTGGTGGTCCCCTGTCCCTGCTGCTCATAAGCAAAGGTCTCTCAGTGCTTCCTCAGGTGGAAGACCAGAAGGCAGGCCTGCACAGCCCAAGTGTACAGGTTCTTTGATCAGGATCCCAGGCAGTTACAGAACATCACCAGTTCCTGCAGAGTTCCTCAGCAGTCCCTGGGTTCCTCAATCCTCAGCTCCCTTTGGGAAGCCACACTGCTTACTGACTGATAACACCCAACTGAGACAAGAACCGCAGCCAGAGAAAGTGGCATTCAGGCTGTGCACGATCCATACCACAGGACTACAGAGAACAACATGACACTTGTTGAAATTTTTAAAAATTAATTTCTGACTATGGGTCTTTGTCTGCATGTATATCTGTGCACCATGTATGTGCCTGGTATAAGTAGAGGTCAGAAAAGATTTTGAACCCTCTGGGAATGGAGTTACGGAGTTTGTGAGTCACTAAATGGGAACTGGGAACTGGGAACTGGGAACTGATCCTAGTTCCTCTAGAAGAGCAGCTAGTGCCTCCCTTAACTGCTGAGTGAGCTCTCTAGCTCTCTATAAGGCTGGATCTCAATGTTGCCTGCAGGCCCAGTGTAATAAAGCTTTGGTTCCGAGCACTGCACTGATGCTGAGAAGTGGGGTAGAATCTCTAAAAGGAGAAGGATACACTGATCATGGAACATTGAACTTCCAGCCTTCCTTCCTTTCCTTTCCTTTTTCTTTTCCCTGAGACTGTGTTTCTCTGTGTAGCCCTGGCTGTCCTGGAACTCAGAAATCCGCCTGCCTCTGCCTCCCAAGTGCTGGGATTAAAGGTGTGTGCCACCACCGCTCGGCTGAAAATGTAGTTGTCAAAAGTTTGACAATTTCTTATAAAAATATATACTTAGTAAATGAACAAGTAATTTTATTTTTAGGTAATATAAAAGAAATGTAGGAGCTGGGATAATGGCTCCAAGTCCCAGCGCCAATTCTGTGACTCACAGCCATTTTAACTCCAGTTCCAAGGGACCTGGCACCCTTTTCTTCTGACTTTTAAGGGCACAAGGAATACATGCAATGTGCATGTACACACAGATACACAGACAGACAGACACACAGAGTAAGATAGTGTTACATATAAAATAAGTAAATCTAAAAAAAAATTAAAAAGTGGGCTGGAGAGATATGGCTCAGAGGTTAAGAGCACTGACTGCTCTTCCAGAGGTCCTGAGTTCAAGTCCTAGCAATCACATGGTGGCTCACAACCATCTAGATTGAGATCTGATAGCCTCTTCTGGTGTGCATACAGAACACTGTACACAAAATAGGTAAATAAATCTCCCACCAAAAACTCCCTGTAGGACCCACATACACTTTGCCACCAAGAACACCCCGTGGTACCCATACAATCTTCCCCACTCTGGTCTAACTTCCCCATTTGCAGAAGTGCATGCATTCAGTACAAGTCAGACTTGGCAGTGTGATCTTTTCCTGGGCTAATGACATGCATTACAATACTACCTAGAGTGGCACAGAACTACTTGACCCAGTTAACCATGAAAACACAAAGGCATAGCCAATATCCTATAATCTACTGAGCTGCTGAGCCATGATGCTCAGTAGGCTTGATATGTTAAATACAATTTTTATTTAATACATTTCAATCGATGATAGGTTTGTCAGGAAACAGCTCCACCCCAAGCGAGGGAATGTCTGTCCTACCTGGCAGAAAAAACAAAACAAAAACAAAAACAAAAAACTACCAACGTATGTGATGTTAACACAAATTTTCTCCCTCTCCTCCCCTCTCCTCTTATCCTCCCTCCCCTTCTCTTCTCTGCTCTTTCTCCCTCACCTCCTCTTTGTCTCCCCATTTAGACAGGGTTTCAACAATATAGCCAAGGCTAGCCTGGAGTTCCCAGTGTAGACCAGTACTCTCTGAGAGCTTCCTACCTCAGCTTCCCTAGTGATGGGACTAAGGGTGCATGTCACCATGCCCCACTACAACTCTCTAAAATGTTATGCTCAATGAAACCACATGTAACACATAATACTACATGGTTGCATTTCTATAAAACTGTAGAACAGTAGCTCTAGTGCATGCAGTGATTGTCTAGAAGTGTGGAGGACACTGACTGCAGGGACACAGATGTGCCTGTGACAGTGGTTACATGGGAATATACATTCATCAAGACCATGGAGTTTATGCTTCAAAAACTGTATTTGACTGCCAATTAACACCACGGTATAATCCTAGAACTCAGGTAAAGCAGGAAGATCGCCAGTTTTGAGGCCATACTGAGCTATATAGTGAGATCCTATCTCAAGAGTAAGTAAATAAATAAATAAATAAATAAATAAATAAACCCTTAGTAAGGTTTTGTGTTTCCTTTTTAACCAATTAATTTTTACATCTGTATAGAATTAAAGTTGCTCTTAGGACTGAGCATGTAGCTCAGTTGGTAGAGTGTTTGTGTGGCATGTATGTAGTACTCCTGAGTTTAAACCCCAGTACTGTATAAACCAAGCATGGTGCTGCACTCCTGTAATCCCAGCACTTGTACGGTAGAGTCAGGAGGATCAGGAGTTCAAAGCCAGACTCAGCTAAACAGCAAGTTCAAAACCAGTCTGGGCTACAAGAAACAATCTCCTCCATCTCCTCCTCCTCCTCCGCCTCAGCCGCCTCCTCCTCCTCAGCCACCTCCTCCTCTTCCTCCTCCGCCTCCTCCGCCTCCTCCTCCTCTTCCTTCTTTTCTTCTTTATTTAAACAAGAATAATTTCTCTCAAAAATTTCATGATATACAAGAATATATGGTGTGGCATCTTTAATACACCTTTTCTCTTTATATCAACATGAAACTAACAGCTCATCTCCACCTGCCACATCTCTGAGATATACTTCTGACTAGAAATAAGCTTTACACTACTCCCATCCAAACAAAAACTAAAATTAGTACCAAGGAAATGAGAGGAAAGAGAAAAGCACAAAGCAAGTCAGATGGTAAGCCTTTCTCGTGGCTAGATATCCTAAGGAATGTTAAACAAGAGTCTTTTCTATCAAATACTGTAAAACCTGAGCTTAGAACAAAGAATTAAAATTACTTTATTGCCCCACTTGTAGGAGTTTTATGCAAAGGTCTAAATCCTCCTCCATCTAGTAAATTGTTGTTTACTTAAAGGCCCACTGCTCTATTTTAGCATCGTGATGGCCTGGGCAGTGGACCCTTTCTCTTTCTCCTTCACTTACTGAGCCAATTCTTTCCAGACTAGCCAACTGAATAAGATAGTGAGGGCGGACTCCAGTCAGTTGGGAAAAAGACAGTCACCACCTGAGTCAGATAAAAACCCAATGCACTTCCTGTCTCTGTGTGTCTACTCTTTGTCAAAAATAAAGTTTGAGTGAATAAATAAATTAGTGATGAAAAAAAAAGACTAAAGTTTGAGGCAGGCATAGTTGGCCTCTGCATGGGCTCCTACCTCCAGGCTCCTACCCTGTTTGCGTTCTTGCTTTTTGTTTGAACAGAGATGGGGAAGTATAAGTAACATAAAGCCTTTCCTCCTCACTTTGCTTTTGGCTAAGTTGTTTCATCACAACAACAGAAATCCTAAAATAGAAATGGGTACAGTTTGTGGGATACTAGTGTGGCAATCCTGACCATGGGTTTTGGGGAGGACTGTTGGAGGGATGCCGGAACTCTGGGCTAGAAAAGCCACTGAATGTTCAAATCTTAGCAAGCTGTTCTGAGAACTTGGGCCATTAGAATGCTGAGAGCTATGCACAAATTTTAGTGTAAGCGATAAGGCAACTCCATTTTGTACCTGCTATCTACTTTAGTACCTTTGGCCTCTGACCTAAATTCCTGAAAAGCCCTTACCTCCTCTCCAGAACTGTGTAGCTACGTGAAGTGATTGGTCACGTGTTCTGGCTTCTGTAGACTTACTTATCACTGTGAGCATGGGGAATGAGGCAGATCCTTACAGAGCTGTAAATTCTGCAGCAGTGAAGTAATTGTGGTGTCAGCCTTAAAAAGCCTTCCCTCCACTTGCTTCTGTGCAGCATCTCTGACTTGGCGTTAGAGACTGCGGTCCTGCTAACAGTTATTTGGCTAGTTATAATCTACATTGAGTCGGTAGTCTTTCCCCAGTGGCCTCAAACTCCATAACATTAGAATGAAGCAAAGGCTCAAGACCATTTAATATTTTGATTTAAGATTCTGTGGTTCTGCCGGGCCATGGTGGCGCACGCCTTTAATCCCAGCACTTGGGAGGCAGAGGCAGGCGGATTTCTGAGTTCGAGGCCAGCCTGGTCTACAGAGTGAGTTCCAGGACAGCCAGAGCTACACAGAGAAACCCTGTCTCAAACAAACAAACAAACAAACAAGCGATTCTGTGGTTCTGCTCAGCTGGTCCTGACGAGTCTTCTGTAACCGAAGAGCCCAGATCACTGTAATCTTCAAATGCCAGTCTATGGGAGCCATGCCTTTCAAACCTCCACATTCCATTCCTTGGCCCCCAAAGGCTTTCAGCCATAACATAAGGCAAAATACATTTAGTCCAACTTCCAAAGTCCCCATAGTCTTACCACAATCTCAACAATGTTTGAAAGTCCAAAGTTCAAAGTCTTGTCTGAGATTCATGCAATCTCTTAACTGTAACCCCCTATAAAATAAAATCAAAAGCAGATCTATCCTTCCAACTATCATGTGCATAAGGAAGGGAGCGTGGTGAGGAAATACTGGACCAAAGCAAGAGAGAAAATCAGCTGGGCCAACTCCAAACTTTGCATCTCCATGTATGATATCAAAGCGCTCTTCAGATCTCCACTCCTTTCAGCTTTGTTGACTGCAGCAGACTTCTTTCTCTTGGGCTGATCCCACTCCCTGTTTGTAGCTTTCTTCGGCAGATCTCCCAGAGCTCTGGCAATCCAAGCTTCACCTTCACAGTTTCACACAGTGGCCTCGCTGGGCCTCCATGCAGGGACACCCACTTTCCTTAGTCAGGAGGGAGATTCCATAACCCCTTTCTTCTATTCTTGACTCTAAAGCCTGAACCACGTGGCTAAAGTTACCGAGTTCCATTGCTTGCTGTGGCTGGAATATGTTCAACTGTATCGTCACCAGCTTGTTTCCCGTGATTTATTCACTCTAAGGTTGGCTGTTCTAGAACTTGCTCTGTAGGCTCACCTGGAACTCAGAGACCTGCATGTCTCTGTCTCCTGAGTGCTGGGATAAAAGGCAGGAACCATCACTCCTAGACTTTTCTTTAATTTCTTTTCTCTAGATGGAAGCTTAGCTTGGTAGAATCTCACCCCAGGTCATCACTCTGTTAATCCCATTTAATATCCTTGAACACAGGATTTAGCTCCATTCCATTTTCTGGTTCACCTAATTTAATACTTGAACAATACCTGCTGTATTTTTCCTTTCTACGCTTGCTCCATTTCAACAACAACAACAACATGCTCAACAACAACATGCTATTCCTAAGAGTGAAACCCACAGGACAGAATCTATGCTAGGCTGTTTTAAGACCTCATTTGTCAATGCAGTTAATCTAAATCTCTTCACCTTAGCCTCAGGCAGACTCCTTGGACAAGGGCAAAAGCAACCACATTCTTCACCACAATCTTTAGACAACATTCTAAAATCATTTTTTCCCCTAAAACTTCTTGAACCGGGCACCCACAGTTCAAATCACCCTTGAGTTCTTGGAACAAACCTATGTCTGCCACCAAACGCTGAGGTAACAGGGACATGCTGCCATGGATGGCTTTTCATCCTTGTGCAGTGAACACTATTACACACCTCCCCAGCTCCCTAAATTTGTCATTTTCAAAGTTCTACCAGAATGAATGGTCACAATTGGGAAAATTTCTTTTATTTGCAATGAGTTTAGGCAGGTACTGGAGATAAGGGGTGCTGCCAATTCAAGTCTCTCCTCACTCTGCTGCCACCACAAAATATTCTAGCATCAACCCAGTGCACACTACTCTCTATGAGATGAAATGCTGGCATCTTACTCGAAAACCCAGGAGTTCCGTAGCCGTGTTACTCACGTAAGGGATGGTTACCTAGAACTCCCACAATTCTTTACCTACAGGTGTCTGCGAACTCCCATTGCATAGGCCATTCCACATCAGTGTCTTGCCAGTCTAGGATTGGGACCCTGCAAGATCCTTTTACAGCCATCATGTAAAAATCATGGCACACACCTTTTAATATCATGTAGAGAATGAGGTAAAAAAAATGACAAGTTTGAGGCCAACCTAAGCAAGTTAGTGAGACTCTGACTCAAAGTAAAATTAAAAAGGACTAGACTATAGCTCAGTGGGAAAGCAAGCATGCAGCCTGCATGACACCCTGGGTTCAATCCTTAGTGTCACAGAGAAATGGAGAGGAGAGAAAGGAGAGGAAGGGAAGGGAAGAGGGATGGAGACAAGGAAGAAGGGATAGGAAAGAAGGAACAGGAGGAGGGAGGAAACACTGGCTTCTATAGGAGGAAATTGGTCAAAACCCACAGTACTACAGAGCCTATCCTGGAAGGAGGCCCATCACATAGCAATGGCACCAAAATTAGCGACAGAGACTGAGGAACATGGAGGAGCATCAGCTGCTTTCCCACTCAACCTTCTACTCTACAATTAAATATACAGAGGACCAGGGAGAGAGTGACACTTCCAAGTTCATACAGGTGGTATGTGTGACTTGCCACCAGCAAGCTGAGGTCGTGTCAGCTGAGGAAGACAAACAGTATGGAGGGAGGTCTGAGAGAATCCAAATACCAGAAAGCTTCAGTCCTCACCCTCTTCTGCCTAGTACTGGGACCAGTCACAGATCATCTGATGAATCAAGTCATTCTTTTGTTAAATTATGGATGAAGAAAAGACAGTCTTGTGGGGCTTTTTGTAAATATGTATGAGTGTAGTGTGTGACATGTATGCACTGGTATCAGAACAGAGGCTAGATGTCAGGTGTCGGCTCTACCACCCTCTTCCCTGTTCCCTCGAAACAGAGCGTCCACTGAACCTAGGTGAAAGGCAGCAGTCCAGCAATCCTCTTGTGTCTGCCCTCCCATGGTGGTGAAGTTACAAGCACCCGTCACCAGGTCCAGCTTGCACCTCATGCTTCAGATGCTCTTACTTGATGAGCCATGTTCTTGGCCCTAAATTACAGCTTTACATCGAATTTCCATAAGTACTGAACGTCCACTGAATCAGAGGCTCATCCTGGCCATAGAAAGCAGAGGTGTTGGAAGAGGTGCTGCATTATGTAAGATGCACTGTTCAGGAACACTGTGGCTGCCCCATCCCCCTTACGTGACAATCTGGTATGGAGCATTCTGAGTGCTAATAAAACAATTTGATTATAACAGTCTGGTTCCTGGTGAGAAAGAATTCTTATTACAAAAACCAACATGTCACCTGTCTTAGTCCCAGAACAATAGCCAAGATGGCTGCTGACAATACGAGTGCAAGCAATGATTCCAACAGCAAGCACTTTCTGCTCACAGTGCAGGGGAGACCAGGGCCAGGTCTTTGAATAGAAGACAAGCTTTATAGCATATCAAAGGTGTGATTCCTACAGCCATCCAAAATCCACCAGATACACGAGACCCAAGAAAGCAAATGTGATTTGTTCAAACAATCGCATTTAGAAAGTCACAGCTGTTTGAGATGAGAAGACATCAGTCCTACCTCCCAGTGACTAGCAAGTTTGGGCGGGATCTCCAAGCCCAGCTTCTCAAGCTTCCGTTCCCTGTACTTCTCATACTGCCGGTACCCAGCATACCCTCCACCTGTTGCCAACAGGATGGGCACAGGGCGCAGGAGGAACAAGGATCGGACAGGAGCAGTATGGAAATTTCTGACACCTGTAACAGGGAAAAGAAAACAAGGAGATTCTAAGCATGGGAGACAGAAGTAAAAATGAGTCATGCAATCCCAGTACCACAAGAGAGCCCGAAAGACAACCTTAGTGAAGGTGACTGGACTGGAGAGGAAGACTGAGGAACAGCTCCTAAGACCCTTCTTCAAGTCACGTCACTCAGTAGAGGACAGGCATCTTGGCTATGGAACCAGTCATGGACTGAAAACAAAAACTCTGAACTACACTGGGCTTCATTATATAGGCCTATGATCCCAGCTACTGCTGAGGCCAGCCTGGGTGACTCAGGGAGACACAATCTCAAAATAACAAATCAAAACTGGCCTACTGAACTAGCTCGGTAATGGAGACTCACCCAGGATATGTAAGCCCTTTGATCCATCGCTGGCACCAAATAAATAAATAAATAAATAAATAAATAAATAAATAAATAAATAAAGGATGGTCGGTTGTGGTAGCTCCCACCTTTAATCTCAGTACCTGGGAGGCAGAGGCAGGTAGATCTCTGATTTCAAGGCCAGCCTAACTATATAGAGGTCTACGCCAAGCAGAGATACATAGACCCTGTCTCACAACATCAAAAACAAAAACAAACCAGAATCATAAACAAATGAAGGAGAGAGGGTGAGATAGATAAGAAAATCTCAACGAGGCTTAGAAACTAATCAAGGTGGGCTCAGCTGTCTACCGACATGCTACACACACCAGTTCTCACCCTGGCTCTTCTCTCAGAAGTTACATGAGGTGATTTACAATTCTGGCCTTTACAAGTCACACTAGGCTCTGACATTCTAAAACACACAAGCGTATACACTCCTGATAAGGAGCAACCCCAGCCAGACACAGAGAGACGCATCATGATCTTACTCATAGATGGAATCTAGAAAGGTAGCGGGCTAGAATATCCCAGTGGTAGAGCACGTGCTTAGCATGTAATA
This sequence comes from Mus caroli, assembly GCF_978045245.1. Taxonomy (NCBI): domain Eukaryota; kingdom Metazoa; phylum Chordata; class Mammalia; order Rodentia; family Muridae; genus Mus; species Mus caroli. The sequence goes on from NW_028227259.1 coordinate 35,231,010, forward strand.
AGGGTTGATCTCCAGCACTGCAAAATAACTGTTTTTAAAGGTGGTTAGAGTAAGAGCTGGGACAGGAAAGCCAAGGTCACACGTTGTGAAGGGCCTAAGGTACAATAAAAGGATTATTAACATTATATAGTAATAACTTGCCAAAAGAGAACAGACAATGACTTCACTGTGTATCTCTAGATAAACACGTCAGCACTCCATCCTGTTGGCTGACCTGGTGGTACACTCCTATAACCCCAACACCCAGGAGGGTGGAGGAAGGGGGATAGTGTTCAAGGCCAGCCTGGGCTCAACAGCAAGACTCTATCTCAAATAAAAAAAAACAAACAAAAAAGCAAAACAAAACCACCATGCAATATGCCTTAAATACATACAACTGAAGAAACCAAAGCACATCAAGACCCCTCAGGAGCCGAGTCATGAACAGCAAAGTAGATGGGTGCCATGACGTGATTGGGGGGGCCACAGTGCCTAATTTCAGTGGCTGCTTTTAGTTGTTTTCAGATAGGGTCTCACAGATCCCAGGCCAACCTCAAACTGTGTAACTAAGACTGGCCTGATGCTCCTGCCTCCGGCTTTCAAGGGCTGGGTCTCTGTGTGTTGTCATCACAACCAGCACATTCTTTTGTCACTGTTTATGCCCCTGAGGTACTGGGACTGACCCTAGGGTCTGCCTGGGGTCTTACTCATACTACAGAGCTACAGTCACACCACTGAGGTACATTCACACTCAAACCACTGGCTCTTTTAAAACTGTTATTTATTTAACCTGTGTATGTATGCACAGACATAAATGTGCACACAGGCACCGAGTGGATCCTGAGAACCAAACAAGTTATCAGATAGCTGATAGCAAGAGCCTTTACCCACCAAACCAGCTCACTGACACGCTGGCTCTTTTTTTAAAATAAGCAAATATGGATGTAATAAATCTTGCTCATTGTCTAATCATGCCTAATGATCCTGCCACTTGGCAGGTTATCTGTTGGAGCAGCCTGTCTTGCCTTGGACAGGTAACATTGGGAGTAAGGGTCTCCAAGAGGGAAACATGAGTCACATGCTGCAATAACTTCCATCCTGTAAAGGGTCACAGTCATCTTTTTCTCTGGCAGTCTCCTCAACCATCCACTCAGGAGTGACACTGCCCTTCAATGTGTGTTTCAATAAACAGTCCTGAAAGGCCAAGGTCAGACTCCTGTCTCTGGGTTTCTCTCTCTCTCTCTCTCTCTCTCTCTCTCTCTCTCTCTCTCTCTCTCTCAGTTTAGTCTATGTGTACTGGTGTTCTGCCTGCATGTATGTGTGTGAGTGTATCAGATATTGGAGTTAGAGACAGTTGTGAGCTGATGTGGGCACAGAGAATTGTCCTCCAGGAGAGCAGTTAGTGCTCTTAACCACTGAGCCATCTCTCCAGCCTCTGCTTCCTATCTATTTAAGCTGTCTCAGAAACCTAACAAATACTAACTTAAAAACCAAAAAGACAGAACTCGGGGGCTGGAGAGATGGCTCAGCGGTTAGGAGAACTGACTGTTCTTCCAAAGGTCCTAAGTTCAAATCCCAGCAACCACATGGTGGCTCACAACCATCTATAATGAGATCTGACGCCCTCTTCTGGTGCAGCTGAAGACAGCTACAGTGTACTTAATGATAATAAATAAATCTTTAAAAAAAAAGACAGAACTCTGATCAAGAAAGACTTGTCAGAGTGTGACAGTGCAAGACACTGCATCCATCTTGGATTCTTGCCAAGACCATTTTAGGTTTCACTGCCTTGATAGAGAATCCTATGGAAAATTCCCTGATTCTATTCTAGGAACCTGAGGTCAAGATGCCCCAGCTAACTTTATCTTAGCTTCTGTTAGACAGCCTGCTTGTGCAGGACCCACTCTGGCTAAACACTTATTTTACTTTCTGTTAAACTGTTCCCTTGCCCCAAACCTCCCCCTGCAGCTGCTGCATGAGATAGATACCAGGATGTGAGGGGTTTTGCCTTTAAAACCCCTTACCCTAAACACTTGGGTCCCAAATACCTGAATGTAGTCCCAGACAGCAGGAATAGAGATTTTCAACTGACTATAAACCGTGTCTGTGTGGTGACCCTTGGTGGGCTCCCGTAAGGAGAGCAAGATCTACCTTTCACTTTGCTCTTTCTGAACTGACTAGTGATGACACCCAGTCTGCAGCCAACACCCACAGGCACAGTGCTCAATGTTTCCTGCTACCTTTCTTTGGTTCTGTTTTTAAAGGCAGGGTCTTCTCTTTATGCCAGGCTGGGCTCAAGCTCAAAGCAGTGTTCCTGCTTCAGTCTCCCAAGTGCTGGAGTAGCAACCACCACACTCAGTTTCATCTATAGGTTTTCCTCTTGACTTTTCTTTCTCTTCTTTTTGTAATTATATGAGTGTTTGTGATCGTGTGAGTGCAGGTGACAGCCAAATGCAGAAGACATCTGGTCCCCTGGTGCTGGAGTTACAGGTAGGCTTGATGACCAGGAGTTAAGATTCCTGGGTAGGCAGACAGAGGGGAAGAGGGGGCCATGGCTTGGTAATAAAGGTGGCATCCTTACAGGATGCCTGGCCTCTGACTTGAGACAGCCTTCTCCCCCACTCGCTGACTTGAGACAAAAACCTGGCAGCTTAAAACCAAGGCCTTGTAGGCCTTGCCCCTGTACAACTGGTCCCCTGCTGATGGACTGCTTCAACAAGTTCAAGGTCAGCTCTTGACACAGAACAGTTCTGGGACAACCAACAGCCATCTTTCTTCAAATTGACCAACCTTAAATTAGGGGAGAAAAACTCTTCATTGACTTAAAATAGTTGATCCCTTGAAAAGAGACTAGAGTTTTTGGCTTCCCAAGTTCAATCTCTGCTTTGCAGAGCATTGTTCTCTGTGTCTGCTGCATGTATGCATGCGTCTCACCTCCCCAACCCATAATGAACTCCACTCAACTGCTGGTTCTGACTGCAGAGTTTGAGATTTCTTCAGCCTATCACTTTGGGGGCTCATCCAGGATTTCTTCTGAGGAAGCTGACTCTTCAGAAATCAGGCTAAACCCTGAAAGGATAAGAAGGTGTGTCCACGGGCTGGTGAGATGGCTCAGTGGGTAAGAGCACCCGACTGCTCTCCCGAAGGTCCAGAGTTCAAATCCCAGCAACCACATGGTGGCTCACAACCATCCGTAACGAGATCTGGCGCCCTCTTCTGGAGTGTCTGAAGACAGCTACAGTGTACTTACATATAATAAATAAAAAAAAAAAAAAAAGAAAGTAACAGTTTAAAAAAAAAAAAAAAAGAAGGTGTGTCCACTAAGCAGCTGGCACCTTCCCTGTCCTGGAACAGGACTGGTCATTTTATTTTCTTTCTTACAAGGAAGAGAGTATGAACCCTAGGAAACCAATTAAACTGGTAACTAGAAGTCTGTGAACAGGCTCTAAAACTATACTACTAACTTAGTCTGGCTCCACAGCAGTGGTACCTCGCTCTGATCGCTGCCTCTGGTGCCTGAAGGAAGGATATTTTTAGGGAAATAGTTACTACGTGGAGACTGGCAAATCTTTGGATTTTTCAAAGCATGGAATCTCCTATCTTGTCACCTTTGTCACCTTTGAAACTTAGATAGGCTAACTACTGTTTTAACAAACTGGGTGATATCTAAATTTCTTCTCTCCCTCTCTTTAGGAAAAAAAAAGCTATGAGCGACCTCACAATGATCAGAGCTCCTTTGCTCCCTAACCGTATTCGACAGAATTCCTTCCGTTGCTTTATTTTGCTGAGGACAAGGTACTGCTTCCTCCTACAACCATGCTAACTAACCAAAGTGTCTGTTTAAAGAAAAGGGCAGAAAGGTCCATATTTAATCTGTGAGATGTGTGGATCCCACAGGGTCTTGTGCCTGAAGGGAGAGGGGTTCACCTTATGAGGGAACTGGGCTAATCCTGAATGAAAAACAACCGTGTAGCTTGTCACCGTCTTGGCTGATGGCTTCATTAAGATGGAAGCAATCATGTGGTCAGCAGCCATCACTGCTAATAAAGAAGGTCAATGCCGGGCTGGTGAGATGGCTCAGTGGGTAAGAGCACCCGACTGCTCTTCCAAAGGTCCAGAGTTCAAATCCCAGCAACCACATGGTGGCTAACAACCATCCGTAACGAGATCTGGCGCCCTCTCCTGGAGTGTCTGAAGACAGCTACAGTGTACTTACATATAATAAATAAATAAATCTTTAAAAAAAAAAAAAAAAAAAAAAGGAAGGTCAATGCCATATGACTTCACTGCCATCTTGGTTAATGTAACCACATGGCATAAACCAAACATGGCAGTATCCATAAAGTTTCCTGTTCCTACTGTACCCTCTGGTTATCACTCTATCTGTTTCTCTGTTCTCTCTCTCTGTCTCTCTCTATATATACATTTTTTTTTTGTTGTACAGGGATTTAAGCCCAATTTACATATGATGAATTACAAGAAGTGCCCTCCTAATTTAGTGGTGGGTCACAAATTGGGCCCCTAAGACAGTGGCACAGCTGCCAATACCCTACAGTGGCAACCCAAGCTTACCTGGGGTAGATGGTCATGAGGAAACAGAAACCTAACACTAACATTTCTCAGAAACTCAGTGACTTGGGAACTTTGTTCATCAGGTAACTGCAGTTTCTTCATTCCCCCCTAACCAGCCATCCACCTCAGAAGGATATCTTCTACCCATAAACTGGACTGATTACATCAGGAACAGACCCCTTCCTGCTAGGCTCACCTCAGGCAACCTATAAGTCAAGACAAGGAAAAAAAATCTCCCAAGGGGGAGAAACCTTGTGAAGGCTCTAGTTCTCCCAGGGTGAGCTGCAATTCTCCACCCTGCTAAGACAGCTTGGCAGTCTGATCCCCGGTAAACTTTTATTCTATCCGTGGAGTGGTCTTGTTTGGTGGATTTGTTGTGCTTAGTTATATTTATACAGTATTTAAAAAAAAATCATAAGTGTTTATCATGTTTGCTTCCTATTTGGAATAATAATAATAATAATAATAATAATAATAATATTTTTATAGCTCAAAAGAATAAAATGGACACAAGGTCAGGTAGGCCCTAAGACACGACAATTGTTTCAGCTAATACTCCAGATCCACTGGAGTCCTATTTCCCTTCGTAGGAGATAGAGGTTACTTAATCTTACAGCACACACAAAAAATGACCATTATTTAGATCCCAGAAAAGGATATAAAAAACAAAAAGGTCTGTCTCACAGAATGCATGTCATCTTAACCTTGATCTGCCCTACTGACCAGAGTGTGTCTGTAGGGAACTCAGTCTGTCCTGTGGATGGGGTTAGAAGGAAACACATCCGACAAGCACATCTAGGGTACACTTGAACTCCAGGCCGCACACTAGGAACCAGCCACAGCGACCATCCTTGGATTGGCTATGTATGCCCTTTCTGGATGCTGGGCTGACAGACTCAGGGAGGATTGGGTGAACCGTCATCCATTTCTCCCTCCTTACTTTCACTTTAATGATTGGAACAGAATCTTCCAAGATTACTTCCAACTCCCCACCAGCTTGCCTCCTGGATGACTGTAGCAAGTTAAAGTCCCTCGGGTGCTTAGGAGAAGGTTTTCGTCTCTTTCTCAACCAGTGCATGGTCTAAGTACCTTCTATGAAAAATCAGAAGTGGCTCTCCTAGGCAGCTCTGAATTACAATGTCATCCTTCAATTAGAGCTGCTTTGTAAACAAGAGAGATCTCCCCTAAAATTTTCTATTTCTAAATTTTCTCTTCCTTTCAGGATCATCAAGACCTTACTAAATACTGCAGGATAGACCCACAGATGCTAGCTATAGCAGACTTAGATGTGTTCAATCAAGGTTTATTTTACAGTGCTTAATTTCCAATTAGGCTTTACCTAAACACTAAAAACACCTAACTGGTGCAACTGAGCCTCCGGGTACTCAACAACCATATTTGGAGGCATAAACTTAGTGGAATTAGATGTTCCCCCCACCCCCCATCCTTCAAGGTCAACTAAGTCCGAGGGAACTGTGGGGTGTCTCTCAAAATGACCTGTACTATAACTGTGGAAGGTAACTCATTCGCTGTTCAGGAAGGAGTGGACTATAATAAGTGTCCAGTCTACAAAAGAAGGGGAAAAAAAAACCTCCACACTCCCAAATGAAGCAATGGTCAAGCCAGGCCTTTGACTTAGCCTAACAGAGGCACTGACTGTCAAAAAAAAAAAAAAAAAAAAAAAAACAACTAGAGGAGACAGAAGCTCTGCCCAAGACCAAGTTACCCTTGAGAACCGGATCTTCAACCCTGAAAGGAAGAAAGAGAGAAAGAAAGAAAGAGAGAAAGAAAGAAATAAAGAAAGAAAGAAAGAAAGAAAGAGAGAGAAAGAAAAAAGAAGAGAAGAGAAGAGAAGAGAAGAGAAGAGAAGAGAAGAGAAGAGAAGAGAAGAGAAGAGAAGAGAAGAAAATTAATTTTGGCCATCTACATAGTCTTCAACACCCAGCAGGAAAGTATAGCCTGGTGTAAAATGATGGTGTTTCTTTCTCAGTCCTCAGACACTATGCTCAACAATGAGATGCTATTTGGACAGCGATGTCTTACTAGTGATTTGCTTCCTGGTGGCCTTATCTGTTTCTAGAAGGGTCCTTTTTACAGCTGTAATATGATGTCCTGTATCCTAACCAATCATGTTCCCTGTCAGATACCCTGTTGTCAAACTCACAGGTTTGGGAAATTACTCAACATATCAAAATGGGCTGGGTATGGTGGTGTACACCTTTAATGCCAGCACTCAGAATGGAGAGACAGGTGGATCCCTCAGATTTGTGGCCAGCCTGGTCTACATATGGAGCTCCAGGATAGCCAGGGATACACAGAGACTCTGTCTCAAAAAACAATAAACAAAAAAACCCCAAACAAACAAAAGCAAAACAAACCAAAACCAAAAAAAAAAAAAAAAAGTCAAAACAATGTCTCTGGAACATTACTGGAAAACCCTACAAAAAGGTATTTCTCTTTTAAAATGTCAATTAGATGCTAATGTCTGGTTGTGACTTCAACAAATGGAGTCTAGATTTCACTTGTGTTTGGCCCCTATTATCCATCTCCACAGGACATTCTAGCTAGCATATGGCCAGAAGCACTGCTTGCTGGCAATGTGATTCGCTTCCTGCCACAGGCCTTCTGCAGGCTTCTGGAAGCAAGACTCTGATACAAAGTTCTCAGCTACACAGTTATGCCTCACCTTGTTAAACAAACTTAGGTGAATTATGAGGCTGAGGAATTTTCTATTAACCTTGTCTGTTCCCTAAGAGGTTGTAGCAGAAGAAACCCAATGGCTGAAGAAAGGTTCCTTGAGCTCTTAAGCCAAACAAATGGCATCCCCACCAGTGTACATCTTATGGTAGATGATGGTGACAGAAAAATCATCAATGTTGTTGACACTTATGACAAAGACTGCTGAGGAGTCTCTTGATGGCGTTCTTGCCTGCTCTGTTCCTAAGGGCAAAACTGCCCCAGCTATTTTTCTAACTATGCTAGGTAGGAATTATACTTCCAAAGTGTCACTTTTCATGTTACAAATGCTACTTCATTCATACAACAACTCCAAAGATACACGCATCACCAAATGGCTGTCCGGTGCTCTATCTTTGCCACTGCTATTTTACCATGGTCCTCCTTAGATCAATCTTCCCCTGAGGCCCATGACTGCTGCTCCTTCATGATCACTCCTTTGACATTTGAAGCAGCTAAGAGCAGAAAACTCTTCAGAGCCTGAAAAGCCCAGCCCTTGAGTAGAGACTGCTCTACCAAGGTCTTTTCCTCTATAATTTTGCTACACACATGAGCCTGCACACATGTGTCTCCTTATCCTGGGGAATCCCTTCCTTCGACTGTTGATTCTGTCTATGGCGCCTGAGCATTCTCTGCTGCCACCTGTTTTGTTCAAAATTCTTCCTTAATTCTTTAACTGGAAGAGAAAACCAACATCACCAAGACCTGCAGACTGTATCAACTGTAAGCTGCCCAACGGGGGCACTGGGAACAATCCAGGTCCTCTTCAAGACCAGTACATGCTGTTAACCACTGAGGATCTCTTCAATGTCCCTTCTTGTTACCTCCTACCAGCCTAGCAAGGCTGGCTGTGACCATCTGCCGCCCTTGAGCGGAGCCACCTGCTGTACTGCTCTTTTGATGTGCCACTACCTGCCTAAGGCCCAACCTGCCAGAGGCCGAACTGGTTCTCTTCCAAGAATCTTCTGGAGTTAACACAGAACTGTGATCTTCACGAGTTCCCACTAAAAGGCTGACCTATCTACTTCAAAGGAACTTTGCTTGGCCAGGGAGGGCCTCCCCTTTTTCTTTATAAAGCATGCTTGCTGACATTAAAATTGAACCTTGAGCAGAAAGCTTGTTTTGGTTCCTTCCTTATCGTGCGCAGCCCTTTTTCTCTTCCAGGTTTCCAAAATGCCTTTCCAGGCTAGAACCCAGGTCTGTGATCTGCTGGCTGGACACAACACCTTCTAACTTTTCACAGTATGTTGGTAAGCAGAGATGGTCATGTCCCCCATGGATTGTGGCCTTATGAGTATAGAGGCTGTGTCTCTGCAGATCAAAAAAGACTTCAGGTGTACTGCTTGGCTCTCCCTGCGGTTCCAGCACCGAGTACTAATTAAGTAACAGCCACAAGGGTTCCCATTAGTGCCCAGGTTTGTAGTAGGCTTTCTGCTGTTCTCATCAACCAGCTCATTTTATTCTCAGGGATAGGAACGGGCCATTAGAAATAGCGTTCGTTGTGATATACAAATCATATATGTGGGTAATAGATAACGCATTCATCCCAGACCACTGGTTCTCTCTCCACAGTGCTGAGGAGGGAGGGGCTATGGAGTAGCACTTTCTACTCACAGCTCTCAAACTAAATAGTCTCTCTGGAAGAACATTTTGGCCTAAATACTGAAATACATCAACTGTTTATAGAGCCTCACTCTATAGCTCAAGCTGCCTTCAAACCTATTATCTCCCTGTCCCTGGCATACTGAGGGCTGGCATTATAGGCAAGCACCACCAGGCCCAGCTCACACAGGGTTTCTGACCCAGGAATTCTAAATCTACACAGTAGTCCTTGAAATGGCCATGGTACTGCCAAGACTGTCTGTGGCAGAAAGTACTAGAAACAAATACATAGCAGTGGATGACAGTCGCATACAGAGTACTAGGCAGACAATGACATGGCTACCAAAGCTCCAGTAATGGCTACACACCAGGCTACATGACCACACACATGTGCTCCAACAGGTTTTAATTCTAACAATGTTATGTTTTTCCAACCTCCGGTTGGGGGAACCAACGGAGAGCCAGCAAGACCTTCGATTGCTCCTTACCTGCCTGAAGAGGCAATTTCTGTAAGGTCCCCAGAAAATGGCGTGTGGCAGTAGATTCATAGTGACAGGGGCTACAACCAAGAAAAATGGATCATTAGAATTTCAAACTTTGAAGCCGGGCGTGGTGGCACACGCCTTTAATCCCAGCACTCGGGAGGCAGAGGCAGGCGGATTTCTGAGTTCGAGGCCAGCCTGGGCTACAGAGTGAGTTCCAGGACAGCCAGGGCTATACAGAGAAACCCTGTCTCGAAAAAAAGCCAAAAAAAAAAAAAAAAAAAAAGAATTTCAAACTTTGATTCTATTCAGAAACAGAACTGGCCTATTTAACCTACTTATTTTCCCTTGAAGAGAATGTTGACTATTCTGACATTTAATCCTTAGCGTGACTGTGAGAAAGGCATACTGTCCATCTGCTGTAGAAATGCACTGGGGCTGATCCAATAAAATGTATGTACTTGCCGGGTGGTGGTGGCGCACGCCTTTAATCCCAGCACTTGGGAGGCAGAGGCAGACAGATTTCTGAGTTCAAGGCCAGCCTGGTCTACAGCGTGAGTTCCAGGACAGCCAAGGCTATACAGAGAAACCCTGGCTCGGAAAAAAAAAAAAAAAAAAGTATGTACTTCCTGGTAAAAGCTCACAAATTAAAAGCCTCTAAGACATTATAAAAATAAACTAGTTTAAATTGCATTAGATGGCAACTTAAAAAAATGTTTTTATAAAGACGCTCTTCTCCGTTGATGGTTTGGTGTGGGGTGGGGAGGGTTTCAGTGTTAAGGGGACTGGCCACTAGGAATCTGACCATGCTCCACTGAGTATATGGGCAACACAAACTCGTCTTGGTGGGTTTTTTTTTGGGGGGGTGGGGAGCATGGAGGGGGCTCGGAGGGCACCCAGGAGGAATGGGAAACAAGTATGATCAGGATGCATTGTATGATATTCCCGAAACAATCAAAAGTATTATGTTGGAAAGTATTTTTAAATTAGTTTTTAACTCTGTGTACCTGTCTCTGTGCGGGTATGTGCGTGCAGCGGTCAGGGGGAGCTGTCGAATCTCTTGGAGCTGTAGTTACAGATGGCTGTCAGTGGCCCAAACAAGGGCAGGTGCTGGGAACTGAACTTGGGTCATCTCCAAGAACAGCAAGTATATACTCTTAACTATTGAGCCTTCTCTCCAGCCCTACTGACAACTCATCCTGCAGCCAGTACTATATAACTCAGGCTAATCTTAAATTCTTTGTCCTGTCTCCATTTCCTGAGTGTGGTGATCACAAGGGTGGCTCACCAAGCCCAGCTTGGCAACATTAAAACAGTTTGGAGATCCTACAGTATTGTTATCAATGTGAGCTAAACAGCTGTAACCACTGCACCACAGATAATGAAAGGAACATCCTCACAAGAGAATGTCAAAGAGTTAACATCATAAAGTCTTCCGGGATCCACCCTGCAGACACAGGGCTCTACACAGAAAAAGAGAACACGGACATGGAGTTTGCAGAATCTCAGTAAGGGTATCTGGAATTTTCTAGTTCTGGTTTTCTCTAAGTATCCCTCCCTGGCTGTCCTTGAACTCAGAGATCTACCTGGCTTTTCCTTTCTGAGAGCTGGCATTAAAGGTGTCATCTCCCAGCCTCATTACTTCTTAGTAACTTTTCTAAGTTAGAAACATTACACAATAACATTTTTTTCACCATGAATTGAGATTATAATAATCAGGGAGACAAAGTCCGCAAGCCTAGCATTTCTGCACCATGAAGGAAGAGCTACACAGAGATCTGTGTGCACTGAGCCCTGCTCCATGAACCTTCTGACCCACTGGGTACTGAAAATTCAGTGCTTTAAATATTCACTCTGTGGATGGCTCTTCCAGCTTACAATGGTTTCTTTCTCTCTCTCTCCCTCACTCCGTCTCTGCCCCCCACCTCATCCCCACCCCTATGTAGTTCAGGCTGACCTTGACTGTTCCTTCTTTCTGCCTCAGAGGAATATTTATGCACTACCATGGAGGCTCTGGCATACAGTTTTCAACTGTCTTTGTAGCTACTTTGCCCCACAAGCTGCAGCGAAACAGATATAAAGAAACATTTACCAACTCTGAGTGCAGCATCCTGGTGGAAATCAATAGATCCCAATGGTAAGAACTGCGACACTGTAATTTCTACTTGGCAACTGGATTTCCCATCATCAAAAATCAAACTTTCAATTCTCTGGATTTCGATTTAGATAATACCCTAGTTTCTGACACACACACACACCCGTTTGTGTGTGTGTGTTTTCTGGGTTCCTTATATGATGCACATGCATACATGCAAGCACTCTTTTTTTGGAGGCACGGAGGGTCTCAGTATATAGCTCTGGTTGGCCTATTACTCACTATTTACGTTAAACTAATCTTGAACTTTCAGAGGTCTTCTGGCCTCTGCTTCCTGGGCCATGGGGCTAAAGGCATGCACTATCATATCCAGCTTCAGTTTCCAAAATATTGATCGGAAATCTAGATAAAGAAACTACATCCTCCTCACCCCACCCCACCCCACCCCCAGCCTCACTCGCTCCAGTCTATTATATATAAGTACACTGTAGACACCCCAGAAGAGTGCATCAGATCTCATTACAGATGGTTGTGAGCCACCACGTGGTTGCTGGGATTTGAACTCAGGACCTCTAAAAGAGCAGTCAGTGCTTTTAACCACTGAGCCATCTCTCCAGCCCCAAGAAACTACAGCCTTATCAGTAAATGTTTTTCTTCCTTGGAGCACTTTAGGATATAAAAATATAACTTTCATTATTATAAACATCTAAATTGATTTAAAAAAACAAATGCATTTATGACTTTTGAATGTAGTATTTAACTTATGGGTATTTAGTCGTTAAGTCCTACAAACATTATCAGATTTCAGTGCTTTGAATTTTTTCCTCATGAAACTTAAAAACAGCCTCACCACATGGTACTGATGGGCTAATGTGGTAGGCCTAGTTCCTCCTGTAAGTGAGAAGCAGGGCATCTCAGCCTATGGGGAATCTTTAACAAACTCAACACTGGCTCCTTAGAACTGCTGCTCTCACTATAAAACAGTAAGCCTAAAACCCTGTTCTTCAAGTGGAATCAGAACAATGACTGTTAAAACTGACCAAAGGACAAAGTATGTTGAGAAACTGATACCAGGCTACATAGCAAGAGGCTCTCAAAACACAAAAACACAATACAGAGGGTCCTACACATTCCTCTACTGTGTTTCTTCTAACTTAGTGCTTTGGGGCGGGCATGGATGACACAACTCACCATTTCTGGACACGCAGCATTGAGGTGGTCTGTTTGTATACCCACTATTCCCTTCAGACTGCCCCATTATTACCAGCTTCTCTCATGACATAAATCCTGTAACTCCTGCAGTTTATACAGATGCAATGCACCACGCCTCTCACCCACTGACCCACAGCTCCCACCCACCTTTCCTCGCTCTCATCACAGCTTTTAAAGGGCTGCCTCCACTGTCAATCATATCCTCATGGTTTGTTCCAATCACATCACCTCCAGTCAAAGTTGCCAACACCCTCTATGTTCCACAAGTCACTGTGTACACCCCAGGTTTCTTTCTTGGCTTGGCAGCCACAAAAAAATGTTGACCCTCATCTCCCTGAATCTCACTCCTGACTTCTACCCACTCTCTCCCTCCAACTGCTCCCTTCAAACATTAACAAACTACCTAGTGTTCAACTAGTCCTCCAGAGAGGTTCAGGTCTCCATTTTCAACCAGCTTCCCACTACCCTACTCTCATAAAGCTGAATTTGTCCTTTTGTGTGGGGGGGAAGGGGGGGCAGGGGTCAAGACAGGATCTCTGTGTAGCCCTGGCTGTCCTAGAACTCACTTTGTAGACCAGCTGGCCTCAGAAATCTATCTGCCTCTGCCTCCCAAGCGCTGGGATTAAAGGTGTGTGCACCTACCCCTACCTCTCAAGTAACTTAAACTATTACCACACAAAATGCTCCTGAGTTTACCATGAAGGAAACGGTTCTCTCCTTCACCTAAGGTATATAAACCCAACCCCACTCTGGGGGGGGGGGTGTCACATGTTGGTGCCCTGCTCTGTCACACTGCCTTGTTCCTCAGAGATAGGGTCGCTTCCTGAACCTGACATTAGGCTGGCAGCCAATAAGCCGCAGCAATCCTGTCTCTGCTCTCCCCTCTGCACTGGGGTTTTAGGCTTGGGCACAGCCATGTGTGAGTTTTTGAGTGTTAGGAATCTAAACCTAGATCCTTGTGCTTGAGCAATGTGGTGGTTTGAGTGAGAATGGCCCCACTGGCTTATATATTTGCAGGCTTAGTGAACTGTTTAGAAAGATCAGGTGTGTACTTGCTGAAGAACGTGTCACTGGGGATGGCCGGTGACTGCTCCAGTGTCCCTCTCCACCTGCTGCCCGTGGGTTAGTATGTAAAGCTCTGGGTTATGCCAAGCCTGTCTGCTTCATGCCATAATAAGTAACTCTGAAACTGGAAGCACACCCCCCAGGTAACCGATTCCTTTTGTAAGACGTGCATTCCTCAGCGTTTCTTTGCAGCAATACAACAGTGACTAAGACAAGCAGTAAACTCTTGTCTTACAGAACCATCACCTCACCACCAGGATCTCTAATGTAGCCCTGGCTATCCTGAAAACCCACTCTGTAGACCAGGCTGGCCTCAAACTCAGTGATCCACCTGCCTCTGCCTCCCAAGTGCTGTTATTGAAGGTGTGTGCCACCTTCTCTTTACTTTTAAGATTTATTTTTGTTTTATGTGTGGATGTTCTGACTGCATGTTGGTCTGTGCCTGGTATGCTCAGAGTCAATAGAGCATTGGATCTCCTGGAACTAATTATAGATGGTTTTCAGGTGTCATGTGGGTGCTAGGAATTGACCCTGGGTCCTCTGCAAGAGCAGCCACTGCTCTTCACTGTCTAGATATCTGTAGTACCTAGGGCATTTTCTTAGTCAGTGACTGATGTGAGAGGGACCCGTCCATTATGGGTAGGGCCACCCCTGGGCTGGTGGTCCTAGGTTCTTTAAGAAAGCAGGTCAAGCCGGGCGTGGTGGCGCACGCCTTTAATCCTAGCACTTGGGAGGCAGAGGCAGGTGGATTTCTGAGTTTGAGGCCAGCCTGCTCTACAAAGTGAGTGCTACTGCCAGGGCTACACAGAAAAACCCTTTCTCGAAAAACCAAAAAAAAAAAAAAAAAAAAAGAAAAAGAAAAAGAAAAAAAAGAAAGAAAGCAGGTCAAGCTAGCCAGTAAGCAGCATCCTCTGTGACTTCTGCAAGACAGTTCCTGTCCTGTGTGAGTTCCTGCCCTCACTGCTTCTGATGAACTGTTATATAGAAGCATAAGTGGAATAAATTCTTTCCACTACACGTTTCAGTATAGCAATAGAATCCTAAGACAAATCATAGAATTACGTAGGAATATCTCTTCTATCCTTGAAAGACTTGTAACAAATTGTTATAATTTCTTTATAATTTCTTCATCACATATTTGGTAGCAATTCTCGTAAGAATGATGCTGTTAATAATTGATTCAATATATTTAATATATAGTAGACCTATTATAGTTCTGTACATCTTGTGTGAATTATGACAGACTGTATCTTCTAAGGAATTTCATCTATCAAACTCAAATCTATGGAGCAGATAATTATATTCTTCATTATCTTTTCAATGTCCATAGAATCTACAATTATATCCCGTGTTCTCTTTCTGATATTTGTATTTGAATTTATTATATTGTCAATAATTTTCTGTATACAAGACTTATTACTGTTTGAAAGATAGGAATTGAAATCTTTTGTATAGTAAATACATTTGTTACAATGAAAAAAAAAAAAGACTCCTAAGACAAGTTGGTATCAGCATAGTGGGGTATTGCTATCACAACAGGACCATGTTTTTAGGAGGACTGTGGGAGAACTTTGGGAACTTTGGGCTTAAAAAAGAAAAAAGCCACTGAGTAAGTGTTGAGAGCTCATGGGCTGCTTTGTTTGGAGCGTGGAAGAGTGTTGAGAGCAATGTAGACGGAGGTCTGGCTTGTGAAGTTTCAAAGGGAAATCTGAAGCCTCTATCAGGGCTGTTTACTGTTTTGAAGACTCTGTCATTCTGCTGTTGCTTCTGTCTTGCTCTTGCTCTTCCCTTCTTGCTCCTTTCCCCTTCACCCCTTCCCCATTCCCTTCCCCCACCTCCACATGCTCATGGTCATCGCTATCTCTATACTCTTCTCCCTCCCCCCCCTTTCTCTACCTCTACTACCCTCTTAATTCCCCTCCCCATGCCCTGAATAAACTCTGTTCTATACAAAAAAAAAAAAAAAAGAATCTTTGATTCTGGTTAGCTGGGGATGAAGATTCAGCCATGATTAACAAGAGACTGGCACCAGTGAAGCGAAACCACTACATTACTGGAACAGTAGATGATGGTGAGCTAGAGTAAGAAATCAGTGGTGACTGAGAAGAGACCAACATCAATCACTGAGATTAAATCCTCTGGTGGTGTTTCCTCAGAGTGAGGTAGCACACAGAAGCAGCCTGTCCCTCCCGCTGGCAGCTGAACTTGGTAGTGTAGCAGTCACCCAGGTGGTACTGGTTTTGAAGGCATGAAGTGGACATGGAGGCTTAGTACTGTGGCAGGGATAGAGACCCAGAAAAGAGCCCAAGAGAGGCCACTGATGAGATGCCAGTACCACAGAATGACCACCAAGAACAGTAGAAGCATGAGTGAGGAGCCAGCTGGGGTCTAGAAGACAAGCTGTGTGTGCTGCAGGAGGAGGAGCTGGAGAAGTGACTCAGGACCCTGGAGTTATCCAGAAGGTCACGAGTGGACACCAGACATTGAACATTGAGGTATTTACACTGTTGGGAGTGTGGTTTTGCTTTGGTCCAATTGTGAGTATGCCCTGATTTTTCCTTCTTGAAGTAAGAAAGTATTTAACTTACTTATTTTTTTTATTTTACAGAAGCCTACAGTTGATAGACTGAATTATTTGTTTGATTGGGTTCTTCAAGATTTCTTAAAAAAAAAAAAAAAGACAAGATTTCTGTGTAGCACTGCTTGTCCTAGAACTCACTCTGTAGACCAGGTCAGCCTTGAACTCTGAGATTACCTGCCTCTACCTCCGGAGTGCTACAATTAAAGGGTGTGCTGCCACAGCCCACCAAGAGACTAAATTTTAAAGTGTTTGAGTTTGTAGACTATAGGAATTTTTAAGTTTGTAAAATGTTTTATATGGTAATGTCAATATTAATGTATGACCATGGGAAAGACAAGGGTTGTGGCTTAGCAGCGAGGTACTCGTATGTCAAGGTGACAAGGGGTCAGTTGTGCTGGCTACTTTTATGTCAACACAAGCTAGAATCATTTGAGAGAAGGGAGCTACAATTAAGAAAGGGCCTCCGCAGACCAGGCAGCAGTGGTACATGCTTTTAATCCAAGCACTTGGCAAGCAGAGACAGGTGGATCTCTGTGAATTTGAGGCCAGCCTTTTTTCCAAAGCCAGGTTCAGGGCAGCCAGTGCTATATAGAGAAACAGTGTCTCAAAAGAAGGAAGGAAGGAAGGAAGGAAGGAAGGAAGGAAGGAAGGAAGGAAGCCAGCCAGCCAGCCTGCCTGCCTGCCTCAGGAAAATTTTAAATTCTAAGCCTCAGTTCTTTCAGTTGTAAAATCAGAACTGACCTCATTAGCAGTAATCCCACCATGTAAAACACCTGGTCCAGGGCCTGCCACTTGCCTACATATGGCTACTACAAAAAGTAATGGCATCAAAAACATTTTTAGGGATGGAGAGATAGATAGCTCAGTGGTTGAGAGCACTGGCTGCTCTTCCAGAGGACCGGGATACAATTCCCATCACCCATATCCAGCACACAACTGTCTGTAACTCTAATTCCAGGGGATCTACAGACACGCATGCAAGTAAAATACCACTGCACATTAAAAAAAAAAATCCTTTAAGATTTATTATTTATATATATGAGTGTTTTGCCTGAATGTATGTGCATGTACCACTTGCATGGATGGTTCCTGAGAAGCTCAAAACTGGGCATTGGATTGCTTGGAACTAAAATTATGGATGGTGAATGAGCTGTCATGTGAGTCTGAGAATTGGGTCCTCTGCAAGAGCAGTCAACATCCTTATTCTTTTTTTGTTTGTTTGTTTTTTCAAGATAGGATTTCTCTGTGTAGCTCTGGCTATTCTGGAACTTCCTCCCAGACCAGACTGGCCTGGAACTCAGAGATCCACCTGCCTCTGCTTCCTGAATGCTGGGATTAAAGGCGTGCACCACCACAACCTGGCATAGCCAGTGTTCTCAGCCAGTGGGGCAACTCTGTAACCCAAAACTTTTTCAAAAAAGAAGAAGATATTCGGGACTGGTGAGATGGCTCAGTGGGTAAGAGCACCCGACTGCTCTTCCGAAGGTCCAGAGTTCAAATCCCAGCAACCACATGGTGGCTCACAACCATCCGTAACGAGATCTGGCACCCTCTTTCTGGAGTGTCTGAAGACAGCTACAGTGTACTTACATATAATAAATAAATAAATCTTAAAAAAAAAAAAGAAGAAGAAGATATTCAATTACCACACACTGGAATTCTTAGTATATCATCTTCAATTACCAATGTCCACCCTATTTCCAGTTGTAAGATGTCTTTGTATTGTGTTTTGTCTGTGTACCTCATGTGTACAGTGCACACAGAGGACCCAAGAAGGCGTCAGATCCCTTGAACTGGAGTTACAGATGGCCATAAGCCACCATACATGTGTGAGAATAATAAGTGCCCTGAACGGCTGAGCCATCTCTTCAGTCCCACATAAAAATCTTTTTTTTCCTTCTTCTTCTTCTTAGTTTTATTTCCACAAAAGGTCACAAACAGCCAAGGAGGGCAATACACTTTGCCCAGAAACAAGTATTTGTACATCTTTAATTTTTACAGAAAATTGCCAGGATCAAGTGTGTGTGTGTATCTGTACAGCAAGTGCCTGCAGTGCCTATGGAGGCCAGAAGGTTTCAGATTTCCTGGAGATGGAGTTACAGATGGTTGTGAGCTGCCATGAAGGCTGTGACTGTACCTCCAATCCCCCTGAAGAGCAGCAAATGCTCTTAACCACTGAGCAACCTCGCTAGCCCTTTACACATTTTTAAATATCATCATGGGTCCTAACATTTTAACTATAGTCCTTACTTCTCTCTCCTACTTTCAAAAGCTAGGAGAGTTCTAAAGCTGAACTGGTAAGTCTCTTGAAAAGCTTTATCCAACATTGTACTTGATATTAAAATATTACCCTTGTCTATTAAACTGTAAGTTCCTTAAGTATAAGGCCAATTGCAAATTAATTAATCAGTAAATTAAATAATGAATGTGGGTAGTGTTGATGCATGTGAATGGGAGGTCAGAGGACAACTTTGGGGATCATTCCCCATGAACCATACAAAAACTTGTTAGGTTTGTTATGATTTATGTTTTTTTCTTTATTGTTGTTTTGCTTTGATATGGGGTCTGAGTATATATTTCTGGCTGGCTGGCAGTCACTATGTAGACCAGGCTGGTCTTGAATTCATAGAGATTCACCTGCTTCTGCCTCCTGAGTGCTGAGATTAAAGGCGTGCATCTTGTTCTTTGATACAGGGTCTATCACTGGCCTAAAGGTCACCAATTAAGCTAGAATGTTTTCTTCTGGCCTCCATGGGTACCAGGGCACACACAGACATACATGCTGGCAAAACATTTACACACACACATTTTAAAAATTGAGCAATGTTGGTGGTGTAGAGATGGTTCAGCAGTTAAGAGTACCAGAGTTGAGCCAGGCGTGGTGGCGCACACCTTCAATCCCAGCACTTGAGAGGCAGAGGCAGGTGGATTTCTGAGTTCGAGGCCAACCTGGTCTACAGAGTGAGTTCCAGGACAGCCAGGGGTACACAGAGAAATCCTCTCTCAAAAATCCAAAAAAAAAAAAAAAAAAAAAAGAGTACCAGAGTGTGGTTCCCAGCATCCATGTCAGGTGGCTCTCAACCACCTGTAATTCCTCCAATTCCAGGAAACTCTTGATAGTCCTATGGACACCTGCAACCACCCATATGCATACACACACACACACAGTTCAAAAAGGTAGAAGTAGTCTTTGCCAAGTAGAAATAAGTATGTAGGCTATTAAGTAACTCAGCCGAGTTGAGAACTGTTTCTTCTCTCTCGTTTGGGTTAAGAACTCTCTCCTCTTCTCCCCTCCCACCCTTCAAAAAAGAATAAACAGCTGGCACATGCCAGTAATCTCGGCTTTTTGGAAGCACTTGGGAGGCTGAGGCAGGAGGATTGCTGTGATTTCGAGGCCAGCCTGGGTTACCTAATGAAACTGTCTGGAGCAGACAAAAAACCAAATGAACAGTCACAATAGATCCCTCATGTCGCTCTCCCACTTCTACCTGCCTAGGAACTTAAGGAACCCAGACGTTTGGGGTCAGCAGGATAAGGACCACAATTCCACCACAGACTTTTCAGATAAAGAAACCTAATTCTTTCGCCTCAAAGCTTTAGAACCCCAGGTGAAGGTCGCTTTGCCGTGCCGTGCTCTTCCAGGTTACACCATCCTGGTAGGAAGGCAAACACCCGAGAAAAGGAGATCGACTCTGCTTCCACTCTAGAGACCAGCGGGCAGCAGAATATGGGTTTGGTTGTCCCTGTGCACTTCCACCGAGCCTTTAGGCCACACCCATTTCACGGTCCACGCGGTGGCTTGTAGCACCTGTTCTGACGCCGAGGGAAAGGTGGCTCCGTGTCCTTCCTGTCAGAGCTACTCGCGGCGAGCCGGCGACGAGAACTGGCTTCGCTCTCAGAGCCTGGCTTGGTCTGTGCTGACCCCTACCCCAGCAGCCTCCCGTCCGTCCGTCCATACCTGCTCCGCCACAGCACACCTCCACGAAGCGAGCGCACACACGCGCGACCCCCAGACGCCGCCATCTCGCCTCCTCCTGGGCGGACACGCCCCCTTCCGCCTTCGGACGCACGCCCTTGTCGTCACCGGGCCAATCAGGAACGTGGAAGGCTGGGCCCGGAAGCTTCACTGCGTACGGCTCCGCCTCTGCCGGGCCCACCCCCGCGGAGTGTGTGGGCAGGCGATGGGGCCGGCGCGCCGAGGCGATGGGACAGCCGCTCCTGTGCCCGAAAAATCTGAGCCACCTTGTGCTCAGTCACGATGTGTGCATGGCACAAGGATGCTGGCGCCCTCGGAGGCCAGAAGAAGGCGTTGGATCCCTTGGAGCGGGGTGTCTATTCTTATCTCATTGATGGGGCTCCAGAGGTTTATGTAAGAAACATGGAAAGCTGTCAAACTAGGCTCCCGGTGATGGTGCTTTCTCCTGTTCTTTCCAGTTATGAGGGGAAAACGAATTTTTCAGTGGTACATAACAGTTTTGGGGTTTTTTTTTCTAAGCGCTGACTTGGATATTAAGCGCAGCCAGCCCTTGGATATTATTACCGTTTTAAAGGTCAGCGAGGATAAGCAACTTTCTCAAGGGCACATTAACCCCGCAAAGGACTCGCAAATTGTATGATAGAAAATCCAGTATTTCTACATCATTGGCGTCAAAACCCATGATCTGAACACCCCGTCCCCCTTTTAAGGCCCTAGAAAAATGGCTGAACCTGAATGCAAAAACTGAAGGAAGGCAGCCCTGATTTTTCTTCTAGTAAACACCAAATGGATAAGCTAATTCGCGCTTTAGATTATTTCTGGATAGTTACTTAAATTCAGTTACAGCAAAACCAGCCACTAAAGAGAACCTAAGCCGGGCATGGTGGCGCACCCCTTTAATCCCAGCACTCAGGAGGCAGAAGCAGGAAGATTTCTGAGTTCCAGGCCAGCCTGGTCTACAAAGTGAGTTCCAGGACAGCCAGGGCTATACAGAGAAACCCTGTCTCGAAAAACCAAAAAAAAAAAAAAGAGAGAGAGAACCTAAGAAGTCACAAGTTTGATAATTCAAGGCAAACACCTCCCTTTGTCATACTTTTCCAGAGCCTGGAAAAGAAACACACACAACATAATTTTGGTATGGAATTGAGTGTTGTAATTCAAATGATTGAGGTAAGTTATTTCAAAATAACACTGGAATCCCAGTATTTTGGAGTGTCCTGAATTCCAGGCCAGCCTGGGCTACCTAGACCCTGTTTTAACAACAACAACAACAAAACAAAAACCCTAGTTTTATATAACACAGTATTTTTTTCAATTCTTTAGAAAACACGTTATAAATATACTGTATATATCTTTTTTACAAGGAGCAAAACTAAAAACACATGATAAAAGAGGTGGTGAGAGGGCTCGGTGGTTAAGAGCACTAGTTGCTCTTTTAAAGGACCCGGTTCAATTCCCAGCACCAGATGGTGTGTCACAAGTATCTATAACCCCAGTTCCAGGAGATGCCATGCTCTTCTGGCCTCTGAGGGCACCAGGCATGCAAGATGCGAGCAGACACACGTACAGTTAAAACACTCATGTGTGCAGGTTCTGGTTGTGGCCAGAAGGCATTGAATATCTTGTAATTGAAGTTATAGAGAGTTTGAGTTACCTAGTGTGGGTACTGGAAACAAGGTCTTCTAAAAGAGTAGCCAGTGCTCTTAACTACTGAGCCATCTCTCTAAGCCCTGAGAAAATTTATATATTGGATTTGACAATGACTTCTTGGCTGTAACAACAAAAGCACAGAGAACAACAAAAGATAACAGAACTTCAAGGTTTAAAAGTTACCTCTTTTTTGCATCTATTAAGCATGTTAATTTTACTATTATTTCTATTACTAGTTAGTGTGGCCACATTACATTTTAATTATTCACTTAATGTGTATGTTTTGCCTGTTTACATGTATATGCACACCATACGTGTATGGCTAGATCTGGAACTGGAGTTGAATACCATCCTGTGGGTACTAGAAACTCCAGCCTTCTGTAAGAGCATCCAACATGTGTTCTTAACCATTGAACCATCTCTCTAGCCCCTAATTAGAATTTTATTTTTCTGTTATTTTAAGTTATGGATCTGTGTGTAGATATGCCACATTTGTAGGTGTCCCCTTAGACTAGAGGTGTCGCATGCCCCCAGGGCTCATGGGAACCAAAGTCAGGACCTCTGGGAGAACAGTGCATGCTCTTTTTTTTTTGGGGGGGGGGTGTTTTGAGACAGGGTTTCTCTGTATCGCCCTGGCTGTCCTGGAACTCACTTTGTAGACCAGGATGGCCTCGAACTCAGAAATCTGCCTGCCTCTGCCTCCCGAGTGCTGGGATTAAAGGCATGCGCCACCACCGCCCGGCCAGTGCATGCTCTTAACCACTGACTCAACTCTCCAGCTCTCAATTCCTTATATTTTTGAGTCAGGATCATGATATGTAGCCCAGGCTGTCCTGAGACTGGTCTAAAAGTCAGGATCTTCATGTCTTGGCCTCCTAAGTACCAGGGTTACGGTGTGACCCACCATGTGTAACTTATTCAGTTTTCAACGCCTTTTTGAGATAATACCCACATAGAATTAATTCATAATACATTTTAAGTGTAAATCCACTGGATTTCATATATACAAACATGTGCAAGCAATATCAATCATTTTTAGGACATTTAATCATGTATCAGGGAAAGCTCATACTGATCAATGATAATTTCTATGTCCCTCACAGCCCTCACTTGAGTCCTAAGCAGCTACCACCCTACATTCTGTTCCATTGACTTTCCTATTCTTCATTTTCATATAAATGTAATACCATGACGTGTGTACTCTTGCATATTTAATCAGTGTATATGCTGGCTAGTTTTATGTCGACTCAACATAAATTAGGGTCATCTGAGAGGAGGAACCTCAAATGAGAAAATGCCTCTATAAGATCTGGATGTAGGCAGGTATGTAGGGCATTTTCTTAATTAGTGATTAGTGGGGAAGGGTCCAGCCCATTGTGGGTGGTGCTTATCCCTGGACAGGTGGTCCTGGATTTGGTAAGAAAGCAGGTTGAATCACTTCTTGGCCTTTTGGCTAAGATCAAGTGAAGAAAGCAGGTTGAGCAAGCCATGGGGAGCAAGCCAGTAAGCAGCACCCCTCCGTGGCCTGGGCTTCAGCTCCTGCCTCCAGGTTCCTGTCCTGACTTCCCCTCATTGACTGTGACTCAGGATAAAGCCAAATAAGCCCTTTTCTCCCCAAATTTTTGGTCACGGTGTTTCACCACAATCAGACATCCTAAGACAGCGTGTTTTCAGTGATTAGTACATGGAAACCCTGCACTATAAGCTTTCATATACAAGTTTTATGGTCAAGCGTTTTCATTTGTCTCAGGTGCAGACTTTAGAAGCATTTAATTGTTTCAGGAGTTGCCTGAAATGTATTTGTTTAGAAATGGAATTTCTCTGTGTAGTCCTGGTTGTCCTGGAAGTCTCTCTGTACACTAGGCTGGGCTGGCTCTCACAGAGATCCACCTGCCTCTGCCTCCCAAGTGCTGGGATTAAAGGCTGCTGCCACCATAGCCACCATATGCTGCACCTCTTAGCTGTCTGGCCACCTTCCCCTGGGCCAGAGGTTGAGGCAGAGCTTTTCTAATGTTGGCCTTGGGAAACAATGAAGATACAAATACTAATGATAATCTAGAGGCTAAATATAAAGCATACTATTTGGATTGAGTTCTTTATGGATTACTAACTACATGGGTAGGAGTGTAACTTTTTTATTTTTGAGACAGGGTTTCTCTGTGTAGCTCTCTGGCTGTCCTGGCACTCACTCTGTAGACCAGGCTGGCCTCGAACTCAGAAATCCGCCTGCCTCTACCTCCCAAGTGCTGGGATTAAAGGCATGTGCCACCACCACCACCACCACCTGGCTAAACCTAGGAATTCTTGATTGCTAGAAAGCACTCTATCAAACTAAACTAACTAATCTACATCACAATATATTTTGTTTTACAGTAATATAAAAGTTGGGTCAGCAAGCTGGCTCTGCTGGAAGATACTTGCTGCCACGCTGGGAGATTCAACGTCAGTCCCCAGAATCCACATGGTGAAAGCAGAGAATCAATTCTACTAAGAGCACCCTTGCCTACATGAGACCCTGTTTCAAAGATTCTAAAGAGGAGAAAAGATCAGCAGTTCAGAGCACTTGGTGCTCCTACCAAATAATACAAATCTGGGTCCTAGTACCCAAATGTCAGCTTACAACCTTCTATAATTCCAGTTCCAGGGCATCTAGCACCCTCTTCTGGCCTCCATGGCACACACACAGTGCCCTTACAGACACACCTGTGCAAAACATTCACACACATAAAATTAAATACATCTTTTTAAAAGGGGTGGGGTGGGGGTGGGGCTAGGAGGTGGGTTAAGAGAATATACTGCTCATCTATCCCTGAGTTCAATTCCCAGCACCCATGTCAACCACCTGTAACTCAAGCTCCCCATCTGGTACCTCTAGCCTCTGCAGGCACCTCGTTCATGTGCTCACAATCCCCCACCCCCACGTATATATACATAGTTAAAATACTAAATTTTTAAAAAGGGGGAAGTAATATATTTTTCCAAGGTGGGTATACTGACAGCTCAGGTGGCTGAGTCAGGAGACTATAAAGTACAAGGTCAACTCGGCTACATAGTAAGATCTTATCTCAGGAAAAATAATATCATAGAAAGAATGTGTGAAAAGGGAGGAGGAGGGGGAGAGAGAGATAGGGACCTTTAGAAGAATTCCTAGACAAGTTACATATCCAACTTTACCATTCTGACATGTTTACCCGAGTAGGTGATTCCAACTTGATGCCACTTCCAATGAGCCACAGCCAATCAGACAGTGCCTGTTCCACAGTGCATGTCTGCTCTGCTCCTGGAGCTGCACAGAGCCAGACAGTGTGTTATCAGAACCTGAGCAGCCACTACACAGGCCCTTCGAGGAATGGCAAGGATTGAGAGAGGAGAGATTAAACAGCTTTCCAATATTAAGGAGGCTTTTGAGATGGACATGGGCGGGTCTGTGCTCTACTTACACATAGGAAAGCCACTCATTCATTCGTGAAGCCTGAGGCGCCATCACCCAGTCACACTCGGGGACAGAGTCTGAGAAATGTGTCCTTAGGTGTTTAGGTGCTTTCTTGTGTGAATGTCAAACTGTGACTGCCAGTAGTGCATTTACACAACCCTGGATGGTGTGGGTCTGCCATTCAATGAGGTTGTGTTCAGAGAGAGGGGGCTGGAGCCAGAGCTGGATCCTGAGACACTGAACACCCGAGGCACCTGCTTTAACACCCGACTAGGTTCCTGGCCCCTGTGGCCACTTGATGCTCTGAGCATGCAATGCTGAAGTTGCTACCTGTTAGTAAGTCTTCTGACTTTTGACTAAGATTATATTCTAGTTCGGCATTGTAGCACACACCAATAATCCCAGTACTCAGGAGGCAGAAGCAAGCAGATCTTTGTGAGTTTGAAGCCAGCCTGGTCTGCATAGTGAGTTCCAGATCAGCCACATGGTGAGAATACATGGTGAGAGTCTTTCTCAATAATAAATAGACAAATAAAAACAAGAGTGGACTCTAATACAATAAAAACTTACATAGATCAGTAAGCCATTTATTAGCACTATCAAGTATGTACTGTACACAATTGTGCTACATTTTTACAAGACTGGCAATGCACTGGCTTGTTTGCACCAAGACCTGAGTAAAACACATCATCACAGCTGTGACCTCACTAGGTCCCAGGAATTTTTCAGCTCCATTACCATCTTATGGTAATATGCAGTTCATTGACCAAAATGATATTTAGGCGGTAAATAGCTGTAAATATAAAACATTGTTCTAGGTACCAAAGAGACCAGAAGGGTCTAGAGCTAAGAAAATGAAAGGTCCTGACCTTGTAGAGCTTTTGTTATAGTTATTAGCACAGTCAGGGGGGAGGAGCCATAACAAAATGCCTTGGGGTGTGCGGGCAGCAGATATGGAATGGGAGGGGACCATGTTCAAGACCAGCGATCTGGGAATGCAAAGATCTGGATGACGTGATGGAAGTGACCATGCAGGAATGTGAGGGAGGTTCTGGCACAGGAGCAGCAAGCACACCTATTAAGGTGGGAGCATGTCTAATTGGAATATTACCGGAAAAATTCAAACCTACTACCAAGCCCTAAAGAACAAAATAGCCTTGACAATTATCTGAATGGTTTTCAAGAAAAATTTATTTCCATAAATTAATTAATGTAACAGTGGGCATTTAGAGTCACAAACTATCAAACAGAAAAGGAACTGTAGGGTATCATGTATACTAGCATTACCAAAGATGGACACATTTCACTGAACTATTAGCCATGATAATACAGGAACACTTGGGACAGCAACTTACTGGCCCAGATCCTAGTTCAAGGGGGCCTCTTGTTGAGAATTAAAATCCAACCAACACCAGACAGTCTTATAAAGACAGAACGAGCCTCAGATTTTAGCATGCTGGGCTGGATGGCGGCTAAATGAGGGCCCCAGCTTCACAACCAAGATAGCTTTTGCTGGTCAAAGTGTGGCTAAATTGGAATATTAATTAATTGTGATTTGAACAAAATTATCTCATCTTCCTAGCCAGTTCTATATAGTTCAGTCCAGGAAAGTAGCCCTCTCCTGACAGGAATGCAGGTGAGGACATTCCATACCACTGGCCAATTATTTATGCTTTGGATACAGCCACCCACAATGTGGTCATTAAAAAGGCCCTTTTCATGATACCAGGGGAAAAGCTATAGAAACAAACCAAGGATATTAAAGAAAGCACCAACTGCATACTCCCCTCCCCCCAGGTACCAGGAGGAAAGTATTACAACCTAAAAGTTGGTCTTGCACAGATCTTAATGCACATGGTACAGAGGAGACTGAGCCCCAGCCTGGGGAGATGGAGGGCTGTGTCCACTTGGCTGCACTGCAGCCCCGGACCTGCTGCCACAGCCCTGCAGACTTGCTGCTGCTCTTAGCCTGGTGGGCAGAGGACACACCCAGGGGAAGGATGCCCAGAGGGTGGGATCTACAACTGACCTCAGGCTGGCTCTGGAGCCCTCACAGAAGACCCTTTCAGGCAAAATTGTGGAAAAAAAAAAAAGTCATGATTTTCACAGCTCTTGGAGGAGCACAAAGTTTAGGATTCACAGCATGAGTTTCTGAGCTCTTCAGGCTCGAGTAAGGCAAAAAAGCTTCATCTCTTCCCACTGCACCTCTCTCAGTCAGCTCTTACAGTAAGGGCAGCAGGAAGACAGACACAATCTGCTTTAACAGGTGATGAGGTACATCTAGATGGATGGAGAGGCGGGATGGGACAGCAGGGGAGGAAAAGAAGACAGGCACTAGTGAGGGAGGAGGCTGCTCTGGCGAGAGACTGAAAGGTGGCCAAGGAAACGACTGAAATCTGGCTGGACCTGAGATTTCTCTTCTTTCCCCATAATCATGAAAACACTAAACTTCCGAGGTGAGCTACAGCTAGGTATGTTGTGCTTAATGGCAGCTTCTCATCACTTGGGTGGGAAGTCCCCATCCTCAGAAATTCTACCTTTACAGAACCAATCTATAGGTTTGGCAGGTGACATGCCAGCAGCCACCACCTCCAGTCATTGTCAAAGACCACGGTTCTGAGGACACTAAGGTGTCTCTGAGGCTGGCTGACCACTGTGAAACATGATGGTAAGACAGGAGTGACTGAGTCTCTTAGTTCTGAGCCAGAGGGCAGACCAAGATGGCAGATTTCCTCTTCCATTCCCAGGACAAGTCCTGTGCTCCGAGATGCTAAGAGTCCAGACCAGTGTTTCCAGCCTCTTACATGCCACACTAGTCATGGACAAATTCTAGAGGTCTGTATGCTGGTGGTACCCCAGCTGTGGACACCCCACCTTATTGTCTTCTGGATAATCTGATGCCCCAGTAACCATGGTGGTTAAACTGATGAATGGCTGTTTACTGCCCACTAGCTTGCAAGCTGTCTAACGTACAGTGTCTCAGATGTACTTGTAGAAGGGCAAAATGTGTAACTCATTTCAGTCCCTGAAGTAACAACACAGGGTTCAGAAGCACTGAGTAACTAAAACTCCTGCCCCAACGAGGGAGAGAGATTCAGGTGAACACAGGTCACATTTGTATGGTCTGGGCATCATGTGTAAACCAGGATCTGCATACACTGCTGAAGACCATCGTGCAAACTAGCCTGTTGTCTTCTGTGATAGAGCTATGACCTGCAAGTCTCCACAGGCCAGCAGGTGTGTGTTAACTTATTTAAGCAGCTGAGGAGGTGAAGGACATGATACGTTTTCCCATACTTATGTCCAGTTTACTGATTAAAGGAAAGGCACATAAAGACCCTGAACTGGTGCCCCTTCTCCTTAGCCACTGACAAATGGGGAATGAAAGAATCCTAGAAGCGTTGGCCAACATTCCAGGACAGCACTGCTCACTCTTCTCTACAGACGGACAGAGAAATGTTCCTGGACCAAGCCAGGAGAATGGGAAGAAATGAGCATTGTTCAGTAGCTAGCTTGAGCATCTTAAGCCATCAGCCAAGCAGTTTCTTCTGACCTCTGAGTGGTAGGTGTGAAGAATGAATGGGAGAGAGGGTGGGATGAGAACACACAGGAGAGGAAGGAGCATAGCGAGGACACTGGGAGGGTGAGCTCTGAGGGCCTGCTGCTCAGACGACGCAGCCTACCACCTGCAGACTCCTCTGGGCGCAAACCTAGAAACTGTGCTACTTGTAGCATGCAAACCTTTCCAGTAGGTTTGACGAGGGAGCAGAGTCCACGAGGCACTCTCAGAGAGCACTGGCTCTGGCCTTTGACAGAACCAGGCACTCTAGCAGCTGAAGATGCTCTTGGTCAGCCTCTGACACCACTGCTAACTTCACCATATACCAACATTTCAGAGAAAACCACACTCCTCCTTAACAGTTTTTAAGTGGTTACGAGAGAAATCTGCTTTTATGCATGTCACTAAACGAATATGTGTATTCAGTGGGCAGGACTGAGAAGGAGGTGAAAAAGTGCTTCCTCTAGTGAACTACATGAAAAGCTGGGGGTGGGGGAGGGCTGCCTGAAACACATGATTGGGAACACTGCCCCTCCATGTGCTGATCAATGCCTGTCACATATTCTCCTAAGACATATATTGTCTTTCTCCTTAATGTCTTACAAAATGGTTTAAAATCACATTTAGAGACCCCAAACATGCAGCAATAATAAAAAACAAAATAAGAAAAAAATGAAAATAATCAACACCATAACATTAAAAAGTGCAACTTACGTTGGGGCCTGGACGGGCTCCTCTGGCACTAGTGACCCGCAGTCACAGATGGGAGAAAAGATGGGGAAAAGCCACAAACACACACAAACACACATTCTCTCAGAATAAAGGTCCTGGGCAGACAGAATCAAAGTCAGGAAACACACCAGTTCATCTTTCTCAGTCACCATAACAAGTTGGTGAGAACACAAGGCCAGGCAGCCAGGTCCTCCCCAGGCCAGGTTTCTAAGTCATCTTGGGCGAGCAGCACCATGAATGAAGAGGAGCTTTCGTGTGGACTCACAGACAACGAGGCCTTAGATTCCTAGTGTTGCTTAAGATGTGTGGCTTTTCCACCTGTGATGGGAGACAGGAAGGAGGTGGCCTGGTCACTCAGGGCCATTCCCAGGAGAAAGGGAGCGTTCCTGAGGCTCTAGACTCAGCAGTAGAATTAGAGGGCCCTTCTTCACCAGCTTCTAAAAAGGCTGCACCTTGAAATAAGTAAAAAGTCATGGGCTGGGCATTGTGAGTGGTTTGGGCACA
Organism: Mus caroli; assembly: GCF_978045245.1. Taxonomy (NCBI): domain Eukaryota; kingdom Metazoa; phylum Chordata; class Mammalia; order Rodentia; family Muridae; genus Mus; species Mus caroli. The sequence goes on from NW_028227259.1 coordinate 35,261,188, forward strand.
GGGCTTAAAATCAGGGAACCTCTTCCAGGGAGGTGTGCAGAAGTTCAGAATGGAGGCCCGGAACTGTTCTCAGCAGCTGGCTGATGCTCCTGCTCCTCCTCCTTGGCGAAGAAAGTCTCCAGCTCCATCAGCTTCTGAATCAGAAGAGCATCCAGCTGCTGAGTCTGCAGAGCCGCCTTCTGGGCCCTGGTGAAGCTGCCGGCCAGCTTCACCTTACCTCGAGCTCGTCTCTTTCGAGGGACGGTAAAATCCTGGAATTCCAGAACACGCTTCCTTTTCTGCTGGCTGATAGAGACAAGGGTACCATTTCGTTCTTTGGGTTCCTCAAAGATGGTCTCTAAACACCTAAGGACAGAGCACAAATCAGAATCACCAACAGTCCCAAGCTGTCTGTACTGACTCCCAATTCAACTGTGTCCTGTGGCCAATTGCTGTTTCTATGCATGAGAAAAAGCACACGTGTGTTTATAACTATGTGCACAAAGTGAAAGTTAGAACTGACGGGTGTACAGCAAGACTGAGGCTGGTTCCTCACACTAGTATATATAATAGAGGCTGGTTCCTCACACTAGTGTGCTAACTTCTGGTTTTGTAAATGCTCTCCACAGCAGTTGACACTGGGCCATTGACTGTCACATAGCCCTGGTCAAGATGATTCCCGAGCCCTCTACTTCTGCCTCCCATGTGCTGGGATTACACATGCACTACCACACCAGCACGCAGACAACGAGCCTTTTAAACTATGAACAATATGGAATTCTACCACAAATTTACTTTGAGCTTTCCTTCTGTGAACAAAGCTATTAGTTCACAAACCACAAAATAAAAAATAAATGAAAACTGGTGGCTGGGATCAGCCATAGGACGTTTGCCTAACACACATGAGGGGCCTGGGCTACAACCCAGCATGGTCTTAAAGAAAGGAAAGACAGATAAGATGATGCAAGTCTGTAGTCTCAACTAGCAGGAAGGCTGAAGGACAGTCACTTGATTTGGGGGCAAGCCCTGAGTAGGCCTAGAATTTGGTAACCAGTGGTACATACCTCCAATGGTAACAAACAACATGCACTGTCCTGCATGGGGCTCTTACCTACGAAAGACCCTGAGCTTATTTACATTTTATTAACACTGTCCGATTCGCTTTAAACAGCTATGCATTCTATTTCCTTGTAAGAATGGACCTAAGTTCAGTGAGCACCCTAATAATGGACACTTTTGGTTGTTCCTGTCTTGCCAGTTACCTAGCAATGCTATGAATGGGCTTCTAGGCAGAATGCCTTCCAGGCAGAGCCCATGTCCAGAGTCCTGGGATAAAATACCAGTATTCTCTTCCTTCAACCCAGACAAATCAGGCAATTTAGTGCCCGTCACTGCTTTGAACTGACTTTAGACCCAGAGCAGGCCAGTGATACCACATCAGTATCTGGGCTAAGATCATGGCTGAAGCAGTAACTACAAGCCCAGATGAAACACGGCAATGTATTCATCAAGACCCACCTGTAAAGCACACAGACTGTTACATAGGCCCGAATCCCATTTCATATCACTGACCCCAATACAAGAACTCAGACCCCTATTCTAGCTACTTTTTTGTTTTGTTTTGTTTTTCGAGACAGGGTTTCTCTGTGTAACCCTGGCTGTCCTGGCACTCACTCTGTAGACCAGGCTGGCCTCGAACTCAGAAATCCGACTGCCTCTGCCTCCCAAGTACTGGGATTAAAGGCGTGCGCTACCACGCCCAGCTTTCTAGCTACTTCTAAAGCCCAACACTGGACTAGATATGGGGCCACCTGTAATACAGAGCTTTCCAGAGGCAGAAGCAGGTGGATCTGTGAATTTTAGACTAGCCAAGCATGCATGATGAGACTGCCCCACAAAAAAAAAAAAAAAAAAAAAAAAAACAACAAGAAAAGTCCAGTCAATACTGGGTAGAGTTGAGTTGAAATGCTTTTCTACCCAAGAAAGGTGAGAGGCATCAGTCAGTCCAGCACTGCCCGAGCCTGGCTGCAGGACTCACCTGCTAGCAGGAGGAGACTTGTAATTCTTGTTTGTATAGATTTCCTCTAAACTAAACTCCTTCTTCTTTAACCTGTGAAGAGAAGAGACAATCCTCACTAGCTGTCACTGTCATAAACTCTTCCAAGTTAAAAACGAGAAAAACTGTTCATCCCACTACTGGCCACTAGAGCTGCAGGAACTGCTCAGGCCCTGGCACATCAGGAAAGTACTCTAATACAGTTTCATACCAGCTGTGTCCTGTGCCAGGGTGCCTGCCTCTTTGGCATTTTGGGTTCTACGAGACAAGGTCTCACTAGGTAGCCCAGTCAGACACTCCTGCCTCCTCTGAAAGCTGGGGACACATGCACGAGCCTGCGCCCAGATACTTTCTCTCCATGAGCAGTGCTGGGCCTTGTGAATGCTGGACAGGTGCTGGACCACTAACCTGGCCACATACTCTTTTTTTATTCTTCATGGCTTAGAAATGATAAGCTTTAGTGGCTGGCAAGAATTTAATGAACACAATGAACTTTTATTGGGTGAGTTGGTTAGTTTATTCATTCACTCATTCATTTATTTATAAGATAAGATTTCTCTGTATAGCCCTGGCTATCCTGGAACTCCCCCCAACCCCACCCCCCAAAAAGAGAAAAAAGAAAAAAGGAAAAAGAAAAAAGTGTAAATCCACAATGATACAACACTGACCGACCTTTCAAGTGTCTGCTTCCTCTTTTTGACAAGATCTAAGTTCGGGAATTTTGCACATTTTAAAATTGGGCTGTTCATTTCCTCACTGAGTTTTAAGAGTTTGTGGTGCAAGGATACACAGCTCAGGGGTATGGAACTTCCCTGGCCATGCAATAAGGACCCAGGGCTGATCTTAAGTACCGCTGGGCAGAACGAGGGGAGGAGGTGTGTATTCTGGACAATAGTCCTCGCTTAGATTTTCCCTTTCTTTTCTTTTCTTTTCTTTTTTCTTTTCGGTTTTTCAAGACAGGGTTTCTGTGTGTAGCCCTGGCTGTCTCGGAACTCACTCTGTAGACCAGGCTGGCCTCAAACTCAGAAATCTACCTGCCTCTGTGTTCCCAAGTGCTGGGATTAAAGGCATGAGATAAAGAGAGCTGTGAGCTACCATGTCGGTGCTAGGAATTGAACACCAGTCGTGAAAGAGCAGCAAGTGCTCTTAATGGCCAGCCATCTCTTATCCTGAGAACCCTCTCTAACTCCAGTTCCTGGGGATTTGATGCCTTCTCCTGTTCTCTGCAGACCCAGCACACTGATAGTGCATATACGTATACAAGGCTATTCACACATAGTTTATTTTTAAAAATCTTAAAAAGACAAGCTCTCTAACTGAACTGCAAGCTTACTGTTATACGATTTTGGAGTAGGCTATAGAGCTATTCAGTAAACCTCCACCCCCACATAATGTATTGGTCCACCTTACACTGCGGAGTTGAGCTGCATTTGTGGGGATGCCATAGAAAGAAATGCACTAAAAAACTTCTGGTGGTGTGCAGCAGCTTCTTGCCGCTTCCAAGGACTCAAGCTGATTGGATGCACATGCTGAGGCAAGGCACATGGAGGACACGTGATGTTTGGAGGGACTAAATAGGACTCCATGGAGTGAAGGAGACAGAGCTTGGCTTGCTGGTACAGCTAGCTGTAGAACATTTGTGGGTCTCCCATCTTTGCTGATCTTCACCTCTCTGAGAGAGGCACAGCTGAGAACATCTCCTGGTGTTCCTCCTGGTCCCTCCTGCTGACTCAAGCTGAGGCCTGACTGTCTCTGCTAGGTTATGTCACTGCTGTTGCATCTGTGACGTGTTTGTGAGTGGATCGAGCTGCCACTGTCTGCTAACCTGTGGAATGAACAGCTAATTTCCAGACAACACAGAGTTGCTCCAAAAAACCTTTCTAAACAGGCCCACTTCCCCATATCCTCTCTTTTCTACTACTCTGGTGGGTGGTAGGCTGTTAGAAGGAAGGTGCAAAGTATCTGTTCAGAAGTACCCTGAAATGTTACCTTGTACATACCTGGGAAATAGCAGAGGGTACAATTGAGAACATTCTCCCTAAAGGAAGTTCATAGCTTCCAGGAAGACTGATCACTCTCTGTCTCTTGATTTCAATATAAACAAGATGAAAAGGCATGGATACATGAATATGGAGGCCTCAAACATTCAGACCATAGCATAGTAGAGGGACATTCAGTGAAGAGCGGAGGGATAGTTCCTCTGCAATAGTCAGGTGTATCACAGGGACTCACTAACCCTAACAAAAAGCAGACACAAGCTTAGATAACTGGTGGCCGCTTATCAAGTTTAAAGGGAAGATCAATCAATGGACTTACACATTGCTAACAGCCATTCTAACACAGTCAAGGGAACGTGAGCAAGATCAAATTGGTTCCACAGGGGTCGTCTGTTAGGCCATGGTTTGTTTGTCCAACCAGGAAAAACAGCCATATCAATAATAGAAGGATTTACCATCTCAACAGACAATACAACAAAATGAAGACTACGACGACACCATTTGTTTCCACACAAACTGGGATCTGGCGTGACTACTGTGAAGGGTGGCCCCTGATCTAATCCACTATTATGGGCAACCTTGTGTTAAGTATTAGTAATAAATAAATAAGTCGAAGGAAAGAACTATATTGGCTATAAACTGAACTTGAAAGCAGAAGAAGGGCTGGTGAGATGGCTCAGTGGGTAAGAACACCCGACTGCTCTTCTGAAGGTCCAGAGTTCAAATCCCAGCAACCACATGGTGGCTCACAACCATCCGTAACGAGATTTGGCGCCCTCTTCTGGAGTGTCTAAAGACAGCTACAGTGTACTTACATATAATAAATAAATAAATCTTTAAAAAAAAAAAAGAAAGCAGAAGAAAGTAAAAGTCAAAAAAACAAAACCCAGGGCTGAAGATATAGTAAGCACACACAGGAGAGGGCTTGCTTCGCACGCAAAGCCCTGGGTTCCATCCCTAGCATGGCATAAAACTGGATTTGGTGGCACATAGCTGTAATCACAGTATGTCAGAGGTACAGACAGGATCAGAAGTTCAAGGCCATCTTATACAAGACCTATTCTCAAAAACAAACCACAAAGAAAAGCCAAACCTCCCAAATGTGACTTACCCAGACATATTTAGAAAACAAGTATATTCAGTCCTATGGTCGTGAGACTCCTAAAGAATAAAGCACCAAGATGGACGACAGGCTGGCAAATGGGGACAGAACATACAGAAAACCAACTCACAACACAGAGTGGCTCCCTCCATCCAGGAGGGCTTGCCAGGCCTCCCAGACACACCACCTTTTTTAAGCACGAGTCATTAGCATCTCCTGCAAATGTTTTCGGTTTTTTTATTTTACTTTTTTTTGTGACAGGGTCTGTGATCCTTTGTATATCCTTGGACCAGGGAGTGGCACCATCTGAAGGTGTGGCCTTGTTGGAATAGGTGTGACCTGGTTGGAATGGGTGTGTCACTGTGGGTGTGGGCATAAAATCCTCACCCTAGTTGCCTGGAAGTCAGTCTTCCACTAGCAGCCTTTGGATTAAGACATAGAACTCTCAGCTCCTCCTGTGCCATGCCTGCCTGGATACTGCCATGCTCCCACCTTGATGATAATGGACTGAACCTCTGAACCTGTAAGCCAGCCCCAATTAAATGTTGCTTTTTATAAGACTTACCTTGGTCATGGTGTCTGTTCACAACAGTAAAACCCTAACTAAGACAGAAGTTGATACCAGGAGTGGGGTATTGCTGTGATAGGCCTGAACATGTTTTTATTTGAAAGAATGTGGATTTTGGGACTTTGGATTTGGAAAGCAGTGGAATGCTTTAAATGGGGCTTACTGGGTCATCCTAGTAGGAATATGGAAGACTTTGTTGTTGGGAGTAATTTGAACTGTGTTGACCTGGCGCAAGAGATTTCAAAGGAGAAGAATTTCAGAATGTGGCATAAAGACTGGTTTTGTGGTATTTTGGTGAAGAATGTGGCTACTTTTTGCCCTTGTCTGAAAAGTTTGCCTGAGGCTAAGGTGAAGAGACTTGGATTAATTACATTGACAAAAGAAGTTTCAAAAAAGCCCAGCAGAGACTTTGTTCTCTGGTTGAGTCTTATGAAGAGAAGTTTGAACAAGCATAGCAAGCTTACAAAGGAAAAATATAAAATATATGGTTTGAGTATTAAAGGAGTACCAGGAAGTGAAATGGAGCAAAATCTTGTGTTCTAGGAGGTAACAGATTAAGGGAGTGGGACCTTGGGGCAAGATCCTACCCATCTTAATTAGATCCAGGCATGGTGGTACACACCTTTAATCCCATGAGACAGGCATGCTGATCTTTGCATTCAAGGTTAATCTACAGAGCAAGATCCAGGATAGCCAAGCTTAGGCAGTGAAGGATTTAGAAAACATAAAGCTAGTGATAATGTAATAGTACAAGGGGATCATGTTCTAGTTCCTGTAAGCAGCAGAACTTGGCAGCTTCAGCCATGTGGCTCTGGCTCTAGAGTTAAGAATGGAAGGAACTACTGGGAAAATTGATGCTGGTTAGCTGGAGCTAAGGAATTAGCAGTGATTAAGAAGAGACCAGCATCACTGAGGTGAAATCTTCTGGAAATTGTTTTCTGGGAGCACAAAGAAGCTGTGTTCCAGAGATAGCCAAGGTTGTACTTCATGCTGCGGCTGAACTTGGTAATGTGTAAGAGTCACCCAGGTGGGACTGCTTGTGAAGGAATGAAGGGATAATGGAGAGAAGCTGAGGCTTAGCACTGTGAGAGGCCAGGGAAGGCCATTGGAGAAGGTATAGCCTCAGCTGTAGTTGATGGCCCAGGACTGAAGGGGTCATGCAAAGGATTTGAGGCTTGGCACCATGAAGAGAGCCTATGAGAGGCTATTGGTGAAGCCTAGTTGGAGTGGAACACCCCAGTGTATTGGAGATGTCAATGAAAGAGGAAAATTACTGAACTTTTCAACTCGGAGTCCTACCCCTCCCATCTAGAGGTTGTTCCCGGAACACACCTGAACTTTTTACCTCAGAGTACATTCTGAACTCTTCACCCCACTCTTCACCCCAGGGTCCGACCCCTCCCAAGTGAGAACGGTTCCAGGAGCATTTCTGAGATAAGGGTCTCCTGGAGCGAACTCAGTCCAACCCCTCCCAACTAAAGACTATGCCAAGAACATTTTTGAGATAGGGGCCTCCTGGTACTACCCCAGAATGTTCCAATAGATCGAGTACATTGCCAAAATATAGGACACGACCCCTTGGTGACGTAAAACTTGTACTTTTCCCCTGGCTATTTCCTATAAAAGCCTGTGAAAATTTGGGCTAGTCGCCAAATCTCCTCTGCACCTTGCTGGCTGCATGAGTTTCGACCCCAGATATCTGGTATATGTGCTTTTTTTATGTGCTTTCTTGTCGTTGCTGTATTAAATCTTACTCTCTACATCTTAAGTTCGGTCTCAGTGTCTTCTTGGGTGCGCGGCTGTCCCGAGGCTTGAGTGAGTGTCTCCCTTTGGGAGTCTTAGAGTCTTTCATCAGTACCATGGGACGATCACCAAGAACAGCAGCAAGAACAACAGTAGTGGAGTGGACCAACCTGAGTTTAGACTGCTACAGAGGACATAGATGGAAAAGTGATGCCAGCCCTTAGGAGGAGTCCAAAAGATCAAGTGGAATCCCAGACACTGAAAGAAGAAGCTGTAACCGTTGAAATTGCCTTGGAGACTCAAAGATGTTAAAGATGCTAGAGCCATGGGATACATGCTGAGGAAAGCTGCTAATAGGGAGTGGAACCAGCCCAGGAGAAAGCAGTTTGTTGCAGTCAACAAAGATGAAAAAGGAGTGGAGATCTGAAGACCACTTTGACATCAGCCATGGAGATGCAGAGTTTGGAGTTTGCCCAGTTGGTTTCCTGCCTTGCTTTGGGGATTACAGTTAATTAAGTTGAATGAATCTCAGAAGAGACCTTGAACTTTGGACTTTTAACATTGTTGCAACTGCTATAGACTATGAGGACTTTGAAAGTTGGACTAAATGCATTTTGCATTATGCTATGTTTAAGCATGGCCCCCATAGACTCATGTTTTTGAACAAGTCTATGAGGACCAGGGAGTGGCACCATCTGAAGGTGTGGCCTTGTTGGAATAGGTGTAACCTGATTGGAATGGGTGTGTCACTGAGGGTGTGGGCATAAGATCCTCACCCTAGTTGCCTGGAAGTCAGTCTTCCACTAGCAGCCTTTGGATGAAGACATAGAACTCTTGGCTCCTCCTGCACCATGCCTGCCTGGATGCTGCCATGCTCCCACCTTGATGATAATGGACTGAACCTCTGAACCTGTAAGCCAGCCCCAATTAAATGTTGTTTTTTATAAGACTTGCCTTGGTCATGGTGTCTGTTCACAACAGTAAAACCCTAACTAAGACAGGGTCTCACTATGTAGGCCTGAATGAGGTGTGAAACTCATGCAGACCAGGCTGGCCTCAACTTACAGAAGTCCACCCACCTCTGCCTCCAAAGTGATAGGATTAAAAGCACTTGCCTTGGTCATGGTGTCTGTTCACAGCAGTAAAACCCTAACTAAGACAGGGTCTCACTATGTAGGCCTGAATGAGGTGTGAAACTCATGCAGACCAGGCTGGCCTCAACTTACAGAAGTCCACCCACCTCTGCCTCCAAAGTGATAGGATTAAAAGCCTGTGCCCCCAACACCTACCTTAAAATTAATTTTTGTTGTTGTTGTTGTTTTTGTTTTTCAAGACAGGGTTTCTCTGTGTAGCCCTGGCTATCCTGAAACTCACTTTGTAGACTAGGCTGGCCTCTAACTCAGAAATCCACCTGCCTCTGCCTCCCAAGTTTAAAGGCGTACGCCACCACTGCCCAGCTTTAAAATTAATTCTTTTTTTTAAAAAAAGATTTATTTATTTATTATATATAAGTACACTATAGCTGTCTTCAGACACTCCAGAAGAGGGCATCCAATCTCATTGCAGGTGGTTGCTGGGATTTGAACTCAGAACCTCTGAAAGAGCAGTCAGTGCTCTTAACCACTGAGCCATCTCTCCAGCTCCCTAAAGTTAATTCTTAATTTAAAATTTAACTTGCATGGTGTATGTGTGTGCAGGGGGAAGGTTGTTTGGGCCTCAGTGCACATTGGTTTTTTTTTTTTTTTTTTTTTTGTAGTCATTTCTCTCCTATCTTTCTTTTCATGGGTTCTGGGAATGGAATTCAAGTCACCAGGCTTGTGTACCGAATGATTTGACTTGTTGAACTATCTCAACAGACACATTAATTTTTAAAACACCCCCCCCCACACACACACACAGACACCCCCACACCCACAGAGAGAGAGAGAGAGAGAGAGACTGACATTTTGTTTTTCATGTGTTTTGCCTGAATGCATGTATGTGAACCATGTGCCCAAAGAAAGCATCAGATCCCCTGGACCTGGAGCTATGAAATCTGTGAGTTGCTATGTAGGTGCTATGAACCAAACCCAGGTCTTCCATAAGAGTAGCAAGTGCTCCTAACTGCTGAGCCCTCTCTTCAGTCTACTGATTTTTAGTTTTATGTATGTGTGTTGGGGGGTATGCAAGTGTGAGATCTGATGATTTCAAAAGATGCCTGGGAGCGGGAGTTAGAGGTGGGTCACATAATGTGGATGCTGGGAACCACAGGGTACGTCCTTACCTGCTGAGCCATCTCTCCAGTCTCTAGGTTAATTAAAAAGCAGAAATAAAAGCTGTCAAAGTCATTGAAACACTTAACCAGAGCACTGCCTCCAGCTTCACCCTGGTGCTCACCACCTTCTCAGAGTTCCAGACACTCTCAACTTACTTGTCTGCCGTCCTTTAGCTAATGTGTTATTAATTAGCATACATTAGTTAGGCACAATATGGACTTCATTATTGTGGGAAAATTCTGCTAATCAAGGTTGAAGTCTACCATTGAACAGATAGCCTTCTGGGGCTTACCAACTAATGGGGGACTCCCTTCTCCCTTCTCTGTCCTTGTCTGGGGAATTCTAAGCTCCCACATATGCCTCTAACTAAGAATCCATGTAGCCTTGATTAGATAACAGGATGAATTTCCTTTCTCCTGATAAGAACCTGTTCAGCTAGCACCTGAGATTCCTGAAACGCTTCCCCATGCAAATGAGGCATCTCAGTACCCTAAGCACCAGCTAATGACCTTCGTCCATCCTGGATGTTCCTACCCTCAGTACCCAAAACTTTATAAGCCTTGGATCACCCTAAGTTGATCTACCTACTGTTAGCTGGTTCTGAACTCACAGGCTTCCAGGATGGGGAGACCCCACACATCATGATATTTTCACACATGTATACACTTTGATAATATACCCCCCGAATGATCTCTCTTGTCCCCCTCCCAGTCCCGGCATTATTTTCTAACTAGTCACCTTTTTGCCTCCCCTCCTCTTTGAGGCAGAGGTAAGCCAGTATTAACTGGAGCTACTTACAGAAGCACGATGGGGAGGAACTTAGCATACTATAATAAGAATCTAACCCAGCCAAGCATGGTGGCGCACACCTTTAATCCTAGCACTTGGAAGGCAGAGGCAGGCAAATCTCTTTTTACATAGCAAGTTCCAGGTCACCCAGAAGTGCATAGTGAGACCCTTAATAACTGTCTCCAGTGGAGGGGTGGCTAAAGCAAAACTAACAGCAGCAGCAAAAAACCCAGGACAATATTCCTGCTTTTTATTGCTGGTGTTCAGGTTGTTTGTCTGTCTTCTGTGTGCACACGGGTCTATATTTTTGGTGTGTCTGCAAGCTTTGTTGTACACGTAGGAGGCATGATGGAAACGGGTCAAGCTTAGTCAAATGTATGAATGATGACAGCCATCACATGCATGCTCTGTCTCCTGTGATCATGTGAGCCTTCTGTGCTCTGTGTTTATTGATTTTGTTCTTGCTTTCTCTGCTGCTGTCAGCTGCCAGCCATCACTGCTAACACTGCTTGCTATGGCTGCTTTGATGGCCAGAGCTCAGAATTTATCTCTGGTATTTCTCATCACTAGAGTCAGTTTATGAGAGCTAGGATTTGAAAACACTGCTTCTTTAATAAGGCATTAAAGCTATGCTTCCATGCATTCATATATAAGAATGTACCTCTGGCTACAGCTGAACTTCTTACACCCAAATAACCTTCGGCTCACCTATACTGTCTTCTCTCCTCAACACCTGTCCCACCTTCTAACATACCAGGGTCTCCAAACACTCCCTTCCAGAGGATGTCACACTTACCTTCCAGCCATACATACCCACATCTCAACACTCCACACTGACTCAGGTTGCTTATGCGACTGCCCTAAGGTGTGTACAATCATTTGTTTCTGCTAGCTTCTCTTCAGCCACCTCGTCCTTCCGTCTGCTCTAGCATCTGCCCCTCCTTGCCTGCTGGATAAGCGGTCCTCTCTGTCTCCTGGAGCCACACTATGTAGGCAACTCTCTAGTTAAGACAATTCCCTCAATCTTTGGAACCCTCCCTATGTCCAAGCCTTTTCCATGGACTTAGATTTTATTCAAGTCTCACTGTTACTACAAACAGCTTGACCTCAGTACAGTCCAATGACCAAAATTGGCATGCTTGAGTTTCAAATTCTCCTGGTAACAACTTTTGCCACTTTTGCACAAACAAATGATCCAAAAATCTCTTATATTTATACTTGCTCTGCTCTACACTTCTAAAGGTCTCTGATCTCTAAGGGTTTTCAATTTTCCACCCTTGAAAACCTTCTATTCCTAAGAATTCTCTGTGCTCCACTCTTCAGAAATCTTTTAAGACTATTATAAACAGTCTTTACCTCAGCATCAGTAAGTTCAGTGGGTGCGGTTTGATACCTGTCCAAAGTTCTCACCTCCCCAACATCTCCCTGTTTGGAAAACACGGATCCTCTCTGTCACTCCGTCTTGTTTCAGACCTTAACCTCCACTTACCACCTACGGAATAACACTGCCTGGCCACTTTGAAGAATACTGATTTTGTGTACCTTCTGGGTCAATCTCATGACCACCATCTGTGGCCTTGCCCATTGGTCTATTAAATATCAATACCACCCCTTCTTTTCTCCAGTATCACAGACCACCTTAGCTCCTCAGGAACATACATGATGGGACATTGGATTCCTCAATCTGCAGTACTACCCTAATCTACAGCACTGCCACCCAGCCCCTACGGCCAAAAGTTTACAATGTCTCAATTCTCATCAGCATTCAAGCTGACTACTACCTATCCACTGAGTAGTCTGGGACCTGTGCCCTGGTGTTCCTTTTTCCAAAATGAGGAGCGATACCTGGTGGAGAATGCTTGCTGATTCCTATCACAGCATTTATATGGGCACAGCAAGCTATTCAGGGCCTACCTTTATGTCCTGGGCATAAGTACTAGCATCACCACTGGAACAGAGGCACTGGCTACTTCCCTAGATATTTACCATCAATTTTGCTTTCAGTTCGTCCAGGATCTCTAGTGGTGGCTCAGAATTTACCCCCCAGGGGCAGACTCACTGTTGGCAGCAATACTACAAAACTAGCAAGGATTAGTTACTAACAGCAGAGGGAGACGGTCTTTATGTCTTCTTCACAGAGGAATGTTGCTTTCATGTCAATCCAGAACACCAAACAGATTTCCAAAAACTTAAGAACCTGCTCAACTCCTCTGCCCAGTGGATCACTGATAGTCCAATATAGATTGGATGCTACCCTTCTTAATCCCCTCTCCTGCATTTCCTTCTTTCCTTCCTTCCTTCCTTCCTTCCTTCCTTCCTTCCTTCCTTCCTTCCTTCTCTTTCTCTTTCTCTCTCTCTCTCTCTCTCTCTCTTTCAGATTTATTTATTTTATATATGAGTACACTGTAGATGTCTTCAGACACACCAGAAAAGGGCATAAGATCTCACTGCAGATGGTTGTGAGCCACCATGTGGTTGCTGGGAATTGAACTCAGGACCTCTGGAAGAGCAGCTAGTGCTATTAACCTCTGAACCATCTCTCCAGCCCTCTCCTCTATTTTTCCCCCTCTATTTCTTTTCTTTTTTTATGGGGGGGGGGTTTCAAGATAGGGTTTCTCTGTGTAGCCCTGGCTGTCCTGGAACTCACTCTGTAGACCAGGCTGGCCTCGAACTCAGAAATCCACCTGCCTCTGCCTCCCAAGTGCTGGGATTAAAGGCGTGCGCCGCCACCGCCTGGCTCCCTCTATTTCTTAATGGAGGCATCCTGCCTTATAAAGTTCTTGTCTATATTTCTTCAACAATAGATTCAAAAGATTTTAACCAGAATTTTGATCAATTGCTATTACAGGATAACTAGCCCCTAGCTACAGAGCCAGAGGCCTTCAACTCCTAATTATCCTCTGGAGGTGAAGATCAAGTTTGCTCCAAGGACTTCAACACCCCCATTCAGCAGGTAGTAGTCTAGTGATATCTCCTGCTTTCTCAATGAGATTTCTTATCAATAATAAACAAAAAAGGGGGGAAAGTAAACTCCTCATGGTGCAGGTGGCCATGCCATGCCCTCCCAGACTATAATGGCCATAGCCACCATTTCCAACCCACTCCAGATACAGAAGGCCAAACTCTGTCCCATAGAGAAAAAAAAATGCCCATGATCAGGCCACAGAATACCACCAATCCCTGATGCTGCTCCAAAATCAGCCCATAAAATCACACCAATCCCAGGCCACCCTGGAAAGGGCCCCCCAACCCACACACCCTATATAAAGCCTGCTTGCTGCTCAGGTCTTTCCCAGTATATCTTTTCTGGTGGGTTGTTGTGAGGTGTGACTTGGACTGCCTGGACACCTTCCTATCAGAGCTGTAACACACTAGCAATCAACCCTGGCTCCTTGTACATGCCAGAGTATCCCAGAGCTACATTCCCATTGCGTGGACTTCCTAACCTCCAAATATGAATCACAGATTATGGAGAGCAAAATGTAAGGGGTGAACAGCAGAAAACACTGAAACAAACTTTCAGAATAAAACACAGACACCAAAGGAGAGGAGGACCAAGATGTAGCTTAGCAGCACACTATCTGTGCAGTCTCACAAGGCCCTGCCTTTGACAACACTGCAATGAACAAACCCCTCCTGCACCATGAAAGAAACATTGAACACAAGAGTTGGGAAAGGCTGCTACTCTGTGGTATAACACCTGCCAGCATGCACAGCCAGCCTGTGTTTAACTCCATCCAGCATACAACAAAACCATTCTAACACCTGGCTCCATCTACAATCTTCCTGGCTGCTTTATACCTGATTCATGTTTTGGTCCATCTGTATTCCCTGGAGTGTTTACTACATTCTCTATTGGCTCCTATAGCCTGAGGTCTTTTCAGATTTGATCACTGTTACTTCCATGGTAGAACTGTGTCTCCCTTTCATTTATCGTACTGTCAGTTGTTAACAAAAGCTAAGCTAACATCCCTTTAACATTTTTTTTTTTTTTTAATTTGAGACAGGGTACCACTATTTAGTCCAGGCTATCCTCAAACTCACAAATCCCCTGCCTCAAGTTCTCCCAAGAATCTATATTACAGGTACATGCCTCCTTACCCAGCTTCTTTAAACTAAAAAATGTTTTGTTGTTGTTGTTGCTAAAACAGAATTTGTCTAAGTAAAGTTAGCAACACTTCTTCTGTGGGCATAAAGGGAGGAAGACTGACTTGTGGTTAGCTGGTATCATGGTACCCCTGCAAGGGCCACAGACTTCCAGATCTACAAACCATTGGGGAAATGTGCTAGATCAGTGGTTCTCAACCTTTGGACCAATACTCCATCAGGGGTCATGCAATCCTTTTACAGGGGTCAAACAGCAGATATCCTAAATATCAGATATTTACACTATGATTTGTAACAGTAGCAAAATTACAGTTAGGAAGTAGTAATGAAATAATTTTATAGTTGGGGTTCACCACACATGAGAAACTGTGTTAGTCACTGCACTAGGAAGGCTAAAAATATTATGCTAGATATTGCCTCAACTCTCAGCCTAACCTTTAAGGTCATACACCTATGAAAATGTACGACCATAGATCTGTGGTGCATAGATCTGCTGTAGTCCTTTTTGAGGGGAACAGCTAAGGTCATTGCTTCTCACTCAGTAACAGACTTGCATCCTTCCTAAGAATGTATGGTCTGTGACAATTCTCCTTTAAGAGGATCGTCTTTCAATTAACTTTGTAATTATTGCGTGTGTGTATAATGTGTGTAAGGGCATGTGTGGTTATAGAATGCACCTGAAGGTCAGAGAACAACTTTATGTAGTCAGTTTCCTCCTTCCATCTTAACATGGGGCCCAGGAGTAAAAATCAAGTCATTGGGTTGGCCTGCCAAATACTTTACCCACTGGGCCACCTCACTCATCCAGGAGTTCATGTCTTTTCCCATTTGTTTTTATTTTATTTATTTTTACGAATGTCTGAGTGTATGTATATGTACCAGAAACATGCAGGAGCCCGTGGAGCCCAGCAGAGGGCATCAGATAGTCTAGAACTGGAGTTACAGGTGGTTGTGAGCCACCACGTGGGTACTGGGGATGCAACCTGGACCCCCTGGAAGAGCAGCCACTGCTCTAACTGCTGAGCCACTTTTCTAATCCCCTATTTACTTTTTGAGGCAGTGATTCATATATAACAGCCTGGTCTTGAACTTGGTACATACCCCAGGCTGACATCAAATGCCTGCCCTCTATCACTGAAGCGATAGAATTATTAAGCATGAACCAATATATCCAGCCCATTTATATTTTTGCATCCCTAAGAGAATACATAGATATCCCTCTACTCTAAATAAACCTCCATTATATTGGGGGGGGGGAATCATTCAGCTATGAAATATCTTAAATGCAAGAATTAGCTACAAATTGGGAAAGCACGACCTATTTCAGACTATTGCCAATAGAATTATTTTTTTGGCTCAGAGATTAAGAGCACCAGAGTCCTGAGTTCAATTCCCAGTGGTTACATGGTGGCTCACAACCATCTGTAATGGGATCTGATGCCCTTTTCTGGTGTGTCTAAAGCTACAGTGTATTCATATAAATAAATAATATAATAAAAGGAATTATTTTTAAAAAAAAAATCCTTGAACATCCTTATGAACTAGGATGTGAGACATGATCTCTTCCCATATACAGATCACAATTATAATTGCTACATTCACCCCCCCAAAATGCAACACCATCCCCTGCTGCAGTCAACCCACAGCATCGTTATATACTCATTCTCTGTGTCTTTGCTGAAGTCCTGGGTCAAGGACTGTAAACAGTGAAAGGCCGTGTGGTTCCACACTTCTAAAGTCTCAACAGAAACTAAATGAAACTAACAGAAGTTAAATGAAAGTCAAGGGTGTTTTTTCAGGTCCTCTCAGGAACTGGCAAAGTCTTGGGACATTTTTTGTGGAACCACAACTTCCCAATTTGAGAAAGGTCACAGGTTAGGATTCCAGCCACTGATATTGTTCGAGGCTACACAGATGACATCCTTGGCACCAGGCTGCTGCAGGTGGACTGTCAGAGATGGTGCAGATCTGAGCTGGAATCCACCTCAAACACTCAGATGATGGTGTCATTCCCACAGCTGATGCTAGGACCCCAGAGAGAGGACATCAATATCATAAACGGTTTGGGGACAGAACCCCTACAACATGCAGACAGATTTCCCACTGAAGGAAGCCAGAGCCATGTCATCCTTGTTTGTGTCCTAGGAGGTAGGGGCACTAAACACACTGTATTAAAGTAGGATGCCAGGCACTGGACAGTGGCGTTACAGGCTGAGGTCTACACAGTGAATTCCTGGTCCTCGAGGGTAGGAAGCACAAGAGACTCAGTTGTCCTTTTCCTGGTAGAGCTTTACTGTGTCATCAAAGCTGGCAGAAGCTAAAACCTCCTCACTTAAATGGCAGACTATCTTGTGGATGGGAGCTGAGGATGCTAACACGTCCTCTTCATTAATTTCCAGATCCATATGCTCTTAGCTGGGGGTGGCCAAGAGGTTGCCAGTGCGGCCCAGCCACTTGACCTCATTCTCGTGACCATCAGTTTAGAGTTGCTCTTGCAAAGGATTCCCACAAAGTATGTAACCATGTACAAATCCAGTTCTGGAGCACCCGACACTCTCTTATGACCTATTTGGATACTAGGCCTGCATGTATATACATAGATATATGCAGCTAAAACATTAATACATATAAAATAAATAAATTTTTAAAAATGGTTACACAGAGTCATCTTGCTCTGCCAAACGCAAGCAGAACAAGAGCTGGCAGACGCCATAATTACCACAGGGGCCAGGCTCCTTCTATACAGGCCTGCAGGAGAGGGCAGACTCGCACATCTTGCCCTCACTCCTGGTGATTCAGATGCAGATTCCATGGCTGGCAGTGTGGGATCCGGGCTGCCCAGGTCCAGGTGTGCTGGGATGCAGCTCACGTGCACCAGGGAGCTTATCATCACTCAGCAGATGCGGGTGAGGAGGTGTTGGGCACTGTTCTGTCAGAGCATGAGGTGAAGTCACTAACTAACCAACCCCAGAGCATTATAAACTGGACCCTCAGCTTAAGGATTGCACAGCCGTTCCTGGTAGCCACAAAAGTGGCTGAACTTCTCAGAGTTCTTCCCTTTCACTTGCTGCCAGGGCCTGGAGGGCACTGTTCTTTAGTGCTGTCCTGGTTGGTGGGGAGGGAGAAACATACATGTTCAATTTTGGTTCGCATCTACTTTATGCTGTTTTTTTGTTTTGTTTTGTTTTAAAAGAGAAAGCCAATTTACTCCTGAAATTCATAATGTACACCAGGCCAGCCTTGAACTCACATAAATCACACTGACTCTAGAGTTCTGGGACTAAAGGCATGTGTTACTATGCCCAACAATGTGCATTTATTTTGAGTTTTTGTTTCTTTCACGTCTCCTCTGTAACCTCTTCTGCTGGCTTAGGAATCATTAGCCCTTGTCACATCCGCTTTGTGCCACATTGGCTTCCCTAAGTTCAGTGGTTCATCTCCAATACTCTGCTCCCCTGGATATGTTCAGTGATCAACTGATGTTGGCATTGTTATCTGCGTTTTTAAGTTCACAAAGTAAAAATGCAGGACTCCTTTCAGACTGCTAACCCAGGTTCCAGTGCTAACTACTTGGTCTGAGTAACCTACCAGCTTTCCCAGTTATGGGAGAATGGCACACATTACTTCCTTTCTTGTGAAGCTGGGTTCCCACTGTGTGCCTGAGACTCTGTCTCTCTAGAGTGGCAACTTGAAAATGTGTATTTTTAAATTGTGTGTGTCTCTCTGAGTCTGTGTATATGAACGGCATGCATGCAAGAGTCTGGGGAGGTCAGAAGAGGCATTAGATCCCTTGAAACTGGAGTTACAGATGGTTGGGGGCACCTTATGGGTGCTAGGAACTGAACCTCTCAGAGCTGAGATTAAAGGGGTGCACTACTGTCTGTTCCAGGCCACAGTGGGAATTTCTGATACTATTTGTTTTGTGGTTGATAAAAGATCAAGAGAATACCAAGACTAAAATCTTGGGTGAAAATGGCGTTGATATTCCGTTGAAGAGATGAAATCTGTGTTGTTGGGTTTTTTTGTTTGTTTTTGTTTTTTAAATTTCCCATGAACCTAGACATAATCCAGAAGAGACACTCTCTATCGATAAAATGCCTCTAGATGATAGGCCTATAGACAAGTCAGTACATGAGCATGCACACATGCCCTACCCACATCTGAAGCATAGGGTTGGTCTCAATATGTATCTTTGATTATTCTTGCTATGCAGACCAGGATGGCCTCCCAACTGCCAAGATTAAAGATGTACCTTACCACGTGCAGCCTCATTTTATTCTTTTAAGTGGATGTTCTATAAATCATTTAACCACATTTGTGTTTTCCTTCTTTTTATTTTATTTTATTATTATTATTATTTGACACAGGGTTTCTCTGTGTATAGCCCTGGCTGTCCTGAAACTCTCACTCTGTAGAACAGGCTGGCCTTGAACTCAGTGATCCATCTATCCCCAGTTCAGGGATTAAATGTGTGTGACACCACCTCCTGGATCTTATACTATGATTTTTACTTATGCTTTGTTTTGTTTTGTTCGTAACCAGGGTCTCACTATTGAGTTCTGGGATTAAAGATAAGCCCAGATCTTTTTTTTTTTTTTTAATTTTAAGATTTATTTATTTTATTTGAGTACACTGTAGCTGAATTCAAACATACCAGAAGAGGGCATCAGATCCCATTTCAGTTGGTTGTGAGCCACCATGTGGTTGCTGGGAATTGAACTCAGAACCTCTGGAAGAGCAGTCCATGCTCTTAACCACTGAGCCATCTCTCCAGCCCCACAAACCCAGCTCTTATACATCATTTCTGATGTAAGGTCTCCCTTATTGTTTCTATGCTAAGTCAGGAAGGTTCTGGTGAATCATCCCATCCCTTAGCCCACCTTGTAGACTTGAGACACTGTATTCAGGTTTCTATTAGACAAACATATACACACCTGACTGGCTTCTCCCACTTTTAAGAGAAGGGTCTCAACTGTGTAGGCCAAGTATGCCTGGAATTCACTAACCTGCCACAGCTTCCGGAGTGCTGGGGTTGCCAACCTGTACCACTGCAACCTAATTTACTATTTTCATTTTGTGTTTTGTAGAGACAGGATCTCATATAGTCCCAGTCGATGCAAAGTTCCTATGGAGGATATGGTAGCCTTTTCTGATCCTTCTATCTCCACCTTCTTTTCTTTTTTTTTTCCTTTCTCTTTTTCTTTTTCGTTCTTCAAGACAGGGTTTCTTTGTGTAGCCTTGGCTATCCTGGAACTCACGATGTAGACCAGGATGGCCTCAAACTCAGAAATCTGAGTGCTGGGATTAAAGGTGTACACCACCACTGCCCGGCTTCTGCCTCCACCTTCTAAGTGGCAGGGTTACTGATGTAAGCCACCAAGCTTGGCTTCAACACTTCTTTATTTTCATGCAATTTATTTTTTAGCTTTATATTATGACTTACAAATTTCTATTATAGTTAGCCCATTCCAAACGGAAATTTCTTATGGTTTCTTCAAACATTCCTAAGTTTACAGTAAAATCTGATTAGTAGAGAATATGTTTAGGATAAGGCAATAAACACATCTTTATTATTCTTAAAATGGCTCGTATTCTAATGGCAATTAAGGGCACAGATTCCCACCACTGATCTGAGAAGACACTCACCATACTCTTTTTTTTTTTTTTGGTTTTTTTGAGACAGGGTTTCTCTGTGTAGCCCTGGCTGTCCTGGAACTCACTTTGTAGACCAGGCTGGCCTCGAACTCAGAAATCCAACTGCCTCTGCCTCCCAAGTGCTGGGATTAAAGGCATGCACCACCATGCCCGGCCCTTCATTATACTCTTTTTTTTTTTTTTTTTTTTTTTTTTTTTGGTTTTTCGAGACAAGGTTTCTCTGTGTAGCCTTGGCTGTCCTGGAACTCACTTTGTAGACCAGGCTGGCCTCGAACTCAGAAATCCGCCTGCCTCTGCCTCCCGAGTGCTGGGATTAAAGGCGTGCGCCACCACGCCCGGCTTTCATTATACTCTTAATCACCCTATGAACTGGTATTCACTTTCAATTTCTATTCTATTTTACCAATATCTGTATTTATGTTCTGGCTTATTTTTGAGATTTTATATTTCAAATTTCTGATATTAGTATTCTTATTTATTTTAAAAATTTCCTCTTAGCTAGACATAGTAGCACATGGTTTTAATCCCAGCACTCGGGAGGCAGAAGCAGGGGAATGTCTTCAAGTTCAAAGGCTGCTTAGTCTACAGAGCAACCTAGGACAACCAGGCCTACAAAGAGAGATCATGTCTCAAAAAAACCCCACAAAACAATTTTTTTCTTGGTTATTACTGTTTTGTGTTTTACACAGCATTGCATCAGAACACATACATTTAATTTATTCAATCTTTTCAATAATTTCATTTTAAAGATTTTTATTTTATGTGTATGAACATTTTGCCTACATGCAAAACAGGGAAGAATAGAGAAATAATTTCACATACCTACTGTAATCAAACTAATTGTCAACACAGTTGACAAGGGCACACAGCATAGAAAGGGAAGGGTCTTTAAGAGGAGCTGGGAAAACTGACTCCATGTGTAAATAAATCAAGCTGCCTTTTTTCCTATGTAAGACTCAACTCAAAATGGACTGAGACTCTAAACAGGGAGAGAGGTCAGTAATAGAACAACACTTTTCCTGTAAGGTCTGGGTTTGATTCCTGATACAATAGATCTAACCATGTGGGAACCAGTTTTCTCCTAGCTGCCTTCTGAATAGGAGGCACAACTGTCAGCTCCTCCTGTACCACGCCTGCCTAAACACCGCCATGCTTCCTGCCATAAAAATGGACAAGACCTCTGAACCAGTAAGCCAGCCCCAATTGAATGGTGTCCTTTATAAAGTTGCTGTGGTCGTGGTGTCTGTTCACAGCAGTAAACCCTAACTAAGACACATACCAAACTGTTTTTTCTTTTGGTATGATTTTATTTTTTCTTCCCCCTTTTACATTAATTGCAATTTTTAACTTTTCATTATTGAGAAACAATTTTATTTTGCCTTTTCTCCTGTAAAGTTTTTCCTTAACTCTTTGCTCCCTAACATCCTGTGTGTCCCCCACCACCATCCCACCCCCGCTTAACTGGGTTCTTCTCTGTTCACTCCTTTCTCCGTCCCTTTCTTTCCTCTCAACCCTTTACTGTTCCCACACTTGGTCCACGGGCCAGCATGGTCTGTAGGAGCTTGGGCATTTTCAGTTGCATGGGTATTAGTGACACATTACTGGAATGAGAGGACTGTAAATCCCTCTGTACCTCATACAGTGTAATGGTACTATTGCTACAACACTTGGGTTCTCTTTGATGACTGCTACTAATGACTAAGCCTTAAAGAGCAGGCTGCTCACTAAGATACCCTTGGAAACTAGAGGCTTATAAATCAACAGATATACAAACTTCAATACAAAAGTGGAAGAAATACAAAATAACACAACAACATGACTCATCCAAAAGATCTGAACTCCTCAGTTACTGACTTCAAAGTTACTGGCCAGGCTAAAATGCCAGAAGAACATTTCAAATATTTTCCAGCAAAACTCAGCAATGGACTGAATTAGCAGGGAAAGCAGTTGTTACAATGCCTGACACCTTCAGGTCGAGCCCATGCTGCACACGGGAGAAGGATAAAACCAACTTGCAAAGTTGTCCTTTGACCTCCACATAATAATTCATGATGTACACATTTGGACTCAGCCATGCACATTCTTGCACATGTGCATCAACAAACACACATGCATGCACTGACAATAATAACCACAAAAATCAGCAGTATGGATGAAAAAACTGGCAACTTCGAAGAAGAATTCAGCAAGGAAACTAAGTTAAAAACAGCAGCAGCTTTGAATCCCAGAACTAAAGCGGCACATCTCTGTGAGGCTGACCTAAAGAGTGGATTTAAGGTCAGCCGAGGCTTCACAGTGAGACTGTCACAGAATACAAAAAACAGGGAGGGACTAGAGATGGTTCAGGGGCTAAAAACATTTGCAACTCTTGCAAAGACCTAGGTTCATTTCATAGAATCCACATGGAAGTTCCTAATTACCGGCTCCAAGGGATCTGACACTCTCTTCGGGTGCCCAAGAGCAACCGTGCTCCTGTGCGTGCACTCTCCTCACAACCCCGTACACGTGATTGTAAAAAGTGAGCTTTGTTAAAGAAGCAAGCTCGATAGAGAGAAGTTGGCAAGGAAAAGTTCAATGAATCAAATAATAAACAGTATGATAGCATCAATAACAGGCTTAACCAAGCAGAGGAAAGATTACCAGAGATGGAGAAAAAAAAGAGTCGTAACTACATTCAGCCGGGCGTGGGGGCGCATGCCTTTAATCCCAGCACTTGGGAGGCAGAGGCAGGTGCATTTCTGAATTCGAGGCCAGCCTGGTCTACAAAGTGAGTTCCAGGACAACCAAGGCTATATAGAGATTGTCTCACAAAACCAAATCAACAAATAAAAACCCACAAACCAACCAACAAACAAAAAACCTAAAAATGACAAAAGCAAACATGACCACAATGTTCAAGAACTTTGAGATACAATTAAGAGACAAATTAAAAAATCTATGAGATAAAAAGAGATGGAAAAAAAACCACTAACATCAATGAAAACACAACATAATCTGTCCAAATTTTGTTTTGTTTTGTTTTTTAAGACAGGGTTTCTCTGTGTAGCCCTGGCTGTCGTCCTGGAACTCACTCTGTAGACCAGGCTGGCCTCAAACTCAGAAATCCGCCTGCCTCTGCCTCCCAAGTGCTGGGGTTAAAGGCGTGCACCACCATGCCTGGCCAATCTGTCCAAATTTGAAGAGACTTTGAAATATAAGAGGCATTTAGAACTCCAAATAGGCCCAACCAGAGAAGATCCTCTCTGGTGCATATTAACACATCATAGTCAAGATGTTAAAACTACAAAGTCAAAAGGCAGAAGAGATGGCTCAGTGGTTATGAACACTGGCTGCTCTTGCAGAGGACCCAGGTTTGACTGCCAGCACCCACATGTCATCTCAACCCATTTGTAACTCCAGACTTAGGAGATCCTGTGCCCTCTTCTGGCCTCTTTGGACAACTGGCACAAACATAGTGCACAAACGCAAATGAAGACAAAACATCCACACAAATAAACCATATTTTCATTTGTTTTTTAGACAGGGTTTTTCCTGTATCCTTGGCGGTCCTGGAACTCAGTTTGTAGAACAGGCTGGCATAGAATTCAGAGATCTGCCTGCCTTAGCATCCTGCATCCTGGGATTAAAGGCGAATGCCACCAATGTCCACCTAAAGTCCTTTGATCTAATTTCTTTCTCTAATCTACAATCAGAATGATTTTTCCCCCAAAAAAGGTTTCTTTGGCTATCCTGGAACTTGTTCTCTCTACCAGGCAGGCCTTGAACTAACAGAGATCCTCCTGCCTCTGCTTTCTGAGTGTATACACCACTGCCACCCTGCTGAAAACAATTTTTTAAAGGATGGAAATTAAAAAGAAAAAGAAAAAGAAAAGAAAGAAAAAAAGTGGAAATTCTAAACAAATGAAAACTAAAAACAAGTTGGTATAGTTATTGTGGTGTCTGATAAAGTGGACCTCTATCAAAATGAGGCAGAGGAGATAAAAAAACTGTAAATTAATAAGGAACAAGTCATCAAGAAGATGTAATAAGGAGTCCTGGCTGACCTGCCTAGGAAATTACCCATCTTTCCCAACTCTAGAAAGCATGAAAGCCACTCCATACAGGAATCCTTTGGATAGAGGAGATGAGAAAGACGTATGTTGTCTGCTGGTTCAGACTCCTACAAGCAAGGAACCCAAGGCCCTTCCTGACACCACAGGACACTCTAGCCCAACATCCAAGAGCTGCTGGGATTCCATCTGGCTCATAGCAGTCAAATATCTATTTCTTTTTTTTTTTTTTTTAATTTATTATATGTAAGTGCACTGTAGCTGTCTTCAGACACTCCAGAAGAGGGCGCCAGATCTTGTTACGGATGGTTGTGAGCCACCATGTGGTTGCTGGGATTTGAACTCTGGACCTTTGGAAGAGCAGTCGGGTGCTCTTACCCACTGAGCCATCTCACCAGCCCCAAATATCTATTTCTATTAGACTGCCAAGGATAGGGGATTGTAGAAAAGGAATCAACACCAGATGGAGGGAGACCAATAACCTTCTTAAAAGTCCACAGGACTGGGGGCTGGTGAGATGGCTCAGAGGGTAAGAACACTGACTGCTCTTCCAAAGGTTCTGAGTTCAACTCCCAGCAACCACATGGTGGCTCACAACCATCTGTAATGGGATCTGATGACCTCTTCTGGTGTGTCTGAAGACAGCTACAGTGTACTTACATATAATAAATAAATTAAAAAAAAAAAAAAAAAAGTCCACAGGACCAAACTAGGCACTTGCTCCCAGATTGGCAGGCCTTGCCCAACAGACTTGAGCACACTAATTGGCTACACCTCTCCTGAATGTTGTAAGTGGTTTCGAGTGTCCTTGTTGAACTTCACTGGGACATTGGGTCAGCCAACTTGAAATGCAAAATTCAAACTATAAAAGGACTCAGAAATCAAAAGATCGCTTAGGTTCCACCATGTTCTAAGGAAAGGGTGCCGGAGGGAAGACTTTATCAAAGACAGGTAAGAAGCATGATGTGAGCAGACAGGGAGGGAGAGGCAGCGTCTATTCCAGTTATAGCAACACGGTGGGGAGAGAACATCAAAATTAACAACGAAATCCTTTATAGGAAACAAAAAAAAAAAAATCCCATCCCAGCACTCAGGAAGCAGAGCTGGAGAATTTCTGTGAATTCAGGGCCAGCCTGGTTTAAAGGACAACAAATGCAGCGGGGAAGGAGAATCTTTGCACTGCTTGTCAAAGGGCCAACTCTTGCAGCAAACATGGGAATCAGTGCAACACTGAAATAGAAATGCCATATGTCAGGGGCTGGAGAGATAGCTTGTTTGTTAAGCACTGATTGTTCTTCCAGAGAACCCAGGTTCAATCCCATTACCTACATGTCAGCTCACAACTCTCTGAAACTCCAGTTCTAGGGGATCTGGCACTCTCACACAGACATGCAAGCAAACCTCCAATGTCGATAAAAATAGATCTTAGCAGACAATAAAAAATAAATAAATAAATGTCATATGTCCAACTATAGGACTTTCAGATACATACATGCAATGTGTCTAAGTTAAAACACCACAAATACTTGTACATCTATGTTTAATGCTGTACTACTTAGAATAGCTAAGAAATAGAACTAGCCTATATGTCCATTAACATACTAAAGAAAATATTGTGTATACACACATGAATTTTATTCATTTGTAAATTAAAATGAAATTATGTATTATATATGCACATATGCATATACATGTGTGCATATATATGTATATATACATATATATGAGTGTATATATATATGTGTGTGTGTGTGTATATATATATATATATATATATATATATATATATATATATGGGATTCATTGCACAAAATAAACACTGCGTTTTCCCTCATATACAGAACACACACTTAAAATTATTACATGTGTATAAAAAAAAAAACCAACAAAACAGGATCATGAGGGAGGATGAGATCTTGAGGAAATCAGGAAATGTGTGGGTACCTGTGGATAATGAAATATGAAAACTGAAGCAGGCGCTTCCTGGGGAGTAAGAGAACCTGCTGGGTGTGCAAGGAAGGGAACAAGTAAGAGCAAAGTTTAAAGAAAAGAATATACAAAGATGCCATGATAAGATATCATGTATACAAATCCAAGATTAACAACAAATAGAAAAAAGAAAAATACTGCCTGCAGGTGACGGTGGCACACTCCTTTAGTCCCAGCACTGAGAAGCAGGCAGATCTCTCTACGTTTGAGGCCAGCCTGGACTTACAATGTGAGTTCTAGGACAGCCAGAGGTACACAGAAAAACCCTGTCTCAAAAAACCAAAAGAAAGAGAAAAAAGGAAAAATACAAAAAAGCACAAAACCAAACAAAGCAAAGTGAAACAAACAAGCCTGTGTGTTCCCAGCAATGCTTTTAGATTAGAGGCACAAGACAGAAGGAGAGCCACACTGAAACCTACTTTCCATTGGATGTGGGGCATCTGAGACACGCAAAGCATTTCTAGAGGTGATCACACAAAGGGTAGTCAGTAAAGTACATGATAGTGGAGTACAGCTCAAAGGCAGCTCCCAGGCTTCCACACTCAAAGCCTTCTACTCAGTCTCCAGCACAGTAAGAGGAGGAAGGGAGAGAGAATATATAGTATATTTTAAGACATACTAGAATATATATTATATTTTAAGACATACTACTTACTTGTAATCTCAGCATTTAGAGGCTAAGACAGAAGGGTGATGGGTTCAAGGCCAGCCTGGGCTATACTGTGAGGACAGGCTTTGGCAAGCGCTGCTCTCACTGGGCACTTTCTTGGCCCACAGACTCAGAGTTCGAGAGGTTAATTGATTTAAGTTACTTAAGGGAGCGAGTGAAAACCATACCAGAACTCTGAACCAGAAGTCTGGAAAACTGATGGTGACCTTGAACTCTTCCCTCCTTCCCACCTCCGGATTGCTGGGATCACAGGAGTACAACACGCTAGTCACCTTCAAAAGTATATTGATGTGGGGCTGTGGGTGTAGGGGGAAAGGGTGGAGGGAGAGAGCCTGCTTCCAGCCAGAGTTCCTGTGCTCTGGGCAGGCGGATGCGTAAGGACTGCCGGACGCTTTCAACTCGGCCCCGGGCGGGCATCTGGCTGTGTAAAGCCACTGACCCCACACAGTGGGGGGTGGACAAGGGCAGCCCCCAATACCAGGTTCTCAGTCTCTGGCATCCCACACCTGATATAGCAGAGGAGCTGAGAACTGAATAGGGGTCCCGTGGATATGGGAAGAGGGCAGAGGGAGAGAGGTTGCCACGTAGGTGAGTGTCTTTAGTCTAGTCTGGGACTGGAGCACAGGAAAGCCTTCTGACAGAAGATTAGGCACAGCTCGTTAGGAGAAAGCCTATCCCATCATCCAAGCACAGAGGGCCTTGATGAACAGAGACAGTCTATGGTTTTAGAGGTCTACTGTAGAAAGGCAGGGGGAAAGAGAAAAGGTAGAAAGAGAGAGAGAGACCGGCCATGGCCAAGAAAAGAAAATGGGGAAAAGAAGAGAGAGAAGAAAAGGCTATTAAGAAAGCTTAGGGAGGGAGAGAGAGAGAGAGAGAGAGAGAGAGAGAGGTGGGGCCAAGCAGCCCCTCTTATAGTGGGCTTGTTATCTTGTTGTTGCTAGGTAACTGGGAGTAGTATAGCCTGAAGGCCAGAAGCTTGAGACATTGTCTACAACTGCTAGCCACATGCTTCTCCTATTGGGGGACTGTGGGGGGCAGTAATAGGAGCCAAGGTTCAGGAGACACGAGGGAACGCCTTCCATCCCATATAGGCGGGAATTAGCACCCATCAGATTCTACCGGGGTTCAGACCTCAACTCGACTGGAGACCAGACTGTCTGTGTATAGCCCATTGCCCCACATATTGGGGGGAATATGGCTCAGAAGTTAAAAACACCATAACATAAATACATCTTCAGTTCCAGGAGATCTAATGCCATGAAAATGGCCTTCAAGGGCACCAGGCACGCACATACATACACGCAGGGAAACACACATACAAATAAAATCAATAAACCTAAATGATTTTTTAAAAAATAAACTGGTTTTTTGGTTTGCGTGTGTGACTTTTTTTGTTGTTTTTAAGACTGGGTTTCATCAGGTAACTCTGCTTGCACTTACTCGCTCCCCCTCCCCCACCTTCCTTCTCCTCTGAGAGAGAACCTTACCCAGGATGCTTTGTATTCACTCTGTACCCAAAGCTGGTCTGAAAGAGCAACTACCCCTGCCTTGGCCTCTCAAAGCTCAAAGACTGGATTCCTACTGGAGTTTAAACTACGATTATGCACATGTAGTATCTAGCACAAGGAGTACAATAAAAAAGATTAATGTATTAGAAATCTTGCACGTAATTATATAGCCATATAACCAATGAATTCTTGGGATAAATTCCTAGAAGAACACATCTCTGATTATATGACAGCGACTTTAAGGACAAGTATGCTTTGCCTAGCAATTTTCCCCGAGAGCAAACCCAGTTTGTATTAGAGAAGCTCACCTTTTGGGCCGAGGCAGGCCCATTGGGGTAAGGTTGGGATCTGGTTTAGGAATGGTTTTCCGGATGCGGATCTGTGAGACTTTCTTTGGTCTCTTCTCTGGCTCAGCCTGTTTTTAAAGGTTAAGAACAAAGATAGGCAAGATGTAAGACATTTAAATAAAGCTGTTACACTCAAAACAGTGCCCCCTCAGTTTGCAGAGAAGCCTAAAAAGTAGCTAAAGACAAGTTTCCCCTTCCTACCCTGGCTTTATCTTCTGTCACTGCCCTTCATCTATTAAAACAGAGTTGAAAGTTCCAAGTGAGATAATCAACAGGTGATGTTGTAAGACTGAAGGACACTATCATTTATTGTCTTTCAATGCACCAAGGATCTTAGGGCCAAGTCTCTCTCTATAAACGCTCTTTAATGCTGTTGCTGAGAAAAAAGGGATCTGGAAAACAATACAGATAACTCAGTTCTGCATGGCAGAGCAGGAAGAGAGCTGGAAACCAGTAAAGAGAGAACAGTAGGACCCCAACTCTGAAAACAAACCAAAATGAAGGTTAACAATCCCCATAAAAATCCACCATATCATTTCTTCAATAAGGCCAGGCCAAGCAGAAAAGCTCCTCCCTCAGTGTGCTCAGACACTGAGCTAAGGCTAGTGAGTCAAGTCTGTACCTACCATGTGATGGGAGTCAACGGGAACCCCACTGGCACCCGCACCCCGGGACTCTGCACTTACCTCTTTCTGCTGTGCAGGGCTGCTCTGTGGTCGGGGGCAGGCTGCTGACACACCATCCAGCTCATCATAGCCAGGAGCCGCCGCGAGCTCAGAGGCAGAGAGCAGCAGCGTGCTGACAGCGGCTTCTGTTACCAAGCAAGACTTTGGCAACAAGGCAGGAAACACAGGCTCTAGCCTAGCACCATGGAGACAGAATGAAGATAAAACCTGTATGAGGCTTGCTTTCTACTTCTAGCAGGTTTGTTCGTTTGGTTGGTTTTGAGACAGGGTTTCTCTGTGGAGCCACACCTGCCCTGGAACTTGCTGTGAGAACCAGGCTGGTCTCGAACTCACAATCTGCCAGCCGGGCATGGTGGCGCATGCCTTTAATCCCAGTACTAGGGAGGCAGAGGCAGGCAAATTTCTGAGTTTGAGGCCAGCCTGGTCTACAAATTGAGTTCCAGGACATCCAGGGCTACACAGAGAAACTCTGCCTCGAAAATCCAAAAAAAAAAAAAAAAAAAAAGGCATGCGCCACCAGTGTCTGGTAGCAAGCAGGCATTTTTATGTAGGTTTTGTTTTTTTTTTTTTTAGATTTATTTATTTATTATATGTAAGTACACTGTAGCTATCCTCAGACACTCCAGAAGAGGGCGCCAGATCTCGTTACGGATGGTTGTGAGCCACCATGTGGTTGCTGGGATTTGAACTCTGGACCTTCGGAAGAGCAGTCGGGTGCTCTTACCCACTGAGCCATCTCACCAGCCCTTTATGTAGGTTTTAAGTAACTTGGTAAGCACACAGGTTAAGATTCTTTTAAGAATGTAAAGATAAGAAACAGTAAAAAGGGTCCTCATAGAGCTCTTGCTGTGGATCCTGGTGTGTGTGTGCATGCACATGTGGAGGCCAGAAGACAATGTCCTTCCTCAGCTGTCCCAGCCACCTTTTAAAAAAAAAAAAAGTCTCTCACTGGCCTAGAGCTCACCAAGTAGCCTAGGCTGGCCCGCAGTGAGCCTAAGAACCTGCCTATTTCTGCCAATCCCTGGTTTTCTATGTGGACTGTGGGGGAAGAAACCCATGCCCTTAGGCTTGCAAGGCAGGCATTTTGCCACTGAGGTCTCTCATCCCAGCCTGTTTGATCTTTTGAACATACAGATTAGAATGGGTAGTGTTTTGTCTATCCAGGAATGACATTTCCAATCAACTTGTTTCCTAGTCACTTTTAGACTAACCTGGGTCTACACATATGAAAAATTACAAGAATGTGGTCAATCCATCTCAGAGTTTAGGGCAGTTTTATAAAGAATTGTGTAAATAAGTGAAGTGGTGAGAAGACAGTCGTGAATGAACAGTTGAGCCAACCCCACTCAGGGCCTAGGACCCAAGCTGGTGCTGGGCAGGGACCTGAGACACACCTCAGAGATGATAACAAGCTTAATGACTCCTTTTTAAAGTAAATGGTGCTAATTATACAACCCTACTCCTCGGTATCGGATATAAAGCATTACTGATTCTCACAGATATTTGAGACCTATAAACTTGAGTAAGATTAACAACCTGAGATAAATAGGTCAGAGTCGTGCCAGGCCTGGCCCATGCTATCAATGAACACTAGAACAGATGCATTCTCCCTTGCGCTTTCTCACACACACCCATCCACTTCAAGCCTGTGTGCCGAGGCTTACCTCAGGTGACTGCTGTTGGTGTTGTGGACAGCTCCCATGCCTGGAAGAGGCACATTTGGTATGGTGGTGTGGCTGAAATAAATCACAAGTACAAAGCAGCAAGTTAAAGGAGTGGGACGAGAGCAAAGGTCGTGATGTTACTGCAGGTACTGGCACATGATGGAGGCCGAGAAACAAGCACCGCCCATCGTGCCACTCCGCTCATGTGTGCTTCCTAATATAAAGAGGTATAAATAAAGAAAGGACAGTAAAAAAGAGGACAGGAACAAGAATGACTTTAGGGCTTACACCTTTTAATTAACTTGTAAGCACACAGGTTCATACTCAAAAAGAAAAGTTTAAAGATGATGAACAGTAAGATGGCTCCGCATGTAGAAGGTCTTGCTGCCATGCCTGGCCACCTGAGGTCAAATTCTGGAACTCACAGGGTAGAAGGAAAGATGGATTCCCAAAATATTCACTGACCTTTCTTCCTTCATGTGCTTATCATGGCACATGTACACTTACATACATGCACACACATACAACAGATGGTTTTAAAAAATTAGACATAAAAGTATCTTGCACATAAAAAACCCAAACACAACAACATAACAAAGTATCTGTATAAGCAAGCCCTGCACCAGGAAGGATATATGGTGGAATGATGATGAGTTCAAGTTCAAGACATGAGACCCTATCTCAAAAAAAAAAAAAAGGGGCTGGGGGTTGAGTAGGGGGTAAGGTAAAATGGCTCAGCAGGTAAAGATACTTATGGTCTGACAATGCAAGGTGACAGCCTGAGTTTAATTCCTGGACCCCACATAAAGTGGAAAGAATGAATCAACTCCAAAGTTGTCCTCTGACTACACACACACCCACCCACACCCACACACAAGCGCATGCGCACATACACACATGCACACACCATGGTACAAGCCTACCACGCCCCTCCTTGTCAAAAAACCCAAATATACAAAATAAAAAGCATAATGAAAATATAGAGCCGGGCGTGGTGGCGCACGCCTTTAATCCCAGCACTCGGGAGGCAGAGGCAGGCGGATTTCTGAGTTCGAGGCCAGCCTGGTCTACAAAGTGAGTGCCGGGACAGCCAGGGCTACATAGAGAAACCCTGTCTCGAAAAAACCAAAAAATAAAAAAATATAGGGTTGGCGAGATGGTTCAGAGAGTAAGGTCCTGAGTTCAAATCCCAGCAACCACCCATAATGAGATCTGATGCGCTCTGCTGGTGCGAATCAAGCAGATACAGTGTACTTACATATAATAATATATAAATAAACTTTTTAAAAAAGAAAATATAAAATAAAGATCTTAAACTGTGCAGGTCTATGTTAATTGTTAAAGTAAAATTTGCCTTTTGGGGCTGGAGAGATGGCTCAATGGTTAAGAGCACTGGCTGCTTGCTCTTCCAGAGGACCCAGGGTCAATTCCTAGCATTCTATGGCGGCTCACAATTACCTGGAACTTTAGGGCACCTGATACTTGCTTCTGATCTGTGTGGGCACTAAGCACATGGTGAACATACACACATGCAGCTGAAACACCAAGACACATACAAAGTAAGGTGGCTGGAGAAATGGCTCAGCATTTGAGAGCACTAGGTCTTGGACGGGACCTAGGCTCAGTTCCTGGTACCCACTGGGAGGCTCACAACCATCCAAAATCCAGTTTCAAGGGCTCCATCACACTCTTGTGACTTTCTTGGACACCAGGCACATATGTGTAACATAAATAAACATTCAGGCAAAATACTCATAGAGAAAAATTTAAAAAAAGAAATCATAATGTCCAATGTATATAAATCATAGCTACATACCTAAAGCACAATTAATTTCATTCTTCTACCAATGGCTTATAGATACATTCATATAAGATGCCAGAAATTTTTATGCTTTTCAAATAAGACTGGCACAAAAATTCTACTGATTTTAGAACAGAACACACTTTATAAACGTGAAACTTGCGTCATAACCCAGCATCTCATCTCCTCCCTGAAAATTAGCAATTTGTTAAACAGCTAGGGAAAAATGAAGTCCGGTTTCTCAAATATTTAGAACAGATTAAGGTCTTAGGTGAAGACTCTCAGTAAAGCCTTTAATCCCAGAACTTGGGAGGCAGAGGCAGGTGGATTTCTGAGTTCGAGGCCAGCCTGGTCTACAGAGTGAGTTCCAGGATAGCCAGGGCTACACAGAGAAACCCTGTCTTGAAAAACAAAACAAAACAAAAATAATAATGAAAGGAATTATGAAAAACCAGATGAGACAGAGTTCTGAAAGAGAAAAGACCCCTGGACTCACATCCTGAACACTAACATAGCATACAAGAATATAAGAATGAAGTGGCCATGCCTATAATCCTTGAACCTGGAAGGTGGAGCAGGAGCAGGAGTTCAAATCCAACATAGGGAGTTTCATATAAGAAAGACAGAGAAAGAGAGGGGAGGGAGGAAACAAAACAGTTTAAAGCTATGTGCCACAAGCTTACTTATAGCACAGAACAATTCTAACAGTTTACATAGAGGCAGACCAAAATACTAGACAATATAAACAGTATGCCATCATTTGACACAATTGATCCTGTTTTATTTTTATAGTATACTTATTTTGTACTCACATGTGAACTCACCATGTGTGTAGCATGGAATGTGTATGGAGGTCAAAGGACAAATTGTCATTTTTCTCCTCCCACTCCGTGGGTTCTAAGAATATAAGTCAGGTCATCAGGCTCGGTGGCCTACTCACTAAACCATCTTGCCAGGAAGCACCCCATTCTTTCTCTCATTCATTTGTTATTTTCCTTATTTACAAATTTAATTAAATTTATTTTACAGATTTAATAGTTTTGTGTAGCCAGTGGCGGTACTGCATGTTTTTAGTCCCAGCTCTCATCTCAGGAGGCAGAGGCAGGCATATCTGAGTTCAAGACCAGCCTGGTCTACAGATCAAGTGCCAAGACAGCCAGGGCTAACAGAGAAACCCTGTCTCAAATAAATAAACAAACAAGCAAACAAATAAATAAGGAACCAATCCCTGACACTATTAATGATATTCTGTTGTGCTTACAGACAAGAGCCTAGCATAACTGTCCTCTGAGATGCTCCATCCAGCAACTGACTGAAACAGATGCAGAGGCCCACAGCCAAACATAAGGAGGAGCTCAGGGAGTCTTGTGGAAGAGCTGGGGGAAGGAGTCAGAGACCCAAAGGGGATAGGGACTCCACAAGAAGACTAACAGACTCAACTAGCCTGGACCCTTGGGGGCTCCCATAGATTGAACCACCAACCTAAGAGTATATATGGGCTGGACCTACTCATCTGTGTCCCTCTCCCCCATAGCACATATGTAGCAGAAGTGCAGCTTGGTCTTCATGAGGGTCCTCCAATAAATGGAGAAGGGCTGTCCCTGACTGTTGCCTGACTATGGATCCTGCTCCCCTAACTAGGCTGCCTTGTCTGGTCTCAGTGGGAGAGGATGCGCCTAGTCCTGCAGTGACTTGATGTGCCAGGGTGGGTTAGAACCCAAGGGAGCCTCCCCCTTCTCATAGGAAAAGAAGAGGATGATGGGGTGTGGAAAGGGGCTACATGGAGGGGAATGAGAGGAGGAGGGCTGTTATCAGGATATAAAGTGAATAAATAAATTAATGGAAAGGGGAAAAGAAATCTTAGGTTCCTACCTCCATCTCCCTGAGTTGGGGACTGAACCTAGTCTTACAATAAGCAAGCACAGACTCCAGTGCTAAGCCCCAGCCCCAGTCCTTCTCTACTTTCATTTAGAAGGTACAATGATATTGATCAAAAAATTCTCCACTCTTCCCAACAGTGAAACCATAGAACTTCTGTCACCTACAGAGAGGAACCTTCCCCTTCCTCTCAAAGTCCCAAAACTAGGGTATGCAACTGTGAACTTATGAAGGCTATACTATAGAAAGAAATGTAGAAGCAACTGGGTCATGATGGCTCAGACTTGTAACCCTAGCACTCAAGGCCGAAGCAAGACGTTCTTGAGTTCCTGACCAGCCTGAGCACAGTGTCACAAACAGCAAGCAAACAGCAAACAAACTATAATGAAAGGTGGTGGCATACACTGGGCACTGTGACGTGTAACTTCATCTCAGCAGCTGGGAGACAGGGACAGGTCAGACTGGTCTGTATAATGAATTCCACAACAGCAGTCAGCAATGAAACCCTGACTCAAGAGAAAATAAAAGATGGTGGCACGAAGAATAAAATATAAAGAATAGTGTAGATGTAAGAGAAGATGTTGCGGGCAAATCAGGGGCCTCTAAATGCAAGAATTACTACCGAACTCTCAACAGAGACTTTACAATTGAACAGTGTAATAGAGGTGGCCCCCAGCAGGCAGTCCTGCATTTCCAGCACTGGCCCCTCTCCGTTCCCAGGCAGCAGGAGACAGATATGGAACAGAATGAAAGAAAAGAAGACAAGTTCTTACCTGCTCGGGGCGCTCAGGCTCCCCTGCTGCTTGCTATGAGTGGAATGAAGAGCTGGCAATTTGAAGGTACAAGAGGGCCCGTGCTGGCTCCAAAGGGACAACACCCGGCCCACCGAGTAGGGCAGAGAACAGAAGACCTTATCTGCTATAGAGGCTGGAGGCCTTAACCCTTTTAGGCCCTGTGTAAACTGGGTCAGGAAGAGCCTCTGCATGATAGGCATATTACTGGAGAAGTTCCGTCTTTTTGTCCAGATTCGGTAACATCCGGGTGAACAAAGTGCTAGAAGTGTGTGAAGGCCAAGGCCAGAGCGGTCTGCCCTGGTCTGAACTATGGCAGTGCCTCCATATTCTTGGAGAGGAGCCTGAGTGTGTGTCTGACTACTGAGGCCAGTGACTTCCCTGAATGTGGCCATCCCAGGGCAACCATGGGACAAGAAAAAAGAGAAGGTCCACTTGGGAGCTGGAGCTGAGCACTGGGAGGCCTCTGTTAAGGCAAGCCTCGATGGAGCGCAGTGCTCAGGAAAAGTCCTGGAGGACTCAGCCATGCAGCTGGACAATGATTTCACATGAAAGGAAAATGGGACGTTTTCCGTACCAAACAGCAGTGACGGCATCTTGTTGCTCAAATCTATGAAGCTCATTTTAACAGCTTCAAGAGAATAAAGTGCCAAGGGCCTACTGTTAGACCCCCTATTCCACCCAGTAGCTGCCAAATATGGGTCCAGCTGCATTGCATTATGTGAAAATCCATCTAGGAGCTTTTTATATCTGAGGCGCTTGTAGTTTTTAGCCAATGGAACAAGGGAAGAGGAATACCGCCGATATCGGAGTTTCTGGGGCTTTGTTGCCATTGTCAGTCTGGAGGCAAGGACAGATAGCTTGTTTAGTAAGGCTGATTCTTTGGTAGGCTTCCTACAACTCAGGCTCCTCAAGGAATGGCACAGAGTAGCCTTCGGCTTTGGTATGTGGCTACACAAGCTCTTGCTAGCTACGGTTTCAGGTTCCAATGGCTTGGCAGGCACGGTACATGGGCTGAGAAGTCTGTGTGCTTTTGTGGGGATTGGGTTAGAGAAACTCTTTCCACAATCAGAATTTCTCACTTTACTTATTTTTCTCCGCACAGTGACTGGCTCCTGACAGGAAATTCTTTTACATGTCCGATGCGGCTGCTTCTTTACAGGAAGCAGTCTTTGCTGATGTGACAGAGTCACAAAGGCACCGTGTATTCGGTCACCTCCAGCAAAGCTGGGGTCATGTTTTTTCCAGGAGGCACCAGGAAGGCAAGTACCTGTGCATAACTCAGTGTCTTTCTTTAATGAATGACATAAGCTTTCTTCTTTTAGGTATTTCAACCTCTGAAGCTGTCTAGCAATTCTGTCCTTGGATGGCTTTCTTAGGGCGATTGCTCCCATCAGGATGGACTCTTCTTGGTCGGCCACAGGTTGCTTATCCTGCATCTCATCTGACAATGTGCCTGATGACAAGTGTTGTTCCAGCAGTGCATGTGTGCCCTTTTGATGCGTACATTCTTCCTTTGGCAAGGCAGAGTCCACAGCTCCCTGGTTTTGTGGGGCTTCAGTAACATTTTGCACTCTCTGGCATTTCAAGTGGGTCTGGGAATTACCACCATGACCTTCTCTGGTGATAGTCTCCTCAGATGCTTCTCCGACAGGTATGTGACCCAGTAGTCCCATCTGATGTTTTTCAGTTTCTTCTTTATTCATTCTAATTGCTGTTTCCATTGTCATAGGCAAATGTTTATCAATGGAATTCTTATGAGAGTGACAAGTTTTGCAAACATTTTTGTTGACACTGATGTATGTGCTATCTCCTTCACTATGCAAATCCATTGGTATTCCTTCCTTCATGTCAGAAAGGACTGTGCAATCCTTGACATTTTCACAAAGCATTTCATCATCTTTGGGTTTAAAGTGATGTTTTGAGTTAGGAATTTCATCATAAACACCAGCTGGTGAATATTCCCGAGAAGACAGACAAGAATGCACCATCTTGATAGAGTCTTGGCACCCGGGAGACACTGAGTCTTTCAAGGATAATCCAAAGGTTTTCCTCTTGCCAAACTCAGAATTTGCTTCAAGTCTCAGCCCTTCTATCAGGGATCCTCCTTTACCTTGATGCTCACAATGAATGGAATATAAAGATACACCTCCTCTATCCAGTGCTCTTAGATTTGGTTCATGATCTACAACAGATTTTCCTTCATGATCAATGGAGGAGTCTGGACAGTCTTCCATTTCATAGTCTTTTAGAGAGTTGCATACTTTTTCTTCACGTGATTTTTGTATTTCAGGAGAGTCTACTGAAGAAGCAACAGCAGCATTTGGGAGTTCTGTACCTTTAAATCCAAAATTCAGTTCTCCTCGAAGCAATGAGGTACTTCTTATAGTCTCGTGGTATGCCAGTGTATCTTGCCTTGTACAATGACCAGACAGACTAGATGCTTCCACACCCAGCACTCTCTCTGGAGGCTCATCTGTGCAGTTTGGACATATGACATCTAGCATACTGTGTGTGAACTCTTCAGAACCAGGAATATCTATAAAGGCTCTTTTGGGATCTTTTATCTTTAAACCACCACAAGACAGAGGGACTTTACTGCCTGAGCTGACTGTCAGATCCTTCTGCCTGTGGCTGACCTCAGGGACGGTCTCTCCAGAGTCACCATTTAGTCCTTCCCCGGCTGGCTTACCTTCACATCTGCACTTGTCTAGACTATTTTGGTTACTCTGACAGTCAGAGACTTCATCTGCTTTCTGATGCAGATTTTCAGCTGCTTGGTACATGGTTTTAAAATGAGATGAAATAACACTCAGAGACTGGTCCACTAATGTTTCAGGACTTGGAATGTTTGCAGATTGCTTTAGTTCTTGGGTGTCACAAGCAGAGATGCTGTGTTTATAAATCTCAGTGTCTATGTGTTCATCTTGTTTCTTTCCAAGCAGTCCTTCATCACCAGTTTCCATGTGAGTGGCTGTGTTCAGAGAAGCACTATGTGTCACAGCTGCTGCCACTGCACTTCTGATTTTGCCTCCTAGAAAGCTGCTTTGCACTTCTCTCCCAGCAGGTTCACTCTCCAAGAGAGTGCTCTTTTCTACAAAACCTTCTGGTCTTTGGGAACAGTGATTACCATCCTGAGATGTATTTCCACATTTGATTTTACAGTTGCTAACTTTCAGAGAATCTTTTCTCGGTTCACAGGCAGCACAAGCAGAACATGTGTTCTTTTCAGATGCATCTCGTGTTATGCAGTGACAGCTGAAGGCATCCTGAGACTGGACATTTTGACACTCTGTGACAATGGAAGAGGCAGCTGTTCCTCTCACACTTGAGAAGAACGTGGAATGTACAGCAGTCATTTCTTTTTGCCCTTCTGAGCTTCTTGTTTTGTTGTTTAAGGTTTGTATGAATGAAGAGGCACCACAGGCTCTGTCACCTTGTGGAGACATGGCTTCCATTTTTGTCTCAGCAGGAATGGTTTGAGTATCAGGGGTAACATTTACGCCATTCTCCAGAGAATGATGGCTCTCTTGAACATCTCTGCATGTTGCTGAAGGCATTTCTCTGTTTATACTTAGAGAGTCAGTTGTCACATGGTCTTGAGAACTAAGGGACACTTGTTGATGTGAAACACATTCATGCTCTATTTTGTGTGCAACCAGGGCTCGGTTAGGAGAACGTTCACTCATCTCACAGGTGGTGATGGGTTCATCAAAATGTGAGATGCTGTCACATGAGGTCTGAACAGGTTTTCCTGGAGATGATGGTAATTTTGCAGTACCTTTCGTGGGTTTTGATATTTCATTATGTTCAGAACGTCCTGGGTCTTCTGACATCAAACTCTGAGAAGGCTTTCTTTCAGACAGAAAGTTGTTGCACAATGCTGTATTTGGCAGAGAGTCACCCAGACTCCTCTGGATGCTGACTACAGACTTAGTAGCATCCTTACTGTAAATCTTCCCATTTAATGCACTGGACTT
The DNA here is from genome assembly GCF_978045245.1 of Mus caroli. Taxonomy (NCBI): domain Eukaryota; kingdom Metazoa; phylum Chordata; class Mammalia; order Rodentia; family Muridae; genus Mus; species Mus caroli. The sequence continues at coordinate 35,300,802 of NW_028227259.1, forward strand.
TACAGTTGTTTGTTCAGGTTCTCCAATATGCACCAACAAGGAAAAGCTGCTTTCCTCAGAGCGTTTCTCAGGATGGGTCACATCAACAGTTTTTCTATGGTCCTCAGAGTTTATCAAATTACCATGAAGGTTTAAAGTAATTTTCACATCGGTTTTTTTAAACATAATTTCTGTGGCTTCAGTAGAAGAATTACACATGGAAGTACAGCTGTCTGTACAGGAACAACCAGCTTCAGTGTGACAGTTGCTGTGGTTACTGGATTCCACAGTCCTTTCTTCTCCACAAGTGAAGTCCTTGATTTGATCAACCTTCTGGGTTTTTTCAGCACATGCCTTTATCAATCCACTGCTTTCAAAACCACATTTTTCTAAGGATTTTGGACCAGACAAAAATGATGTGAGATATAAAATTTTAGAATTTTCTTCCGAGGGCTTTATAGTATCTATGCTTCCTTTAATGATGGAGCTATCATGTGCAGAACTGTGCTTTTCCTTGCAGTGGCTGAGACTCTGCTGGTGATTGTCATCTTCTTCCCAGACAGGGTGTAAGTCACATGACTCTTCTTTCCCTCTGCTCATTTTGGAAACAGTAGAGTTCCCTGCTAATGACAAACAAAGGACAAATTAGTAATTCTCCATTGTTTTTCTTTAAGAGTTGCTTTCGTTAATTCAGGGTCCACAAAGGTTACAGGTTCTGTGGTAACGAAAGCTCTGTTTTCCCAAAACTCACTGCTGGTCATGCTCCTATCTACTCCTGGGTGTGCACTGCTCCCAGCTGTCAGATGCTGTCTCACAGTGCCACCTAGCATCCTTCATTAGCGTCCCCTTACCACCACCCCCTTGGTGCCTCTGGCTGTCATACCTTGTCTCTCTTCTGTGAGTTCTGGCGGAGTTGCAGTTGTATTGTGTACATCTCCTTTTATAAAAGAGAATGAAACTCAAATCAGTACATAATTTAAAAAATAAAAATAAGAAAGCTGCTCTACCTAAATGAATTTCATCATATATCCAATGGCAACACCAAAGACTAACTTGAGAAGACAATCAGAAAGCTCAGTATACAAAGTGAGTTCCAGGACAACCAGGGCTACAGAGAAACCCTGTCTCGAAAAACCAAAAAAAAAGAAAGCTCAGTATGACATACTAGTAGGTTTGTGGTTCTTTGCAAACTATGATAAAGAGCCAAAAAAGCAGCCAGTTTTGAAAAATAAAAATCACCTTTCATTATGTTATTTGGCATTCACAGATGATAATTGAATATCACATAAAAATTTGAGCCTGACTCAGTCTTAAGTTGCTGGAGTTTTTGTTTTATTTTTCGGTTTTTTAAAGGCTTATTTATTTTATGTGACTACACTGTTGCTCTCTTCAGACATTCCAGAAGAGGGTATCATTTCCCATTATAGATGGTTGTGAGTCACCATGTGATTGCTGGGAATTGAACTCATGACCTCTGGAAGAACATTCACTGCTCTAAACCACTGAGCCATCTCACAAGCCCAAGATGTATGTATGTATGTATGTATGTATACCTACCTATCACAATAAACTGTCATTACAACAGTTATTATTCAATGATCATCTTATTACCTGAAAATAGATATAAATAAAATAGCTCTTTGAGATGGTTCTAAACCCAATGAGTTGTAACAAGTGGCTTTCTGTAAGACTAGGCTGATCACTCCTGAAGCTGAGTAACAGGAACATGCAAGCTCAGTCTACTCGATTCACTTCTGAGTCAGTATGAAAATGGTCATTATGAAACTCACAAAGCAAACAAAAATAACAACCAAGCCACCTTTGTGTGTGGAATGCAGGGTGTATGAAGGAGTTTTACTTCAGACACACCTATGATGCCAGCAGAAGGGAAACAGAACAGGAGCCCCAACCCAAGTTCAAAGCCAGCCAGAACTCTGAAGCCCCTCAACTCTATGGTACTACCTTTCCTGAGCCCCAAGTTCTTCTGTAGAAAGCATGGTAAGTACACATATTTCAATGCTATAGAGGATTAAACAACACATGTAAATACTGCCTGGAACAGTGCTTGCAGTATTTTCTCTTTGATTCTTTATTTAACTACATATGAGAACAGTTAAAATGATGGCATCCAGAATATCATTGAAAACTATTTGGAATATGGGTATAATTAATTCAGTGATAGGAGGCTTGTCTGGCAGGTTATATGGGGTAGGGTAAGGTGGGAGGACCTAATGAGTTTCTTATTTGGAGTACTAGCAATTGAACCCAGGACCACACACATGCTTAGGCACACACTCTGCGGCCAAACTACACTCCCAGACCTCTAGGACATGGAGAGGTAGTAAACAATGGAGAGATAGATATACACTGGATGTCAGCAGTTTACATAAATATGAATTCTAACAAAGGTCGTCTCCAATTTGCTACACAGTGTTTAGCATGGTGAAATAAGCTGCTTTTGTATCATCCCCAACAATGATCTGCCCATGAATTGCTCAGCATGAGCACTGTGACGGCCTATACCCACAAATTCTAGCATTTGAAAAGTAGAGGCAAGATGATTACGAGTTCAAAGTCACCACTGCCTACATAGCACTGAGGAGGATACCTTGGAATGCACAAACCTGTCTCACACAAAAACAAGCTAGCAAACAAAAGAGCTGGACCAGTGACCTCATACCTTTGATTCTAGTATTCAGAAAGCAGAGGCAGGAGGATCTCTGTGAGTTTGAGGCCAGCTTGCTCTACACAGACAAGTTCAAAGCCAATCCAGGCTACACAGAACCAGTTTCAACAAATAAAAGCCCCTCAGATGAGCAAACAAGGAGAGTACCAGTCTGAATGTATCTGATAGGACAGACTCCCTTGTGAAACAGCCCTATAGCTACTTTGGTCTTGCCCCTCTATGGCCACTCTAAGTCTCTCCCATTGTGATGTTATTTTATTCTGAAGCGTTTTTTGAACACTGCCTAGCCAAGAGCATGTCTGAGAGGCAGGGGAAACTTTGGGACATGGGGCCTTACTTGATCTGGGGGAGAGTCTACACAGACAGTTCCAGGAAAGCCAGGACTACATAGTAAGAGCCTGACAAGGGGGGTGGGGGGGTGGGGGGATGAACAGAAAGTCCTGAAAGGAAGATGTTGATGCACTGATGCACGGATCTCTGAGTTCGAGGCCATCTGCTCTACAGAGTTGAGTGAGTTCCAGGACAGCCAGGGCTACACAGTGAAACCCTGTCTCGAAAAACAAAACAACAACAAAAAAACAAACCAAACAAAACAAAAAGATAAATAGTAAAGACATGGTGGTGCACATCTTTAATTCTAGAATCCTGGTGGCAAAGTCAGGCAGATCTCTGTGAGTTCTAGGCCAGCCTTGTCTATAGATCAACTTCCAAGACAGCCAGGGCTGCCCAGAGAAACCCTGTCTCAAAAGATAACAAGGAGTCCGTGCCTGTAAAATACTGACTCTAAGTCCAGTACTGTGAAAAGACTGGACAGTTACAAGTGCTTATCTGGGCTGGCTTCAGCCCCCAGAGACCACACACATACTGCTTGCCAAACGTCAGACCATGATCTGATCTCAAGACCAGAAGATCAAAGTGGAAGACCACAGGCTGTGCAATGCCATGACTCAGCCTCCAACTCAGCCTCAGCCCTCCCTGTGCAGCCAGTCACACTTGGCCTCCTTGGAAAACCTTACAGACCCTACCCTTGACCCTCTCTTCTGTTTCTTTCTCCACTCACCCCTCCCCATCTGGGCAACAACAAACAACAAAACAAAACCCAAGGTGATAAAAAAGACAACAAAGAGAGCTAGGGGGAAGTCGGGGTGGGGGTGGTCCACACCTTTGATCCCAGCACTCCCAAGACAGAGGCAGGGGGATTTCTGAGTCTGAGGCCAGTCTGGTCTACAAAACAAGTTCCAAGACAGCCATAGCTGCACAGAGAAAACCTATCTCAAGCAAACAAGTAAACAAACAGTAACTAAAAAAGAAACACTATTCTCACTAAGAGCGTATTCTGGCAGCCACGCAAAAGAAGACAACTCAACCTTTTCCTCATAAGCCTCAATTTGGGGTCTGGAAACGTGGCTCAGCAATTAAGAGTGCTTTACTGTTCTTGCAATAGGCCCTGTTTGGGTACCCACCACCCACACTGTGACTCACAACTGCCTTTAACTCTAGATCCAATGGCTCTGACATCTTCTCTGGCCTCCACTGGCTCCTGCACATGTGATATACACACACTTAAGCAAGCTCACACATACACATAAACAAGTGAATCATAAAAAAACAAAACCCTTCCCCTGTATAAGTCACATACATGCTTTTATTCCAAGCATTCAGGAGGCAGAGGCAGGTGGATATGAGTTCCAGGTCAGCTAGGACTACATACTGAGACCTTGTCTCAGAAAAAGCAAAAATAAACAACAAAAAAGTAGCATACCTCTGATCTTTTGTGGATCTCCAGGGAGGTCTGCACATACAGGTCTTTTATTGGATTGTCTCAGGAGGAGATCCTGCAGCAAGAAAACCCCACAGTCAATAGAAGATGCAGAGGTAGCTGAGCTCACAAACGCAGTTATTATTTCAGAGCTCAGTGCAACGCCAAGATTTCTGCCAGTAGTCACAGGAATTGAGAACTGAAGAAAAGCTCAAATTTAGGTTAATAAATAAAAAGGCTACTTCTCTGGAGTCTGAACTTGAAGCAGATGCAGACAAAGCTATAGTCGTCCTGCCTCAGCTTCTTGTGAGGTGGGACTGCAGGTGTGTGTCAGCATGCAGCTCCTGTAAATGCCTTCTGAAATCAAGAGTTAGAGGTACAGGAGCACCTGCTACAGTGCCAGCTTAAGCCAGTGCAGGAGAGAAAGTTCTCTGTGCTCAGGCATGCAGCTCACACCACTGTCTACAGCCACTTCTAGTTCCCTTCACAAGAAAATGGGGAGTTAACTTTAAAGAGGGGGGTTGTTGAGAACAAGAACAGGAGAAGGAAGAACTAGCTGGATCTCAAGAAGAGACACTGCTGAAGAATTTTTATCCATCTGCAAATCAATGAGAAATTGGCACGTTAATGACTGAGTTGGTGACTTTTAATGGCAGCCCCGCAGAGGCGGGTAAACCTTCACAAGTTAAGTACCTGGTCTACAGAAGAAGAGCCTGGCCAGCAAGGCCATATAGTCAAACCTTGTCTCCAAAAAAAGAAAAAAAGGCTCCTCAGTTTACTAAACCGAGGCTCAATTTCAGTTTTGAACTTTTGTTCTGCCTTTTCAGTTTTATGTAAGCCACAAATTACTTCAAAATAAAAGTCTTAAAAGGTTTTTTAATTTAAAAATGTGTTGTATATACACACACACATCCATATATATATATATATGGATGCTTTGCCATTTGCCTACATACAATACCCTTGGAGGCCAGAAGAGGGCCACAGCTGCCATGTGGGTGCTGAGACTTGAACTAGGGACCTCTGGAAGAACAACAGCCAGTGCTCATAACCACTGAGCCATCTCTTGAGCCCCAGTTTTCGGTCATGCTTTTAATTAATTTATTTTATGTGTGCCTGGTACCTGGAGAGGTCAGAAGAGGGTGTCAGGTTCCCTAGAGTTACAGATGAATAAACACAGAGTGATGCCACTCAAGCCCAGAACTCCAGCAAGAGCAAGTGTTCTTAACCTCTGAACCAACTCCAGCCTCTCAAAAACAGAACAAAACAAGCAAGGGTAAGAAAGCATGCTCCTGTTGTAGCTCTTAAAGAAGACTCACAGATGGAAGAGCCAGCCTCAGGGCTACTGAGTCTGACAAACATAGTATAGGGCTGAGGCGTAGCTCAATTGGTATGGTGCCTAATGAGTGGACAAAGCCCTGGATTCAATTGCCAACATTCTAATGAAAGAGAAGTTTTATCCTAGATGGATCTCCCATTTTCCTATACCTTTGTATGTAGAGATGAGCAAAAAAATGGTAACTTTTAAAGGAATTTTCCTGTCTCTTGATTCAGAAAGCCTTCAGCTTTAACTGAGGCACCAATTGTGAAGTCACAGGAAACTCTTACATGATTTAGATACAGCCCTGTCTTTGCTTTAGACCCAGCAAACTAGGGGACAATAGTGCCCTGCAGACCCAAGAACAGCCTATCTACATCAATTTCTTCCTTTAAAATACACGTTTCCATTGTGTATACACAGCCCTGAGTGCATGCACAGGTATCTATGAGTACAGCTGGAGGCCAGATGTTGTACAGCTCAGAGCCATCCACCTCTGCCTCCACCCTCATCCTCATCACTTTGTGTGTGATTGTGGGGAGGGCATTGCCTCTGTGCACATGTGGAAGTCAGAGAATAACTTTATGAAATTGGTTCCCTCTTTCCATCTTTACATGGGTCCTTGGGATCAAGCTCAGGTCTTGTAACTTATATAGTGAGCACCTTTATGGTCAGAGTCATCTGAACCAGCCCTCACCTTGTTTCTTGAGAAAGGGTCTCTTGGTGATAGGGATAGGTTAGGCTGGTCAGTGAGAAGTGAGAGTCCAAGGATTCTGCAGATTCCAAGTGTGCCACTGCTCTTGGCTTTCATGTGAGCACAAGGGATCAAGCTTGGGTGCTCATGCTGGCACAGCAAGCAAGCATTTGCCAACAGAGCCATCTCTTCAGCTGCCAAGACTTTTCACTTTTAGGTCATTGAAATTTTATTTACTTCCCTTTACTAGGAGCTGGAGAGAGAGCTTTCTGGTTAAAAACACATGCTGGCTCTTAGAGAGGACCCAAGCTCATTCTCATGACCCACACGGTGGCAACTCCAGTTCCCGGGATCTCGGGCACTCTCTGCTTCTGCAGGCACCTACACATGTGTTACATACAAACAAACATACACATACAATTTTTAAAGTTTAAACAAGTCTTACAGGTAGTTGTGAGCAGGGCAACATAGATGCTAAGAAATAAACCCGTTAGAGCCGCAAGCGAACGTAACCATTGAACCATCTTTCCACCTTAACGGAATCCACAGTACACTTCTGTTAGGCACAGCTGTTGGGGTTAGTACATAGTAATCTAGATGGTATTAAGTTCAACAACCTTTAAATAAATTGACATAAATCATAAAAATTGGGTGTCTTGTGAACATCCCATGAAAATAATGAATTTCTGTAAAACATAGCATGTTTCAAACAACCAACAGCTATCTCCTTACTATGACGTTCCTTTCCTTCAAATCCAGGATGTTCTCCAGAATGTGTATGCTAGGGCTGGAAAACAGTAACTTTTTCTTATGCCTTCAATAAAAGCATTACATTCGGAGCCGGGCGTGGTGGCGCATGCCTTTAATCCCAGCACTAGGGAGGCAGAGGCAGGCGGATTTCTGAGTTCAAGGTCAGCCTGGTCTACAAAGTGAGTTCCAGGACAGCCAGAGCTGTTATACAGAGAAACCCTGTCTCGAAAAACCATAAAAAAAAAAGTATTACATTCAGGAACCAAAACATTTTACAACATATTCAACCCAGGTACATCTACCATTATGGAAGAGAAAAAAAGCAATTAAAAAGAAAATTAATTGGCTCTTTGGCCTCACCGGTAGAAGCAAGATGACGAAGGGACCTTTGGTAAGCATCGAGATAAGACGCACACACTGTGCCACCTCTGTGGCTCCAAGGCCTACCACCTTCAGAAGTCGACCTGTAGCAAATATGGTTACCCTGCTAAGCGCAAGAAAAAGTATAGCTGGAGGACCAAGGCTAAGAGACGGAACAATACTGGGACTGGTCAGATGAGGCACCTAAAGATTGTCTACTGCAGATTCAGACATAGATTCCGTGAGGGAACAACACCTAAACCCAAGAGGGGGGCTGTTGTAGCATCCAGTTCATCTTGAGGATTTCAATCAGTCATAAAATAAATGTTCTGGTTTAAAAAAAAATTAACATTCTACAACCTGGAGTCAGCAACAATCATAAACAACACTGGTAGAGGCAGAGAGGACTTTCAGTGCTTCCTCATCTGTGGGGGAGGCTACCACAGGTTGCATCCATCTTTGTTGTAGTTCTGAAATAAGACCAATCTTTAGTACATCCTCCATAGGAAATCTTACATGTACCATCATGTTCAATTTTCTCCTACAAGAACAGTTCAGAACTGAAAACATCACTTGACAGTTGAGTTTGGCTCCTGTAGCTGATCCTCCCCCTGAACCTTTCTCAGGTACTGTTTCCTTAAGGTTAAAAAATAAAATGCTAGGTGGTAGTGGCGCTCACCTTTTTTTTTTTTTTTTTTTTTTAAAGATTTATTTATTTATTATATTTAAGTACACTGTAGCTGTCCTCAGACACTCCAGAAGAGGGCACCAGATCTCGTTACGGATGGTTGTGAGCCACCATGTGGTTGCTGGGATTTGAACTCTGGACCTCTGGAAGAGTAGTCGGGTGCTCTTACCCACTGAGCCATCTCACCAGCCCGGTGCTCACCTTTAATCCCAGCACTCAGGAGGCAGAGACAAGTAGATCTCAGGATTGGAGGCAGGCCTAAAGGAGGTCCAGGACAGAAACCCGGCCTCTGTTTACTTCTAAACCCAGGTCAAAAGACTGAAGTGATTTAACACATCAGTGCAGACCTAGCCATCAGGTTCTCCCAGCATCCTCAGTTACTACCTGCTTCAGGGTATGGCTGGCCTCTACCCCAACTCTCCAGGCCAGGGCTGGGCTGGACTGACTTCCCCAAGAGGCTCTTCCTTGATATAATCCAGACATTTGGCTACCATCCCCTTTTGTACCTCTGGCCTTCTGGCTGCTGCACCTGGCTCCTTCCCCTCCTCCCACCTCTCCCTACATGACACAGCTCAGTCTAGTCACGTCCACTCTGGACTCTCCCAGATGTGCCTGCCTCTGGCTATGCTCTCTCTTTTATCCACAATAAACTTCCTCCTTCACCATTCCAAGGAGCAGCCACGTCCTTGCACAGGACCTGGGTTTGGGTCCCAGCACCTACCTGGGTGCTCCCAACTATCAATAACTCCAGTTCCAAGATCTGAAGCCCGCTTCAGCCCTCCACAGGCTCCAGGCACACACATGCTGCACATACATTCACACAGGCAAAATATTCATACACATAAAATTAAACAATAAATTCTTAAATTATGTGTGCAGGGTTTAGGGTCGTTCTTAATGGACTTTTCTTCATCTACTACACAAAAAGCACATGCAAATGAAGAAAGCTGAGAGCAGGAGAGGTGATCGTCCTCAGGGAAAGGCACCAACTGGTTGTCCAGTGTACAGGTAATATTATTTCTGGAATATAATATATGTAAGGAATATAAATATCTATGTATTTTTGTATACAGAAACCATGTAAAAATAGGCATCATGGCCGGGCAGTGGTGGCGCACGCCTTTAATCCCAGCACTCGGGAGGCAGAGGCAGGCGGATTTCTGAGTTCGAGGCCAGCCTGGTCTACAAAGTGAGTTCCAGGACAGCCAAGGCTACACAGAGAAACCTTGTCTCGAAAAACCAAAAAAAAAAAAAAAAAAAAAAAAAAAAAAAGAGTATAATGAAGGGCCGGGCATGGTGGTCCATGCCTTTAATCCCAGCACTTGGGAGGCAGAGGCAGTTGGATTTCTGAGTTCGAGGCCAGCCTGGTCTACAAAGTGAGTTCCAGGACAGCCAGGGCTACACAGAGAAACCCTGTCTCGAAAAACCAAAAAAAAAAAAAAAAAAAAAAAAAAAAAAAAAGGCATCATGAATTTGAAGGAGAAAAGAGAGATATATGGAAACGTTTAAAGGGAAGAAAGGGAGGGAGAAATGGAAATAGAGTATAATCTCAAACAAACAAACAACAACAACAAAAATACAGACTGGAGAGATGGCTCAGTGGTTAAGAGTACGGACTGCTCTTCCTGGGTCCTGAGTTCAATTCCCAGCAACCACATGGTGGCTCACAACCACACGCCGACTTACAACAGTCTGTAATGGGATCAGATGCCCTCTTCTGATGTGTCTGATGAGAGCAACAGTGTATTTGCATACTTAAAATAAATAAATATTTAAAATAAATAAATACAAATACATAATTTAAAAAGTTCTTTCTCTTCCAATAATAAAATATTCCTCATCAAACAAAATTAATAGTTACAAGATTTTACCCGGGCTGGAGAGATGGCTCAGAGGTTAAAAGCACCGTCTGCTCTTCCAGAGGTCCTGAGTTCAATTCTGAGCAACCACATGGTGGCTCGCAACCATCTGTAGTGAGGTCTGGTGCCCTCTCCTGGCTTCCAGGCAAAAATGCAAGCAGAACATTGTATACATAATAAATAAATAAATAAATAAATAAATAAATAAATCTTTATTTAAAAAAAAAGATTTTTACACAACTATAAACAAGAATTACTTTTTGCTGGTTTGCATTTAAGTGTTTTTTAAAAAAAAAAAAAACAGATTTATTCATTTATTTGTTAAGTATATGAGTACATTGCCGCTGTCTTCAGACACACCAGAAGAGGGCACTGAATCCCATTACGGATGGTTGTGAGCCACCATGTGGTTGCTGGGAATTGAACTCAGGACCTCGGGCAGAGCAGTCAGTGCTCTGCTGAGTCATCTCTCCAGCTCCCATTTAAGTGTTTTTAATGTATGTTTTCATATTTGTCCTGACACAGTGTCATCTACCCAGGCAACATGGCTTTGCTCTGTAGCTGAAGCTCATCTTGAACTCCTGAATCATTCCTCTACCTAGCGCAGTGCTGTGATTATAGGCACGTATTACGCCCAATATTTATATTAAACCCAATATAAATCATTTAACTTCTAAAGGGTTGAAAGATATATCTCATGATTGAAGTATATAAGTTGTTAACTTTTTAATTGAGTGTTAGGATTTCAGATATATACTGCCATTCCCAGCTGGGTTTTGTTTCTTAATTCATCAATTCGAGAATTCTCTATGAGCCGGTGGTAATGGTGGTGCATGCCTTTGATCCCAGCACTTGGGAGGAAGAGGCAAGTAGATCTCTGAGCTTGAAGCTAGTCTGCAAATTAAGTTCCAGTACAGCCAGGGCTACCACAGAGAAGGCCTATCTCAAAACAACAACAAAAACCCCAAAGAAAGAAAAAGAAAAAGATTCTCTATGTATGGTGACCCATGCCTTTAATCCCAGCATCAGGAGACAGAGGCAGAAAAGGATGAATCTCTTGAGTTTGAGGCCAGACTGGTCCACATATAGAGAGGCCCTGTCTCAAAAACAAAAAAAAAAAAATAAACAAAGTATTTTCTTTGCATAAGGTAAGATATTACTCTATAAATTATATGTATAAATATATTTTCTTAATTTGTTTGGTGTCTTGCTTTTCTTTCCTTCTTAATTTGTCAGAGACTTGCTATATAGCTCTTACTCACCTGATATTCACTATGTAGCTCAGGCTGGCCTTGAACAAATGGCAATCTTCCTCCTTCAACCTTTCAAATAATGGATGACCACCATGCCTAGCATCAGCTGTCTTTTGACTATGTGGTTGTCTGTTAGATTAGTAAGGGTTCTTATTTTAAGGTTGTCTGACTTTATAAACCCGAATGCTGTGCAAATGGCATGTCCCCTTGTCTGAGAAGCCTGCAGTGTTCACAAGCTTTGTGACTTGAGAAGGACTAGGAACTACTGCTACCCCATGCTGTCCATTGAGAGTCTAATTGTGTCCAGTAGGCTCACTTCTGTTGGACAGCCATCCAAATGCTTAACAGTTCTATTAATCAGATGAAGAACCACCTGCCTTTTCATTGCAGCAATTCTATAGATCCTATTCTATGTTTTGTTTACTGTGATGCTAAGGATCACCCCAGGGAGGTCTACATGCTCTACCACGGAGCCCATTGTCAGACCTAACTGACCTGCTAACACTGTAGGTGTCTCTTGTTTTGCATGTTGTTTTTGCAGCATTACAAGCTGCAAATGCACCTTCTGCATGCATACCTCCTACAAGCGAGCTGAATCTCTAACCTAAAACTGTTTTCTTGAAGTACTTCTCTTGGGATAAAGTTCAAAGTCAACCTTGGCTACATGAAGAACTAAAGGACCAGCCTGGGCTACAAGAAACAACTTGTTCAACAAACAAACAGACAAACCAAGAAGCTGGAAGACACAGAAGAAAATGATGAAATAGTACATAAATTAAGAGATGGATGAAGGATGTAGTGGTTTGAATGAGAATGCCCTCAATGAATGCTTGCTTGTGCCCTAGCTGGTAGAATATTTGGAAAGGCTTGGGAGGTGTGACCCTGTTGGAGATGCATCACTATAGGGTAGACTCTGAGGTTTCAAAAGGCCACACAATTCCCAGTTACATCTCTGCCTCTTGCTTGTGGATCAGAAGTTCTTAGCAACTGCTCTAGCACCAGGCCTGCCTGCCTGCCTCTTGCCATGTTCCCCATCACCATACCATGTTCATGGACTCACCCTACGAAACTGTACCCATCCCCCAGATAAATGCTTTCTTTTAAAGTTGCGTTGGTCAAAGCATTTCTTCACAGCAGTAGTAGACTAAGGCAAAGGAATATTTAAATCAATAACATGGGACATTCTAATACTCTGAATAACAATGAGGATCCAACCTCTCCCGAAGGAGCTAATCTGCAAGAATCTACAAATTCAGCTAAGTACGTTTTCTCCCATCCTTCAATTAATATGATTACAAAAATGTTGAACTCTTTAATTTTTAAAATTTTTAGGTGTAGATGGGTGTGTTGGTACATATCTTTAACACTAGCACTTGAGATGCAGAAGCAAGTGGATCTCTGTGAGTTCAAAGCCAGCTTGGACTAGAGTGTTTCAGGCCAGCCAAGGCTACATAGTAAGAACCTGTCTCAAAAAACAAAAAAAAAAAAAAAAAATGTGTATATGTAAGTGGTACTCAAGGAAGCCAGAAGACAGCACAGGACCTCCTAGAACTAGAATTACAAAGGTTATGAAATTTTCCATGTGGTTACAAAGTCAGGCATGGAAGTGCAACCCTGTAGTGCCAATACTCAAGAAGCTGGAGGATTATCTTGCATTAAAGGCCAGTCTGAGCTACATAAAGACCTTGTTTCAAACTGAAACAGAACAAACTAAAACTAAAAAGGAACTGGTTTTCTGACTCGTTCTTCAGTCTGTTATGAAGATTACCTCTGATGTCCTAAAAGATAAACATTATCTGGGTATACAGCACAGTTGCAGATGGCTTGCCTACTACACAAGACCTGGGTCTGATTCCCAGCACTGTGGAGGAAAAAATAAAGTTTCTTGGCCTGAAAAGCTTCTGAAAAATCCACCTGATGAAGCCACTACATGTAGCATTAGCCTGCCCAAATGTTTCTCCTGGACATCTCTTTTTTTTGTTTGTTTTTTCTAGACAGGGTTTCTCTGTATAGCCCTGGCTGTCCTGGAACTCACTTTGTAGATCAGGCTGCCTCCAACTCAGAAATCCGCCTGCCTCTGTCTCCCAAGTGCTGGGATTAAAGGCATGCGCCACCGCTGCCCGGCCTCTGGGACATTTCAAAGGTGTGTGTCTGTGTGAGTGTGCACATGTGTGCACTGTGCTGATGGCGATGGTGGAAGTCAGGTGCAGTCTTCAATAGCTTGTTACCATATTTTTTGACTAGGGTCTCCCAATGAACCTGGAGCTCATAGATTTGGCTCAGCTGGCTAGCCAATGAACTCCAGGGATCCGCCCCTCTGTGCTACTAAGGTGCTGCTGTGCCTGGCTTGTTATGTGGGTATCTGATTTTTAATTAAGCCATCTCCCCGGGCCTGATACATAACTTTCTATTAGCATGTGTAGAAATACCACCTTGTTTTTAGAGAAATTCATACAATAGTGAGAGCACAGCAGTGACTTATATCAAAAACATCAAAATCATTATTTTTGACAATGTTTCAAGACTTAAGTCATATGCTACCTGTCCACAGCATCTGTGATTTACATTAGAGGCATTGCTCTGCAGTGCTATCACTCAGTCAACTTATCCAAATCAAGATCTCACTTCTTACCTGACAGGGGCAGATCTTTTCTTTAGTAGCTGTGGAATGTTGGCACGGGTCTTCCTTTGCTCCCTCACATGGGTCTCTGAAAACTTGTGCCTGGTCTCCTTGATCTCTGAAGACCTTTGGCTCCATGCTCTTGGGTCTCTCTTCCCTATCCAAGATCTCATAAGCCACAGGATCTCTTGTAGGATCCACTAGTCCGCACCACCCATTCTTGCCCCGACAATCCAAGGTCTCAGAGCTTTCTTCTCGACAACCTTCTGCATGAGTCCTCTGCAACCCCAGGGGTGAGGCCCTGCCATGACTTAGAGGAGAGCCATGACTTAGAGGAGAGCATGAGGCTCCAGGCTTTACATCTGCAATCTTACTTGGCTCCTGCTCAGCATGAAGCTCTTTGGAGACACTTACTGAGAGTTCCGAGTACAATTCCTGTACCACAGCAGACATGGAGGAATCAAGTGGAACTGGCTGGGTCTCTACTCCAGATGACAGCATTAGGGCAGATGGAGATTATGGAGTCAAGTCTTTTGCATCAATGGTTTACCCTGACACAAATCAAAGGAAGGGATATAAGTTTAAAACCTTGACGTGGTAAAAGAAAACCATTTCCATTCACATCGATTAAAATATGGAAAATAGCTGGGCACGGTGGCACCATACCTTTAATACTAGCACCCGGTAGGCAGAGGCAGGTGGATCTTTGTGGTCTACAGAGCCAGTCTTATCTACAAAGCAAGTCCAGGACAGCCAGGGCTATAGAGAGAAACCCTGTCTTAAAATACATTAAAAAAAAAAAAATTATGAACAACATATTCAACTTCAAATGTCAGCATTATTGGACACCAAATGTATACTATATTGGTAGAAAAATACATCTCTTAATCTTCACTAGGTATGTCACTGATCTTAGTTACAATACTGTCTTGTGAACAGTCTCATTAAATGTTAAGCAAGGAATGTGGCTCAGTGGCAGTGCATTTACTCAGGGGATATAAACCCTGAGTTCAATCTCCAACACCGCCACAATACCACTGGTATTGTGGCTCATAGCTGTGATCCTATTATTCAGGAGGCTGAGGCAAGATTGACACAAATTCAAGAGGAGCCTCAGCTACATAGTGAGTTCAAGGTTATCCTTGCTAAGACTGAGCTCCAACTCAAGAAAACGGGAAAAGGAGGCCAGCAAAATGCCTAGGTGGTTATAGGTGGATTTGCTGCCCCTGCAGAGGACACGAATTTGGCTCCCACATTAAGTCTGCACCCAAGTTGCATAGTTCCAAACCTCCTATACCTCATGCTCCAGGGGATCTACGCCTATAACATCTGTAGGAGGCTATAGTCATCTGCATAGATACTCATCAATACACAGTACTTAACTGCCAGGCCTAGGGGCACATGTCTTTAACCCCACTACTCAGGAGGCAGAGGCAGGCAGATCTCTGAATTTGAGATCAGCCTGGTCTTTGTAGTGATTTCCAGGCTAGAAAAAGGCTCCACAGAGAGATCTTATCTCAAAAAAATGAGAAATCCTCTCTCTTTCTTTCTCCTCGCTCTCTCGCCCCCCCCCCTTCTCTCTCTGCCACTTCTTTGTCTCTCCCTTCCAATAAAACCTCTTCCAGTTGGAACTGAAAAAAAAATTGATAAGACCCGGACATGCATCCAAAAACAGACCTGACATCAACTAGAAAATCAAGGTGCTTTTTCTACCTGGTTTCAAGACATGGCCCTTAAACACCCGTTCACTGCTATATCCCAGAGGAGGTACTTGACGTGGAATAGTTTCTCAGTTTTGTTGGTGTTTTTGTTTTTTTTGTTTTTTTTGTTTTTGTTTTTTCAAGACAGGGTTTCTCTGTATAGCCCTGGCTGTCCTGGAACTCACTTTGTAGACCAGGCTGGTCTCGAACTCAGAAATCCGCCTGCCTCTGCCTCCCGAGTGCTGGGATTAAAGGCGTGCGCCACCACCGCCCGGCTTTTAACTTTTTTTTTTTTTTGGTGTTTTTTAAATATATGTATTTGTGTGTGCATGTGGAGGGCGCAGGACAATTTTCAGTGTCATTCTCAGGAACGCTATCTGCCTCCTTTGAGACAGAGTCTCGCATTAGTCTAAAGCTCATTAATAAGGCTAGACAGGAAGAGGAAGCCAGCAAAGTCCAAGGATCTTAATCTCTGCCTGTCCTGTGCAGGGATGGCACCAGCCTCGTTTTTGTTTTCTCACTTGAGACAGGGTGTATGTAGCTCTGGCTGTCCTGAAACACACTACGTAGAGCAGGCTGGACTCGACTCTGCCTCCCAAGTGCTGGGACTAAAAGCATGTGCAGCCACTACCCAGCAGTATATAGACATTTTTAATACATTTACCTTTCTTCTCTTGAAGGAAGATCGTGGAAAATGCAACTCCATGACTTTACATACTTGAGCTCTGCCTACCCAGACAAGCACAAGTTCCAAACTAGTCCAGCTCCTTTGACTGCTTCTTGAGATTCTCCAAGAGTTTTTATGGGCAACATGTGTTCAATTCACCGAACAACCCCATGAACTAAGCAGAACCACTATCACTCCCATTATAGAGCTTAATACCACACCTGAAGAGGTCGAAAGTGGCAAGTCTAATATAAGATGCTACAGAAGACCCAAGCTCTCCAGAGGGTACCACTGTGTTGGTAGTTAAATTCTTCGTCCTGAATGAACAGGCTACTTGCTGAAATATTCCATCTAAGTATTCTGTAGTACTAGAGGATGAAGCTCATTGCTAGAGTGCCTGCCTAGCATGCATGATGCCTACAGTTCACTGCCGAGGGGGCACACAATACACATAATGATTCTTTTTTTTTTTTTAAAGGTTTATTTATTTATTATATGTAAGTACACTGTAGCTGTCCTTAGATACTCCAGAAGAGGGAATCAGATTTTGTTACGGATGGTTGTGAGCCACCATGTGGTTGCTGGGATTTGAACTCGGGACCTTTGGAAGAGCAGTCGGCGCTCTTAACCACTGAGCCATCTCGCCAGCCCCCACATAATGATTCTTAAAGCTTCTCCTACCCTAAACAAGAGAAGAGAAATATTTTTGTTTGGTTATTCGTTTTGCCTGAGGCAGGGTTTCTCTGAGCAGTCTTGGCTGTCCTGGAACTCACTTGTAGACCAGGCTGCCCTCAAATTCAGAGATCCACATGCCTCTGCCTCCCGAGTGCTGGATTAAAGGCACCATTATCACAGGCTGAGAAGAGAAATTTTTAAAGAAACTGTCTCCAATTTAAAGTCTAGAAACTATAGATATCAGAGTGCTACCAAGCTCAATAGCCTGGGCTGCTCCAAAACTAGAGGTCCTACATTAGCTGAGTTTGCAGATATGAGCTACCATACCTGCTTTAAGCTAAACATTTTTTAATGAAAAGTTAAAAGGCAGGCTGGTGAGATGGCTCAGCAGTTAAGAACACTGACTGCTCTTCCGAAGGTCCTGAGTTCAATTCCCAGCAACCACATGGTGGCTTACAACCACCCGTAATGAGAGTCTGAAGTCAGCTACAGTGTATTTATGTGTAATAATAAATCTTTAAAAACAGAAGTCCTAAATTCAATTCCCAACTCATGAAGGCTCACAACCATCTGTACAGGTACAGTGTACTCATATACATTCAATAAACAAACAAACAAACAAATAAATAATAAAAAGAGAAAACAGAAAAGTTAAAAGTCAGTGGTGCCTCATACCTTTAATCCCAGCACTTGGGAGGCAGAGGCAGGTGAATCTCCAAGACTGACTGCCAGCCTGGTCTACAGAGAGAATTACAGGACAGCAAGGGTCACAGAGCAAAACCTTGTCTTGAAAAACAAAAACAGGGCTGGTGAGATGGCTCAGTGGGTAAGAGCACCCGACTGCTCTTCCGAAGGTCCAGAGTTCAAATCCCAGCAACCACATGGTGGCTCACAACCATCTGTAACGAGACCACATGGTGGCTCACAACCATCCGTAATGAGATCTGGTACCCTTTTCTGGAGTGTCTGAAGACGGCTACAGTGTACTTACATACAATAAATAAATCTTTGAAAAAAAAAAAAAAAAAAGAAAAACAAAAAGGATTTCAAAATCTTTGGGCCAGGGTACTGGCGCTATGGTTCAACAGTTCAGAGAACTTGCTGCTCTCCCAGAGGACCTGGGTTCAGGTCCCAGCACCTGCAGAGCTGCTCACATCCAGAACACCAGGCCCAAGAGACACAACACTCTCTTCTGGATTTCACTGGCACTGAACACACGTGGTACAAGGCATAAAGCAGGCAAAACACTTATAGACATAAGAGCTAAATACTTAAGTAAATGTAAAGACAAAGTTTAAGAACTATTTACTTTTTAATTGGTGTGATGGCACACACCTTTAGCCTCAATACTTGGAAGGCAGAACCCTACATATGCAGACCAGCCTGGTCTAACAGCAGATTCTAGATCAGTCAGAGCTCTATAGCGTGACCCTGTCTCACAAACAAAAACAAAATTGCCTACCTAAATTGAGGGCTGAAGAGATGGCTCTGGTTATGAGCACATGCTGCTCTTGCAGAGGACCTGGATTCCAGCACCTCCATCAGATAGCTCCTACCCATCTATAATCCAACTCCAAGATATCTGACACCCTCTGGCCTCTGAGGGTATGCATTAACTTGGGCAGGCAGGCAGGCATGCAAGCAGTCAGCACACAGGCATATATACCAACTCTTAAGAAAGGAATAAGAGGGCTGGTGAGATGGCTCAGTGGGTAAGAGCACCCGACTGCTCTTCCGAAGGTCCAGAGTTCAAATCCCAGCAACCACATGGTGGCTTACAACCATCCATAACGAGATCTGGCGCCCTCTTCTGGAGTGTCTGAAGACAGCTACAGTGTACTTACATATAATAAATAAATAAATCTTTAAAAAAAAAAAAAAAAAAAAAAAAGAAAGAAAGGAATAAGAGACGTTAGAGAGATGGCTGAGCGGTTAAAAACACTGACTGTGCTTCCAAAGGTCCTGAGTTCAAATCCCAGCAACCACATGGTGGCTCACAACCATCTGTAATGAGATCTGATGCCCTCTTCTGGTGTGTCTGAGACAGCTACAGTGTACTTACATATAATAAATCAATCTTGGGTCTGGAGCAAGTGGGGCAGAGTGAGCAGAGGTCGGTCCTGAGTTCAATTCCCAGCAACCACATGATGGCTCACAACCATCTGTAGAACTACAGTGTACTCATATACATAAAATAAATGAATAAATCTTAAAAAAAAAAAGGAATAAGAACTGCCTAAATTGTTAAACTCATAGTAGTAGTTCTAGCACTTAGGAAGCTGAAGCTAAGAGAACCTAGGATTCAAGACCAGCCTGGGCTAGTTAGAAAGACCTGATTTCAAAAACCATACAATGAAAGGAAAGAGAAAGAGGAAGAAGAGGAAGAGGAAAAGGGAGAGATCCACTGGAACTCATGGCAAAAGCAGAGATTCTCCACTTAGAAATAGTACTGAGGGGGCTGGAGCAATGGGTCAGCACTTCAGAGCACTTACTGCTCTTGCAGAGTACCTGGGTACAGTTCCCAGCACTAATGCGGTGGCCAACAACCACATATAATTCTAGTTTCAAGAGATTTGAGGCTGTCTTCAGGCCTCTACAGTCACCTTCATACAAATAGTACTCATACATACACTATGCACATACATAAAATATAAAAAACTAAAAATAAGGCCGGGCATGGTGTCGCATGCCTTTAATCCCAGCACTTGGGAGGCAGAGGCAGGCAGATTTCTGAGTTCGAGGCCAGCCTGGTCTACAAAGTGAGTTGCAGGACAGGCCGGTCTACACAGAGAAACCCTGTCTCGAAAAAACCAAAAAAAAAAACTAAAAATAAGTATCTTTAAATAAGACAGTGTTGAGAGGCAGGCACTGGTGGCAGATGCCTTTAATCCCAGCACCTGGGAGGCAGGGGCAGGTGGATTTCTGAGTTAGAGGCCAGCCTGGTCTACAGAGTGAGTTCCAGGACAGCCAGGGCTACACAGAGAAACCCTGTCTCGAAAACAAACAAACAAACAAACAAACACTTCCTTTCTTCTCTAGCTACTAGCTATTTCTGAAGCACTTCAGATTTTAGGCCATTTGTCTATGAATGTGGGCATTAACAGAAAATAATTGTAATTGGTATTTGATGGCAAAAAGGAGGAAATACTCAGATTTAACTTGGTTTGGATTCCTTTTCCTAGTTTCTACAATGCATACAAAGTGCAGGAAAAGATACTAGATGGCCAAGTAAACTGCTCACTTTTGAAGACTGTTGACCTCAACTCAATCCTAGAGACTTACAAGTGAAGGAGAAGACCAACCACCAAAAGTTGCCCCAACTTTTGTGTGCCCCACAACTGTGAACACAGGCTCACATTCACATACATCATATGTACACACAAATATCGCTGAAAGATCCTGTAAAACACAAGTTTATCTCCCTGTGGGAAGGTGCACACCTTTAACTGCAGCACCTGAGCAAGCAGGACTGTGAACTTATGACCAACCTGGGGTACACAGGGTCTTTAAACAAAACCCAGTTTATGGAAACACACAGACTTCTTGGGTCTTGGCCACCTTCCTCCCCTTTCTCCCCTGCCCACCAGAGGAACTTGGGTGTTCTCAAAAGCTAATCTATAAGTCTCTTCCTAAATTTTATTTCCTCCATGATGTCACCTTTCCTTGAAGCCTCTCTGCTGAGTAAAACCCAAATTTGTTCCCTTTCGTTGGGGCAGTAGCTCGGTAAAAAGTGCATGCCTAACATGAAAGATCCACAACTCTACAGTTCATAGAGCATTTGTCTTCTACAGGACCAGAGTTAGGTTCCCAGCAACCACATCAAGAACATAGTCTCCTATAACTCCAGGAGTTATAGGATCCAATTCCTCTTCTGGCCTCAGACACACACACACTCACACACACACAAGCAGAGGCAGGCTGATGAGGAGTTAAGATAACTCCTAAGATTGCACGGAGAGTTCTAGACCAGCCTGGGTTATATGAGAACTAGCCTTAAAATCCCCCCCAAAGAAGCATGCATTAACAGTGTTGCCTGGCTGATAAGCTCAACAATAACTCATCTGAATACTGTTCTTTAGTGATTATGGTGTCTCAGCTGTTATTTCAGTGGAAAGCACTAGTTTCAAAGATAAAAGGCCCAGCATTTGAACACCAGCCAAACAAAAACCAAGCAAACAAGCTAACAGGGCTGATGAGATGGCTCAGTGATTAAGAGCACTGAGTGCTCCTCCGGAGGTCCCGAGTTCAAATCCCAGCAACCACACGGAGTGGCTCACAACCATCTGTAATGAGATCCAGATTAATGAGCCTTCTTCTGGTGTGTCTGAAAACCACTGCCCGGCTATCAACGGTTTTAAATTAGATTCTTAATAACTGTGTAGTAAAAAGAAAGAACATGGGGCAGTAGTGGCACATGCCTTTAATCCCAGCACTCGGGAGGCAGAGGCAGGGGGATTTCTGAGTTTGAGGCCAGCCTGGTCTGCAGAGTGAGTTCCAGGACAGCTATACAGAGAAACCCTTTCTTGGGGGGGAAAAAAAAAAAACACAGAGAGAGAGAGAAAGAGAGAGAACAAACAAGTAACATGTTTATAAAATTCAACTTAAACCTTCTCAATACTTATAACCAAGCTACTGGAGAAGAATATCAAGTCATTATGTAGCTTACGTTTTGAGGAAAAATTAACCCATTAAGAATGAGTCTTACCTGGCTGGAGAGGTGGCTAGTCCCGAGGATCTGGGTTCCATTACCAGCACCCACACGGAGGCTCACAACGGAACATAACTCCTGTCCCGGGTTATCTGATGCCCTCTCTGGCCTCTCCAGGTACCAGGCACACATATGGTACACAGACATATATGCAAGTGAAACATTCAAATACATAAAATAAAATATAAAGCCAGGCTGTGGTTGCACACATCTCCTGAATGTCCCAGCACTCAGGAGACAGACAGATGGATCTCTGTAACTTCAAGGCCAGCTTAGTGTACAGAGTTAAGTTCCAAAACAACCACGGCTACATAGAGAAACCCCGTCTCAAAAAAACAAAAAAATAAAATTTAAAAATCAACCTTAAAGCCGGGCGTGGTGGCGCACGCCTTTAATCCCAGCACTCGGGAGGCAGAGGCAGGCGGATTTCTGAGTTCGAGGCCAGCCTGGTCTACAAAGTGAGTTCCAGGACAGCCAGGACTATACAGAGAAACCCTGTCTCGAAAAAAACAAAAAAAAAAACAAAAAAACAAAAAAATCAACCTTAAATCATTCTTGCCATGTGTACAAATATGTATTATATTATTTTGGGAATGGATTTATTTCAGATGTTATAAAATGAGTGATATTTGTACAAAATATGAAGTAAAATTATTCTACTAAAAAATGATGTTCATAAAACAAGCCTGCCACCCCAATACCAGGGAAACACAAATTTCTAGGCCAGTTGGGGCTACACAGTCAAATAACAGGCTATACAGGGAGACCCTGTCTCCAAACCAAGTTTGTTTAAAATAAAACAAAACGGGCTGGTGAGATGGCTCAGTGGGTAAGAGCACCCGACTGCTCTTCCAAAGGTCCAGAGTTCAACTCCCAGCAACCACATGGTGGCTCACAACCATCCGTAACGAGATCTGGCGCCCTCTTCTGGAGTGTCTGAAGACAGCTACAGTGTACTTACATATAATAAATAAATAAATCTTTAAAAAAAACAAAACAAAACAAAACAAAACAAAACAAAAGGGAGGGTAAAGAAAAGAAGGAGGAAGAGATAATATTTTTGAGCTGAGACTAAACTGGCCTCTCACCTGTGTCAAGTGCAAAGCTCTATAGGGAGTAGTTCAACCTTCTGGTGTCCAAGGCGAGAGCCGGTGTCCCTCCCTACTCTGACTCCACTCACTAGCTGCAGGGTCTGGAATGTCTTCAGTTCAAATGAACTTTCCTGGGCCTATTCTTTTCAAGCAAAATGACCAAGCTAAAGTAATCCCGAGAAACCCCCAGGATGGAAAGGACAACCTCCCTCTTTTCCTCTCTGCTTCAGTATTTAGTACAGACAGGTGTCAACCAGGGTACAGGGCTCAAGCTAACTCAAGCTAATGCCTTCCTTCAATAGGTGCTCAGGGGCATTTACGGCAATTTAGGAATACTATAGACACAAAGGTTTTCTTCAGCGTGTCTTTGGGTAATTGAACTCCTACCCTACCAAAAAATCAAAAACCTGACTAAAGCCAGTAAAGGTGGACCATCGCAACCCCCCACGACGTTAGAATGAATGTATTTTACCATGCTGCCCCAAATCTCACAATGCCAGCATGTCTCATCATTCAGCGTTTCCACAAAACAATAGTTTTGGAAGCAAAACTTGACAGCAGTAAAGCAAGAAGAAAAAAGAAAAAAGGGAAAAACAAACAAAGAAAGCAGATCAGAAAAACTCCATGCCCCAATAATCCCTCCTCTAGAACTGGAATGTACAGACCCTGTTAACAACAGTGAGCACTGCCATGCTTGTGTCAAGAAACAAGACTCACAAGAATGATCACGCCCTGAGTTCACAGCACTCCTCTCACCTTGAGAAAAGGGCTTTCTTTTCCAAAGATTCAGATTCTGCAGCCAGCCCCTCCATAAGGGACATTCAGACACTGTATCCAATTCTTCCATGAGGGAATTTGGAGAAGAGGCCTCTTCTTGAGGGACAGAAAAAGAAGAATCTTTTACCAGGCCCTCCCTAGACCACGAGTGGTGGCTCACACCAGTGATTCCAACACTCAGGAAGAGGCCAAGGCAAGAAGGCTGTGGAGGACAGACTGATACACAGTGAGTGTTAGGCCAGCTAGGGCTACATAGCTAGATCCTGTCTCAAAGGAAAAACAAACCACTAATAAAGATCTCAACACAAACTGAAAGCATGACCAGGAAGAATATCATCACACGGGACCCAGCTCTTAGATGTGAAGTGTGTGTGCAGGGACTCTCTTAAGGCATCAAGGCTGTTTTCCTTTCCCTTTTTATTAACATGCAGAAAAAGCAATCCATCTCTCAACAGAGGCTTAAACTGAAAACGCTCTTGACGTCTACTGACAAAAGACACCACCTATGAAAGACTTTCATGTATTTATCCAAGGGGGAGGGGTAGGAAGCCATCTACAATGCTTTACATACTGGAAAAGGACTTCGGGAGAGCTGGAGGCTGAAGAGGATGTATAGATAAGGGGAAGTTTGTTTTTTTTGTTGTTGTTGTTTTTTTTTTGCCAACAAAAGCAACTGAAGAGAGAGAAGATCTAGACAGATTTGCTGGACAAAGAACTCTGGCTTCTGGCACCACGTTTCCTTCCCTAAGACTCTTAATGAAGAGATGGAGGCAGGAAGATCAGAGGCTTGGCTACATAGCAAATTTGAAGCTAGCACAGCCTATATGAGAGCTTGTCTCAAAACAAAACAAAAAGTGGCACATGGTGGTGCATGCCTGAACTAGTAGTGTCCTATAAGGTGAGAAAAGATTGTGGCAGAGGCAGGCAGATTTCTGAGTTCGAGGCCAGCCTGGTCTACAAAGTGAGTTCCAGAACAGCCAGGGCTACACAGAGAAACCCTGTCTCGAAAAACAAAAACAACAACAACAACAAAAATATTATGGGGGGGGGGGGGAGACACGGGGACTAGAGGCTAGCCTGTGCTACCTACCGAGTTTGAGCCTGAGCTATAAAAAAAAAAAAAAAAAATCCCTCATATCAAAATAAACAGATAAAGTGCTAACATGTTTCCAAAACTTACTATTTTTTTTTCCTGATTTTCACCAAGGCTCTCTGTTAACTTAGGGAGTACAGCAAGATCCAAAGTGAGAGGAAGAATCCTTTATCTTAGGAGTAGGGAAAGCCTTTCTGGTGGAAAAAGGGGGTTGAAATTTGTGATGGAGGATACATTCATGCCAATAACAGCTTCTCTGAGGACATGACTTTTCTTTCTTAACATATCAATGCTAACAACTGACCAAACGTTCACTGTGCACCAAGCATTTTCCACAAAAGTTCCCTTGAGCCCTCATGACAATTCAGAGGAAAAAAGTACCCAGGTTAAGGATGGGCTGCAACTGACAGGGGGATGAGGCAAGGTCATGAAGATGTTAAGTGGGAGATACAAACTTGCAAATATCACACTCCAAAAGAGGAGGAGCAGCTCAATGAATACTAAGAGACCTAATAAAAACACAAAAACCAAAGCTCCCTTGGTGGACATGACTGGGGTAAGGGGAGAAAAGCTGACTTACGATATCATAAATTCAGGGCCTCCCTCTATCTTGGGGTGAAAGTGAAAAATAAAGGATCGACAGATCTGTTTCTTGCAGATAGGATACCTCTGTCACTTTTGGGAAAGTTGAGAACCTCCTTGACTTGGAAGACGCTGACCAAAGTGGGGGTCGCTCCTTTGAATAAAGAATTCCCCTTGGCACCATAAGCGGGTCTCCCTTCGCTGACAAATCGACCAGAGCCGAGGAAAGGCGTATACCAACAAGGGGCGTCGTCCTCTCCAAGGAGAGAAGTTGGGGGTCCCCTGCAGATGAAGGTTGAATGGGAGCCTCCTTCCCCTGGAACCAGGACTCTGAGAAGCGGTTTTCTCCCAGGGACGTAGAGCCTGCTCTCCTGGATGTCTGTGGGTGTTTGTCACTTACAGCACTGCTTCGGTGCCTTTCGGCTCCCTGAAAGGCTGGGGGGGCCCGGACCCCCTTTAGTCAGCACCGTCCGGCGGAGGACCCCCAGGCGGTCGTGGGACTGCCCAGGCCTCTTACCATGTGGCCTCCTCCGCGGCCCGTGCTCATCCCGCCACTTTGGCGTCGGCTGCCTCCGTCCCCGCTGTCCCCGCCGCCGCCAACTCTACCAGATCTTCGGGAGCCAAGGCCCGAGGGCGCTCCAGCTTCCACCGCTTCCACAGAGCCCTCCCCCCCCCACCTACCGCACTTCCTCATCCGGGGCCAAAGCCAGCCATGCGGACGGGTCTCTGGATCCCGCCCCCGCACGGCGCGCGCGCAATCCCGAGGGCGGCTCTTCCCGGCTGGTACCTCCACCCTCCGCTAGTTCCAGACACGCTCAGCCCCGCCCCCACCGCGTTGACTCTTAAAGAGAAACACACCCTTTGGCCCAGTTCCTGTCTCCGCCTGTTACCAGTGCTATGGACCGTTTCTCTGAGGTGGACAGATGCCACTCTAGGGCCCTGTGTGCTTCCATCCTGGCAGATTGTGGGACCTTTTAATAACTGTAATCAAAGGTTTAGGTCACACCATCCTCCTATTGCTTCTAATCACACTGAAATTCAATAGATAACCCAGGAAAGTATTTGGTTACACTTTGATTTTGTTTCCATTGCCTCTCTAGCATTGAAGGTACTGCATTTTATCTCTGTGTTGCCTGTTTCTTTACATCCTTGTCTGTTTTCTTTAGGACTCTATATTCATAGCACCTAAGGAAGTGTCTGGAAGAAATTACAATGGACCTGGCATTCCTTTAATCCCAGCACTTGGGAGGCAGAGGCAGGTGGATTTCTGAGTTCAAGGCCAGCCTGGTCTACAAAGTGAGTTCCAGGACAGCCAGGGCTACACAGAGAAACCCTGTCTCAAAAAGAAGGGGAGGGAGGGAGGGAGAGGGGGAGGAGGAGGGAGGGAGGGAGGGAGGGAATAGAAAAAGGGTTAGGGAGAGGATTACTTATGTCCATAGAATATAATCAATTTTCCCCAAATCACACAGACATGATTTAGAAATAAACACCTGTAGTTTCCTGAAGTTCCTCAGCCTGGCAAGAGATGGAGGCTTTAGGGAAAATTGAAATTACCTTTTCTTTGATTAGGATCTGCAGAGGAAGCCAAGGCTTGGCTGCACTCTCCTTTAACCCCAAAAAGGCAGAAGACAGCCTGGTCTACATAGGATTTGATATGAGTCAGGATCTTACTTTTTAGCTCAGGCAAGTCTGAAACTTGCTATGTGTGCCAGTCTAGCCTCAACTCTTGACCTTCCTGCCTTGACCTTTTGGATAAAGGGAAAATAGGCATGTGCGACCATGCTTGGCTTATTCGTTTTCTTAAGTCACATGAAAGTATTATTCATCTTACTAAATTTATATTTTTATCCTTTTATCTCCTCTCTCTCTCTCTCTCTCAATAGAAAATATTGCAATAGGGTTCTCCCTATGTAGTCCAGGCTGACTTGGAACTCACTATTTAGATGTGGCTAGCCATCTTTTTTCTTTCTTTTTTCTTTTTTTTTTTTTTTTAAGTAGCCTCTTAAAATCTATCAACTTTTTTTTTTTTTTTTTTGGTTGTTTTTAGTTTTGAAGATAGTTTCTTTTTGTAGCCCTGGCTATCCTGAAACTTGCTCTGTAGATGAGGCTGGTCTCACACTCAGAGATCTGCCTGCCTCTGCCTCCCAAGTGCTGGGATTAGAAATATGTGCCCTGCCACCTGGCTCTTTTTTTTTTTTTTAACATTCCCCCCCCCCCTTTTTTTTTAACAATCTCTCACTCAGACTGGCCGCAAACTCTTTCAGTGATGGGATTATATACACCACCATGGGAACTTTTGCTTATCATGCAATGGGAGGCCCCTTGGCCCATTCCCAAATCCTCTACTGTTTTACAGTGCTTTTGCTTTCAAAATAAAACAAAACAAAGCCTTTATATATTTTCTGGAAAATACTGGAAACCTATAGCTTGTTTAGTTAAAGCTGGGGAAAAATTAAAAAAGGTTCTGTGATGCCTGACTTGGTGGCGCATGCCTTTAATCCCAGCACTCGGATGGCAGAGGTAGGTGGATTTCTGAGTTGGAGGCAGCCTGATCTACAAAGTGAGTTCCAGGACAGCCAGGGCTACACAGAGAAACCCTGCCTCAAAAAAAAAAAAAAAGAAAAGAAAAGAAAGAAAACAAACAAAAAAAGGTTCTGTGATTAACTAGAGGCAAAAATGATTCAGTGGTCTTCATGATTAGAAGAATCATGAAGAGATTCATGGAGAGATGGCTCAGCGGTTAAGAGCACTGACTGAACCAGGTATTTCTGAGTTGGAAGTCAGCCTGGTCTACAAAGTGAGTTCCAGGAGAGCCAGGGATGCACAGAGAAACTCTGTCTCGAACCACCCCCCCCCCGAAAAAAAAAAGAGCACTGACTGTTTTTCCGAAGGTCCTGAGTTCAAGTCTCAGCAACCACATGGTGGCTCACAACTACCAGTAATGAGATCTGATGACCTCTTGTGGGGCATTTGAAGACAGCTACAGTGTACTTACATATAATAAATAAATAAATCTTTAAAAAAAAAAAAAAAAGAAGACAACACAGCAGTGTTGTGACCTGAAACCCTATCTCTAGTTATAAAATACAGAATGAAGCAGGAGGCTGGTAGGATGACACAGCTCAAAAACAGGGCTGAAGTTTCATTCGGACAGAGAGTTTGCCCAGTATGTGTGAGGCCTGGGTCCCATCCCCAGCCTTAGCTGTCAGAGAAAGAAAGAAAGCGAGAAGAGGCAAGTGCACTGGGCATGGTGGTTTGCTCCTATAAGCCCAGAACATGGAGGGAAGCAGAGGTTGAAGGATTGTCATGAATTCAATGCCAGTCTGGCTACAGAGTGGAGCTGTAATTCACCAAACTCTTTCTTCTTAAAGTAAAGATGTCCCAACAAATAGGAGCAATGGGACACTCTAGGTTTAGCATAATCAATGGCCTGGATAAGGTTGGGATCTTTTCTCTTTTCTGAGTTTTTCCTCAGCTTTTCACTGTCCATCTGTGAAGTGCCCTAGGCCTACTATCTAACAGTGACACAAGTACAGAAAGATGTCTGTAAGGTCACAGCATCTATTTATCTATCTGGGTGTATGTGCATGGTGTGCGAACACGATCAGGCATACATTACTGGGCTTACATCCCACAGAACGTGTGTGGGGAGCAGACAACTGCTTTCTCTTTGAGAGCGGTCCTCACCTTTCCACTTCGATTTTGAGGCAAGACCTCTAGTTTCTGCTGCACTGAGTTCCCCGGGCTAGCTAGTAGCCCTTAAGCTTTGGGAAGGTCCACAATTAGTACTAGGGGTGGGACTACAGATGCTTGTCACTGCATCACATCACTTCCTGTGATGAAAGTCTTAGGTTCTCAGGCTACCCACTTCACTGTCTCCCCTTCAGGGTAGCTTATTTTACATTACAATTTTAAAGTAGCATTAAAACCATAGCTATTGTCACTGATTTTTGGAGGGACAAAAAAAGCTGGGGTTGTTTTCAGTGGTAGAGTTTGATTAGCCTGTATTGGTTTAGTTTTCAATCCCCATTTCCGGGGAAGAGCACTGGCCCCCAGGATTCAATTATCAGAATTGAATATCAACAACCACCAAAGGATCACAGAAACCTAGGAATATCTTAGGGTTTGGGTTGGTAGAGACCTGCACACTGGACACTTCTAAGTAGGAGGTATTCCGTTGTGGTAAATTTATATTCACCACCAACGCACCGCCGCCCCCCCCCCCCCCCCCCGAGAGAAAGAGAGAGAGAGAGAGAGAGAGAGAGAGAGAGAGAGAGAGAGAGAGAGAGAGAGAGAGAGAGAGAGAGGCAGAAAAGAAGAAAGAGAGGTAAGTCTGACTTTAGGCAAGACTGTGTTTATTGGCAGACACACCGCAAAGGTGGGGGGGTGGGGAACGACACAATCTCAACCACATGGATGAATGGTCCATATGTCCCAAGCTATGCAGGAGAATCCCTCATCCCATGATAAGAGAATGTCCCACTCAATGCAGGAAGATGAGAGAATACCCTAGAAAGAAGGCTGAGATCTTTATATGGGATAAAATTACCACCACCCGTTTTACATGTTCCCTCCCGAATTCCCTTGACTGGCCGCAAGGGAAGCTGGGAGGTGTAGTCTTTCAGAGGGAAACTGTCATTCTAAACTCTAGGTAATAAAGAAAGGCAGGATTGTTTTCCTGAAGAATGCTAAACTGATTGAGCTAGCAAGGTAGAGGGGCAAATTGATTCAAGAAGACTTCTTTTGTTTTTGGTTTTGGTTTTTTGACAGAGTTTCTCTGCGTAGCATTGGCTGTCCTGGAACTTGCTCTGTTGACCAGACTGACCTGGAAACTCAAGAAATCTGTCTGCCTCTGCCTCCTTAGTGCTCGGATTAAAGGTGCCACCACTGCCTCGGCACAAAGACTTCTGTCCAGCTGTTTTAATTCTGAATCGCCCAAAACAATGTCCAGCGTGACAAGAAGAGGGATGAGTTAGGTGGCTCATAGCTCATTAGTCCCCTTTAAGAGGTAACTTGAACAGCTTTTGGGAGTTGGAAGCATTTATCTCCTAGTGTTTTGAGCTTACATGAGTGGAGCAACAGTTGGACTGCCATGGAAAAGGGTCCATCTAAGCGATCATGAGAAAACTTAATAGTTGGCGAAGATCAAAAACATAAGTCAGGAGGCAATGACTGTACTCTTCATGGGGAACATTCCTGTATGTTATGTTGTGTAGCTTGGTGTTTTTGTGGGTCTCCTAACAGTGGGAGTGGGGGCTATTTACTCCTTTACTTGCTTTGGGGCCCTTTTCCCCTACTGGGTTGCCTTAACCAGCCTTAAAATGAGGGGATGTGCCTAGTCTTACTGAAACTTGATATGCCATGTTTGGTTGATATCTCTGGAAGACCTACCCTTTTATGAAGGGATATGATGGGGAAAATGGATTTGAGGGAGAAAGGAGGTGGAGAGAGGGTCTGAGAGGAGAGGAGAGAGGGGAAACTGTGGTTGAGATGTAATACATGATAGAAAAATCAAAAAGGAGAGAGAGACACACACAAGGCTATTGAAGAGACTATTACATTAATATCAACATGAGTAGATATAACATAAGGTTAAATACAGAATTAACATAAGGTTAAATGCCATCACACAGCTGGCTGGATCATGTATCAGAGTTCTGTAGAAGGATGAGGCAACTGTGATTTGCTGTTTGTTTACCTCAGACTCTTGAATAAGGAACAATCACCAGGAAGCTTTGTAACAGAAGTCAGTTAAAGTCAGCATCCAAGAAATAAATTTGAACAAAGTGTCCAAGTGACATTTCTTGCTTCTGTGTATGATGAATTGTATTGTTGCTGTTGTTTTTGTGTTTCAAGACACTGGATGTTCTGGAACTCACTTTATATACCACCCTGGCCTAGAACTCACTGAGATCCACCAGTTCTGCCTCCTGAGTGCTGGGATTAAAGGTGTGCACCACTACCCCTGCCAAGCACTGATAAACTTTTTTTAAAAGATGTATTTATTATTATATCCATTTATTATTATATCCAAGTACACTGTAGCTGTCTTCAGACACACCAGAATTCAGATCTCAATATGGGTGGTTGTGAACCACCATGTGGTTGCTGGGATTTGAACTCAGGACTTTCAGAAGAGCAGTCAGTGCTCTTAACCGCTGAGCCATTTCTCCAGCCCCCCCTTTTTTGATAAACATTTTTATATTTCCTTTACATATTCAAAATACCAGATATTATTTAATAAAAACCATTTTTTGGTTAGAAACAATCTGATAAGGTAAAACTTTAAAAATTGGAACTGTTACCTTATATGACTATATTTATTATGTCAAAATATGACAATAATATTTTATATGAATTTTGTTAACATTAAATCAGGATTACACAGTAAATGTATTCTTATATTGTTAGGCTATGTAAAAAAATACAATTTATTTCTAAGTTGTATTACCCACAAAGAAATGATTTTCAATTTCTAATTTACAAAGAATACTCCAGGGCTGGTGAGATGGCTCAGTGGGTAAGAGCACCTGACTGCTCTTCCGAAGGTCAGGAGTTCAAATCCCAGCAACCACATGGTGGCTCACAACCATCCATAACAAGATCTGACTCCCTCTTCTGGTGTGTCTGAAGACAGCTACAGTGTACTTACATATAATAAATAAATAAATCTTAAAAAAAAAAAAAGAATACTCCAACAGGTAGTAGTGGTGCAAGCCTTTATTCCCTGTACTTGGGGGTCAGTGCTCCTAATCTCTGAACCATCTCTCCAGCCTCCCCAAAATTTTTTTTAAATTAACCCTACTAATAGAACCTTTTAAAATCTTTCTATGATATTTTCATTCCATAGATTCAACCAACAGATGGAAGATGAAAGCAATCGGTCATGTCAAATCTATAATTTATGATTCACATGCATTAACAAAAAGGCTAAAGCAAGCTCTCCTCCTTCTGTCAATGGGCAGCTCCGTAGTCCACTACATACCAACAGCACTGAGCATATTTGTTAACGTCATTTTATTTAAAAATAGATTGGTTTGG
Source organism: Mus caroli (assembly GCF_978045245.1). Classification (NCBI taxonomy): domain Eukaryota; kingdom Metazoa; phylum Chordata; class Mammalia; order Rodentia; family Muridae; genus Mus; species Mus caroli. Next base: position 35,333,102 of record NW_028227259.1, read on the forward strand.
AAGCATAATTTGTAAAGACAGATAACCAAACTAAAGGAACTGTTGGCTTTTGGAATTTATTATTAGAACACTCACTGCCAAGGCCTGTGTACTCCCTGTAGGCATCGAGGGGCAGGCCCTGGCCCTGGAGTTCTCCATCTCGGTAGAGACTAGATTATTTTATCTTTTTTTTTTTTTTTTAAAGATTTATTTATTTATTATATGTAAGTACACTGTAGCTGTCTTCAGACACTCCAGAAGAGGGCACCAGATCTCGTTACGGATGGTTGTGAGCCACCATGTGGTTGCTGGGATTTGAACTCTGGACCTTCGGAAGAGCAGTCGGGTGCTCTTACCCACTGAGCCATCTCACTAGCCCTAGATTATTTTATCAAAGTGCCACAGGTGAGCCCCAGTTGGAGAAAATCTTCATCTAAGTCACGCCTTCCTGAAGAATCTGAGGACTTCAGATATCACTTAGTAGAATAATTTGCTGACTCTACAGATGTAAAACCAACTGTCAAAGACATGGCTTGGCTAGTCTAAAGAACTTTGCTAAGCTCTGAGTTTGATCACAGAACGTCTGGTATCCTCCTTTATTGAGGGAACGCGGTTAGGGTGTGTTTCCTGAAAGTTGCTTTTGCTAACAGGGTGGAGGGTGTAGCTGACTGAACTAGCAAGTGGGTCTCATAGCACTCTCGGGACAGTTTCCCCTGTGTATAGCATCTTGCTATTTGTCTCTGTTCTTTAAGTCAATTAGGATGTGGTGCAGACTCTGAGATCCTCCAATGGACAAGAGAATCTACCTTTTCCCACCTCCATTTTTTGAGACATGAGGAATAATTCATCTTTAGATAAGGAGGTTTTTGGCTTTGTTTGTTTGTTTGGCCTACACGGTGGGAGCAGGTCAGGCCTTCTAGCAGGTTCTCCTTCCCATGAATCCTTACTCTGTAATGAGGCTAACACACAACTTACTGGTTTTCTTGTTTTGTTTTGTTTTCTGTTTTTTTTTTTTTTTTTTTGGTTTTCCGGAACAGGGTTTCTCTGTGTAGCCCTGGCTGTCCTGGAACTCACTTTGTAGACCAGGCTGTCCTCGAACACAGAAATCCTCCTGCCTCTGCCTCCCAAGTGCTGGGATTAAAGGCGTGCACCACCACACCTGACACAACTTACTCTGTTTGGATGATTTATGCCCCATCTAAGGAAACTACTACTGGGCCTTCTGCCATGGGAGCCTATTGTAGACTTAACCCATTGTATTCGGGCATTCAATGTTTTGAATATTATTTTTTTATCAAACTTTAAGTTTACTGTCCACTTGTTTTGACTTATGTACATTAGGTTTAATTTTGACAACAAAAGAGTATATAATGGGTAATATAAATTGGTTTCTCCTCCCAAGCTTGTCTCTGTACATGTTACATTTGTACTTATCATTAACTTGTACTTCTTAATTATACTTAACAGTTTTCAATAAGTTAGTAACTCGCTCATGAATTGTACACACCCCCGTTCTCTTGCTACACATAGCCCAAGAACTCTAGGGAATGTTCAGCACTCTTGTCTCCATAGAACCTGGATTAGGAGGGGGAGCCACCACCCGCAGAGACTTTTGCACTTCTCAATAGCCCTCTAGACCAGGCTGAGTTATTAACTTCGTCAAACACATGGAAATGCTCCGCGAGGTAAGAGTCGACTCTCTCGAGTTTCTCCTATTATGAAATCACTTCGCTCTTCTGAAACGAAGGTCTTGGCTGTGTCTCTATTTTCAAATTTTCCATGCAAAGCGGGCAGCCCTGTAGACGGTGGCGGGAAACGCCAACGGGAACTCGTTTTGAAGTCGGACTCGACGCCACGCCCCCCCCCCCCCAACCTCCCCGCAGCCCTGGAGGAGGAAGTGGCGCGGCCACCGAGACGAGGCGGAGGCTGGGCTAGAGCGGCCAAGCCGGCTGAGCGGGGACTGGCGAGGGGCGGGGACTCGGGGCGGAGCCTCGGGAGCGGCGCGGGCTCAGGTGAGCGCTCTTCGGTGGTGCTGTCTGGCTGGCTCCTAGAGCCCTGGTGCGGAAGCTGCGCGAACTGTGGGGGCTCAGGTGGGATATCCTGAGGAGGTCCTGGGGAGATCTGTCCGGGATCTGGCCTCGGGCCGGGCCTGAGGCGGGGAGGGGCTCTGGAAGTGGGGAGGGGGGGGAGTCGAGCGCCAACCTCGGGCTGAGACTTGAGGGGCTTGAGGGAAGGGTCCCTGAGCCAGGTTCGAGGCCCGACTCTTCTTGCAGTTCCCCGTGTGACCTTGGACCAGGCTTTCACCAAGCTTCCGCGACCGCAGCGGTGAAATGGAGGCAGGACGGTCCGCTGAGAGTTGGTACCAGTAGAGGGGTCGGCAAGGAAACCGCAGCCTTCCTCAGTTCTCTCTTCCCCAGGACATTGTTAGTGGACCGCGAGTCATGGGAGTGCTTAACAGTTCGAGTGACCTTGGGCGAATCCCTTGTTTTGACGTTCTTCTACTTATGTGATGGACTAACCTCTTCGAATATCCCTGTACTATTTTGGTGTTCCTGATGCAGACAAAAAAAAAGGTAGTGCCCCTCTCACCACAAGCCTCCCTTTTAGGTGTGCGGTAGAGAAAATAGCTTTAGAGGATGGACGAGATCTCAGCCCAAGTTCCCTTTAATTTTTAAAGCACACTTCTATTTGTTTGTCTCTCTTGGTAATTGGAGGATCGATATAATGCAAGGGTTGGCACGCCTTCAGCCGAACAACAACCCGTACCTTCAAGGTCTAAAATTAAAGAGCAAATTTAGGAAGCCTGACATCCTCGATGTTTTTATTTGTGTTTCAGTAGCAGGAAGGCAAGATGACTTCCCTGCTCCAAGATTGGAACAGCTGAAGAAATCACAAGACAAAATGAGAACCACAAAGGTCTACAAACTTGTCATCCACAAGAAGGGCTTTGGGGGCAGTGGTCAGTATTGATTGATCTTTGGGGCTTGTGTAAGTTGGCTGAAGTTATGATATGCCTTAAAAATTACCCATATCACAAGGGAGGCTGGACAGGTAAAAGTGGAGCAGTATCAGAGATCAGGGATGGTTAGAAATGAGAGCACAGGATCTTTTTGAAAAGCATTCTTCACATTTGTTGGGTTGTATTTTGAATTACCATGTTTCCAAGGCTCATTTAGAACTCACTGTGTAGCCCAAGCTGGCTTTGAACCCATTATCCTCCTGCCTGTGTATCTGGAAATACTCTACCACACCTGAGTTAATTTTCCTCCTGCTTTTGTTTGTTTTGTTTTTGTTTTTCTTCTGTGTAGTGAGTGCTTGGCCACAAGTTTACTAGAAAAGGTCTCTATGGACTGCATCCAAGTCCTCCCTCCTGGTTGTTTTTGTTTTGTTTTTGTTTTTTTTAATGTTCTTTACTTCAGAAATCAGAATTACTGACAAAGTGAGCTGGTTTGGTTTGGGTTTTGAGACAGAGTCTTAGAGCTCATACTGGCTTTGAACTCAGTATGCACTGGAGGCTGATTTTGAGTTACTGCCCTTCCTTCTGTCCTTCATACCCAAGTGTTGGGATTTCAGGCATGTGCTCCCACGTGGTTCTGCGTGGATCTGGATGAAAAACCCATGCTTTGTGCCTGTGAGCAAGCACACTATCAAGGAGCAATCACTTCGGACCTCAATGAGTCCTTTTAAACTTTACATTTCATTTTTTGGATGGGCTCTTACTCTATAGCCTTTACTGGTTTGCAATGCTGACTAGACTGGCCTTGAACTTACAGAGCTCCTCTGTCTTACAGAGATAGTTTTGCCTACTAAGTACTGGGATTACTTAGTAATCATGCCTAGCTACCTTGAATTTTTATTCATTTACTTGTTTTTCTTCACCTTGTTTTTGAGACAAATCCTCAGCGGTACCTGGGGCTTGTTAATTTAGACTAGGCCACCTGGCCGGTGAAACTGAGTGATAGCATGTGGAAGCTCTCCCAGAAATGCCTCATAGTTTTTATGTGTTGACTTGAAATGAATTCGGTACTTGCATGATTAGAAACCTTTTGTCAAATTATTGCAGTCCTCATGTTTAGTCATATCAGCCCCACTATTTATGAAACTGGCCTAAAAACTTGTGAAGAATAGGCAGCTATTGAATAAATACAGAGATAGTTTCAGCAGAGGGAATAACAAGAATACAGGTATATGATATATATATACATATATATATATATATTTAATGTATATAGGGATGTGTGTGTTTATAAGACAGATATATCTTGGTGATAGACCTAGAAGACCAGAATTCTAACAGTATCCCTATCAAATATGAAGATGGTGAGTAGGTAAAATCTCTTGTCCCCAAGGAGTTCTTTACATTATGAAATGATTAGTTAGCTGTAGTGGCTTGTGCTTGTGACACAGAACTTTTCAAGGTTGAGACAGGAGGATTGCTGAAAGTTTGAGGCCATCCTGCTGCAGATTGTAACCGCCTCTGTTTCCGAGGAAAGAAATAGGAGCTAGATCTGGTGGCGCACGCTCTGAATCCCAGCACACAGGAGGTAGAGGCACTCAGGTCTCGCGGGAGTTTGAGGCTTCCCTGGTCTACCTAGTGAGCTCCAAGCTACACAGTGAAACTCTGTCTCAAAACAAATAAATAAGCAAAAAAGAAGGAGAAAAAAAGAAGGAGGGGGGAGAGAAGAGAGAGAGAGAGGGAGAGAAAATGAAACAAATCAATCAATATGCTCAGCGAGCTTGATTTGGAAAACAGAAGTTCATCCTAGGGACTTCACACACATTGGAACTAAAATTGTCAATGAAACATCTAAAATAAAGCATGAGATTGACTCAGTCAGTTCTTTACTAGGCTGATCCTTGTGGAGTATAGTCATCTGTGACGTCTACTTTGGTTTTGAGGTGGATGGCTAGATGGATGGATGAATGGGTTGGTTGATTGGTGCTGAGGATTGGGTTTGTAGCCTTATGCATGCTCTGCAGTTACTCTGTTGGGCGATACCTTTACCCTGGGCTCTTGAGTTTAAAGGTTGTTTTGAGCCCTATTATGAACTAACACTTAGAATCTAGACTCGAGTTTTATAACACATAAGAGATGGTGAGCCTGATTTAGACAGAAGGAGCTCAGTATTAGTAACGAGCTCTTGCTTTAATTTTACTGCTGGTCTAACCTTTGACAAGTCAGTGTATCTCCCAGGTTATTTCCTTGCTCTTGTTAGTACTAAAGATTTATTATGAAGGTCTAATTAAGACAGTGTTTAAGGGATTTCTTTGAATATTACATAAATATGAGTACTGTGTTTGGGTCCTAGACTCTTTCTATCATATGGATGCCAGATTCACAGTCTTTTAGAGAGTAAAGGATGTGCCAGAGGCATAATTCCCCAAACCACTGGCTGCTTTTTCCATGGGCATATTAGAGCAGAGAGAGTGTGTAATTGGAGACAGTCCCTGAGTCCCTTCCAACACACCCATTTACTGTTGTGGCCCTAGACACTTTTGCAATTTCTTTCTTTTGAGCTGAGGTTGGAAACCAGCATGCTAGGCAAGTACTTTATCACTGCGTTACATCCCCAGCCCCGCGAAAATCCTTTAGTTCTAAAACTGGACTCAAAATGGACCCTCAGGGAAAAGGCAGAGCATCTGCTTACCCATGTGTGAGCCCTTGGTTAAGTTCCAGCCTTAGTATTTATAAAATAGGAAAACAAACAATCTAAACAAATGTGGGCTGATGAGATGGCTTGTGGGTAAGAACACTTGCTGCCAAACCTGTTAATGTGAGTTCAGTCCCTGGATCTTATATGATAGAGGGAGAAAACTGACATCTGTAAGTTGTCCTCTGACCTACACACACACACACACACAAAACAACAACAACAACAACAACCAGAAAACCAAACCCAAATGGAACTTCAGTATAACAACAAAAGTAAAAATAAATGTTGGGCATGGTGCAGCTTGCCCTGTGGTCCCAGCAGTCTGGGGGTGGAGACAGGAAGATGAAAGAGTTCAAAACCACCTGGTAGGATGGGTTTGATGTTACCTTGAGACACCTATGTTAGTCAAGAAATTAAAAACAGGACCAGAGCTTGTCTGTGAGATGCAGTAGTAATACCAACATGATGGGGTGCCCTGTGTTTCCTCTCTGATGCGTTTATTTTTTAGAGGGTGTGTGCTAGAGTTTCATCCCAACTCTGTGATCATGCTAAGCCTTTGTCTAACTCTGTACATGCCAAGCCTATGCCCAACTCTGTGTACATGCCAAGCATATGCCCAACTCTGTGTACATGCTAAGCCTATGCCCAACTCTGTGTACATGCCAAGCCTATGTCCAACTCTGTGATCATGCTAAGCCTATGCCCAACTCTGTGTACATGCCAAGCCTATGCCCAACTCTGTGTACATGCTAAGCCTATGCCCAACTCTGTGTACATGCCAAGCCTATGTCCAACTCTGTGATCATGCTAAGCCTATGCCCAACTCTGTGTACATGCTAAGCCTATGCCTAACTCTGTGTACATGCTAAGCCTATGCCCAACTCTGTGTACATGCTAAGCCTATGCTAAGCCTATACTCAGCTACTGAGCCACACTCCAGCCCGGTTGCTTTTTAAAATCACTAAATTGTCTTTCAGATGATGAGCTAGTCGTGAACCCTAAAGTATTTCCTCACATCAAACTTGGAGACATTGTGGAGATTGCTCACCCCAATGATGAGTACAGGTGAGCAGCTCAAGAGAGAAGGAAAGTAGGCACCCTGCTGATCTCAAAAACTACTCCAGGCTAGTCAGAGCTGTGTAGTAAGACCCAATGTCAAAAAAACAAAACAAAACATGCTCGTCTCTAGGGCTAAAGAAATGACTCAGCTGATAAGAGCACTGGCTGTTGTTCTAGAGGACCTGAGTTTGGTTCCCAGCACCCACATGGCATGTCACGACCATCGGTCATTCCAGTTCCAGGACATCTGATGCCCTATTCTGGCCTCCTAGGGTATCAGGAATGCCTGTGGTGCACAGACAGACATACAGGGTAAGACACATATACACAGAAAAAATTAAAAACAAAATTTTTAAGGATTTAAAAAAAAATTATGTGCATGCCTGTGCATGTGAGTGCAGGTGCCTTCTGATGGAGATTCCCTTCATCTGAAGTTCCAAACAGTTGTGAGCCACTTGAAATGGGTCTTGCATACCAAACTTGAATTCTGTGAAAGACAGCAAGTACTCTTTAACTGCTGAGCCATCTCTCCAGCCCCAACAGTGCATTTTTAAAATGTTTAAAGTGTTTTAAAGTTGAAGTAAGAACTCGATAGTGTTGTTGCTTTTGTTCATTTGCTTCCAGGCCAAGTGCAGTTTTCTTTGTTTCCTAGGGAATGTCCTGTTTAGGCTACAAGATACAGTGTGCATTGCATTATTGTTTACTTTTTAACTGAGGTAGAGAAAGCTTACCTCCTGCAGTGTCCCTCATTGTTGCTTTCTCTTCCAGTCCTTTGCTTTTGCAAGTCAAGTCTCTTAAGGAAGATTTACAGAAAGGTGAGTATTACATCTCTCTTTGAAATTTTTATAGTTACTGTCTGAGAAATGTAAGAAAGCCCTCTTTGTAATCTCAGGGAATAAGTACCTAGCAGAAGGCGTTTCCTCTAGCAAAAAACATAGGTAAAGTTTTTGCAGGTTAGGGACTACCCCAGGAGCAATAGTTGATGCGTTTACTGTCTTTATTTACCTTTATAGCTCCTAAGCTGCAATCTTCCCACATACCCCAAACAGATATAAAAATTGCCAAAGAGCCTCATTCGTTAGCACATTGTAGGCATCAAAGAAACTAGATGTAGGGCCAGAAGAAGAGGCAGTTTGAACACGGGAAGCTTTATATTTAACTCCAAAATAATAATAATAATAATTAATAATAATAATAATTGATGGAGAATTTTCTAAATAAATTCTTCACAAATATTTAAGTGTTTCCCTGGATGAGTATGTGATCACTGTCCTCTGTTTGGATAGGTGTTTGTAGTTTCTTGATGTCTTTTTCAAAGAGTGGAAGGGTTGCATGCATATAAGAAAGTACCAAAGGACTCTTTTTTTTTTTTTTTTTTTAAAGATTTATTTATTTATTATATGTAAGACACTGTAGCTGTCTTCAGACACTCCACACTCCAGAAGAGGGCGCCAGATCTCGTTACGGATGGTTGTGAGCCACCATGTGGTTGCTGGGATTTGAACTCTGGACCTTTGGAAGAGCAGTCGGGTGCTCTTACCCACTGAGCCATCTCACCAGCCCCAAAGGACTCTTTTTTTTTGGTTTTTCAAGACAGGGTTTCTCTGTATAGCCCTGGCTGTCCTGGAACTCACTTTGTAGACCAGGCTGGCCTCGAACTCAGAAATCCACCTGCTTCTGCCTCCCAAGTGCTGGGATTAAAGGCGTGCGCCACTACTGCCCAGCTATTATTATTTTAGAAACCTTGAAAATAAATTAAAGCATCATACACCAAAATTAACCAGATTCAAAATCTGTATAATTCAGTGAACTTCTATACAATTACATTAGACATTTGGAAGGGATGCTGGGGAGTATCACATTAAATTTTATACATTTATTACCAAATATGTTTTATGTACTTGGCCACCACCAAAACAAAGCCAAAAGCTCTGTGGCAGAATTGCAACAAGTAGCTTCCAGTTCTCTGTCACAGCTGTTTCTTTCACCTGCATCCAGTCTTCTCTCACTCCCTGATCTTGAGCCTTTCTCACTCTCTTTTCTTTGTGTTTACTGTATCCATATGTACATTAGTTTACATATACATTGGATAGAATTTGCTTGAGAGAGAAAACAGTATGCAGTTTTTTTTCTTTTTGAGTCTTTGTTACATACACATTCCTAAATACTTCGATGCAACCTCCTAATGTTACCTGTATGTACATGACCCTACGGATGACCACTTGGTGTTGGATGACCAAATTTGGGGGGTCTTCCCTGGTTCTTGGCATTCCTCAGTTGCCTGTAGTTTTTTTGTCTATGAGAAAGCCCTTCAAGTGTCCCCCTTTTTATATTAGCATGTCCATTGGTGTGACATTCTTTAGGTCTTGTTTAGGCAGCCACTTGGTAGTGGGAGCCATTTTGACATTCTTAGGTGACAGTCTTGCAGGAAACGTCCTGTTGTAGCTCTTACAGTCTTTCTGTCCACTCCTTGACAATGGTCCCAGAACCTTAGGTGAGGAATTTGAAGAGATGTATCAGTTGGGATGGAGCATAAATCACTTTTTGTTCTCTGCATTTTGATCAATTGTGGATTTCTGTAGTGTTCTCTTTATCTGAAGACATAGTGAGACCCTGTCTCAAAAAAAAGTGCCGGGCGTGGTGGCGCACGCCTTTAATCCCAGCACTCGGGAGGCAGAGGCAGGCGGATTTCTGAGTTCAAGGCCAGCCTGGTCTACAAAGTGAGTTCCAGGACAGCCAAGGCTACACAGAGAAACCCTGTCTCAAAAAAACCAAAAAAAAAAAAAGTTTCTTCCTATATTTACTTATGTACGTGGACACCCGACAGGCAGGATGCTCATGTGGAAGTCAGAAGACAACTTCAGGGATCAGTTCTCCCATTCTGCCATGTGGGTACCAAGCAAGGATTGAACCTTGGTTGTCAGGCTTGGTGGCAAGTGCCTTTACCACTGTACTACCTTGCCACCTGAAATAATGGATTTTATTGTGACATTTCTTTTGTTGGTTTTTTTTTTTTTTTTTTTTTTTTCCAGACAGGGTTTCTCTGTATAGCCCTGGCCTAGAACTCACTCTGTAGACCAGGCTGGTCTCGAACTCAGAAATCCTCCTGCCTCTGCCTCCCTAGTGCTGGGATTAAAGGCCTGAGCCACCACTGCCCAACTATTGTGTCATTTCTTTTCTTTCTTTCTTTTTTTTTTAAAGATTTATTTATTATTATATCTAAGTACACTGTAGCTGTCTTCAAACACACCAGAAGAGGGCATCAGATCTCATTACGGATGGTTGTGAGCCACCATGTGGTTTCTGGGATTTGAACTCAGGACCTTCAGAAGAATAGTCAGTGCTCTTAACCACTGAGCCATCTCTCCAGCCCGTGTCATTTCTAAACATGAATATAATGTGTTTCTTTCAAATTCATTCCTCATAACCTGGTTTCTCACAGTGAGTAATTACACTCCTCTTTCACAGTAGCTCCCCTGCTCCTTCCAGGTCTTTTCCTTTGTGTGTGACCCAGTACACTTTATTGCGGTTGTTTAAAGGAGCACAGGCACCTTACCCTGGGTACACCACTGAGGAAACGTCTTTTCTTCCCTTATCAGCCATTAAATCTGCAAGAATGTTTCATGACTGAGCAGTGACAGGCCCGATCTTATGTAATCATAGCTTCTGTGAGTTAAACAATGAAGTTGTCTTCGTATCCAGAATCGAGCATCCCACACTGTTCTTCCCACTTCTCTGCCCCGTTTCCTGTGTTGTTCTGTTTCCTGAGCCTTGAAGCCGGCCAGGTGTGCAGCAGTCATTTGTTCCCAGCATCTCGATCAGTTGTGGGTCTGCAGTCATTGCTTACCAACAAGAAGGAAGCTTTTCTGGTCAAAGCTAATAGCAAAAACTGATATATGGACATAAACATGGTTATTTGGTCAGTTTCAGTGGTATATGCTTTTAGTTCTAGGGGAGGCAAGAGTTCCCTGTGAGTTAAGTCCAGCCTGAGCTACAGAGTAAAGTTCTAGGGCAGTTTAGGACTGCATAGTGAGATTCTTTCCAAAATCAAAACATACTTATTGAGAAAGCAGTTTGGATCTGTGGCTTTACAAATGTCCTCGTCTCCTCGACCTTAGAAGCTAAGCAGGATTATGCCTGTGTAGTACTTGGCTGAGATACATCAATTGAAAGGCAGGCTGTATCCATGTAATAAAGTTGCAGCAGGAGTTTCCACACTACTGCTTGTGATCTCCCCACCCACAGGCTTAGTAGTAGAAATGAATCTCCTCCTCCTGTGTGTGTCAGAGTCATCCATAGCAGACTCACTCCTCCTAGCGCACTACCGGACTCATCCTGCCTGGCCAGTTGTGTTGTTGGGTATAGGATCCATAGCCGAATAAGACAAGTGAGAATACTGTCCATCACCATGAGGGGCTAGTTAGCAAGGAAAGCTTGCTTTCTCTCTGCTACTTGATGAAGGCATGTGGCACCTTCAAAAATAAGGTCTTATCTAATTTTGGTGAGCATCCAATGGCAATGACAATTGCTTGTATTGTTTTGAGAATCTCATGACCAACAACTTGTAAGGGAAGGTTAAGCAGCTCACCTCTGCCACTGGCGTTTGAATTTTTCTTATGTTGCTCCTCCCACCCCAACCCAGGGCTCTGTGCATACTAAACAAGTTTGCTGCCAATGAGTTATATTCCTAACCTCCAGATCAATTTATCTAACATCTATCTATCTATCTATCTTCCTCCCTCCCTCCCTCCCCTTCTTTCTTTTTTTCTTTCCTTACCTATTTTTAGACAGGGTCTAAGTAGCCCTGGCTGTTCGTGATTTACTATGTAGACTAGGCTGGCCTGGAACTTGCTGAGCTCTGCCTGTCTGCCTCTCAAGTGCCAGAATTAAAGGCATATCCCACCACACCTAGCTCAGATGGTTTTTGATAGTTTTTTTTTTTAAATGCTTTTTTTGTATTTTAATTAAAACTTTTTTGGTTCGTTTGTGGTAATAAGGTTTCATGGTCCAGGATGAACATGCTGTGTGGCTAGGATGACTTTGAATTTTTGATCCTCCATCCTCTACCTCCAGAGTGCTGCAATCAAAAGCACTTACTGTTTTTTGGTTTTTTTTTTTTTTTGTAGCTCAGGTTGTCCTCAAACTCAATGTCTAATTAGGCCAGCTTCCAACTCATAACAGTTCTTGTCTCAGTGTCACAAGTAATAAAATATTTGTGTGTATGTGTGTGTGTACCTGTCTTGTTTGTGGGTGTGTGTAACATGCATATGTGCTTACCCATGGTGTATTTCTTTTTTTTTTAATATTTATTTATTTATTTATTTATTTATTATATGTAAGTATACTGTAGCTGTCTTCAGACACACCAGAAGAGGGAGTCAGATCTCGTTACGGATGGTTGTGAGCCACCATGTGGTTGCTGGGATTTGAACTCTGGGCCTTCGGAAGAGCAGTCGGGTGCTCTCACCAGCCCCTGTGTGTATTTCTGATCCTCCATCTCCAGGGCTGCAAGTGAAGGCACTTACTACTCCTTTTCTTTTTTTTTTTTTTTTTTTCCTGTGGCTCAGTGTCTTATCAGACCAGCTTCCAACTCATAACAATCCTTGTCTCAGTGTCATAAGTAATAAAATGTGTGTGTGTGTGTGTACCTGTCTTGTTTGTGGGTGGGTGTTACATGCACATATGCTTACCGATGCCTGTATGTATAGAGGTCAGAGATGGATGTCAGGTATCATCTTCTATCTTTTTCCACCTTTGTTTTTCTGTGACAGTATTTTTTTTGGAGGGGGGGGGGTTTCGAGACAGGGTTTCTCTGTGTAGCTCTGGCTGTCCTGGAACTCAACTTTGTAGACCAGGCTGGCCTTGAACTCAGAAATCCGCCTGCCTCTGCCTCCTGAGTGCTAAGGTTAAAGGTGTGTGCCACCACGCCCAGCGACAGTATTTTTTTTTTTTTTTTTTGAGAGAGGGTCTGACTATGTGATAGTAAATGTACTATCATAGAACTGGCTATATAGGCTAGGCTGACCTTGAACTCACAGAGATCTAGCTGCTTCTGCCTCCTGAGTGCTGGGATTAAGGGCATGTGCCACCACTGCCTGGCAAGAGAAAGTCTCTGATGAACTCGGAAGTTTGCTGCTTTGCCTAGGCTGACTGGCCACAAGTCCAAGGGTCCACTAGTTTCTGAAGCCCCATTGCTAGAGGGCAGGTGTGTATTGGGGTGCTTATCTTTTATGTGGGTACCGAAGATCAGAGTTCAGGGTGTCGTGCTCATGGAGCAAGCATCTTTTCTAGTTCCTCAAGTGCAAAATCTTAAGTGATTGGCTGTTTCTCCTCAGTCTCTTCCTCTTCCCCTTCTCTCTCATTTTCTTCCTTCCCTCTATGCACAAACCCAGGGACTCATCCATGCTATGTGCAGCCACTGAGTTACATTTCTTTCTTTAATGATTGTATTTGTTTATTTTACTTTGTATATGGATGTTTTGCCTGTATGTGTACCATGTACATGTCTGTTGGATCCCCTGAAACTGGGATTACAGATGGGTGTGAGCCACTGTAGGATGCTGGAAACCCAACTCAGGACCTCTGCGAGAGCAACTTCTCTTAACTACTGAACCATCTCTCCAGCTTCAGCTCTTTTTTTTGAGGCAGAGGCTGGTTAATTAGTCTAGTCTGGCTTTTTAGTCTTCCTGCCTCAGCCTCCCAAATACTGGAATTACAGGTGGTAAGCCAGTGTTTATTATCAATTTAAATCAGGTGTTAGTTTTTGGGCTTGTTTCATCTGTAAAGTACAGAATTGTATAAAATTTGACTTCCTGGAAGACAGAGAAATAGCAAATGATCAGTTATTATTATTTATTATTACTATTATTAATTTTTTTGGCTTTTTGAGACAGGGTTTCTCTGTGTAGTCCTGGCTGTCCTGGAACTCACTCTGTAGACCAGGCTGTCCTGGAACTCAGAAATTTGCCTGCCTCTGCCTCCCAAGTGCTGGGATTAAAGGCGTGCGCCACCACTGCCCAGCCCAGTTACATTACTTTTTGAGTATGTATTGACTTCAAAATGTTTTAACTGATCCATATTTTTTTTCTCCATTTCAGAAACTATCAGTGTGGACCAGACTGTGACTCAAGTATTCCGGCTAAGACCTTATCAAGATGTCTATGTGAATGTTGTAGACCCCAAGGCAGGTCTTTGCTTTGTACTTTTATATCTTTTTATAGTGATTAGCACCTATCCGCAAAGGTTAGGAGCTATGGAAATGAGGTACGTAAGTGTAGTGCTAGATTGTTAAATATATAGCCATATCTAGGTCATTTAGATATAAATGGTACATAGGCTGCTTTTAAGTCCTCAGGTTTTTTTTTTTTTTTTTTTTTGGTTTTTCGAGACAGGGTTTCTCTGTATAGCTCTGTCTGTCCTGGAACTCACTCTGTAGACCAGGCGGGCCTCGAACTCAGAAATCCACCTGCCTCTGCCTCCCGAGTGCTGGGATTAAAGGCGTGCGCCACCACGCCCGGCTAAGTCCTCAGTTTTTAAAGCTTGTTTTAGTCATATGAAAGAATGTATTTATAATTTCCTGTTTAATTGCTAATATTTTTATTTATTCTATTCATTATTTTTATTTTTAATTATTATGTTTAGAAAACATTATCTTTATTTTACCTATTTGAGTGTTTGCCTGCATGTGTTCTCCATGTGTGCCTTAGTGCCCACAGAGGCCAGAAAAGGATGTTAGAGTTCCCTGAAACTTAGAGTCAGTTTGAGCTGGGATGAGGGCGCTGGTAGTTGTGTGATATCAGATCCTCTGGAAGAGCAGTCAGTGCTCTTCATCTCTGAGCCGTCTCTCTAGTCCCTCATTTATTTTCTTTAAATAATTAATTATTATTTTTTAGGCAGAGGTTTGCTGTTTAGCCCAAATGACATGGAACTAAGTATATAGCCCAGGCTGGCCTTGAACTGGCAATAATAGCTCTTTCTCAGCTTTCTGGGAATATAAGATACAGCACTGTATATGGCTTTGAATTTTTTTTTCTTTCTTTTTTTTTGTGTGTGTGTGTGTTTTTTTATTTTTTTTATTTTTTTTTTGGTTTTTTGAGACAGGGTTTCTCTGTGTAGCCCTGGCTGTCCTGAAACTCACTCTGTAGACCAGGATGGCCTCAAACTCAGAAATCCGCCTGCCTCTGCCTCCCAAGTGCTGGGATTAAAGGCATCCGCCACCACGCCCGGCTCTTTGATTTGTTTTTAGAGACAGGGTCTTGCTATGTAGCTATGGTTGCCCTGGAACTCACTATGTAGACCAGGCTGGCTTTGAACACAGAGATCTGTCTTCCTTTGCCTTTCTAGTGCTGGGATCAAAGCCTGAGTCCCCATACCCAGATTTGCATTTTTGTCTATTAATTAATGCTTGACAGGCAAAGTCAATGTCCATAGATATTATGTGCATTCTATAATGAAATAAAGCAGACAGCTTGATGATATCTTTCAAGACTAAAACAAAAGGCAAGGTTTCATGTATCTGAAGTTTGAGCTATCTATGCTAAGGCAAGATTACTCAGCAGTGTGGGAGTAGCCTGGGCAACAAAGCAACCATGCCCTTTGCTAGACAACAGCAACAAAGGGACTGAAGCCCAGTGTTAGTCCTCTGGTGTCCTTTGTCATGGGACAGCTGCTGTGGGGTGTTCTGTAGAATTGCCATGGGCATGGTTGAGTTGCCTTTGCTGAGGAGAATTCTCCTGTTCTGCTGTTGAGTGCTCTCCCAGAGGTTTTCTTTTTTGCATCTTTTTTATGGTGTGTGGCCATCATATTTTGACTATAAGTGTGGCAAAACAATTCAGATATGTGGTTCTTGTCTTTTAGGATGTGACTCTTGACCTGGTGGAATTGACTTTTAAGGATCAGTATATTGGCCGTGGGGATATGTGGCGACTAAAGAAAAGTTTGGTAAGATACAATTTTTCCTATTTTCTTTTTTTTTTTTGGTTTTTTCGAGACAAGGCTTCTCTATGTAGCTCTGGCTGTCCTGGAACTCACTCTGTAGACCAGGCTGCCCTCAAACTCAGAAATCCACCTGCCTCTGCCTCCCAAGTGCTGGGATTAAAGGTGTGCGCCACCACTGCCCAGCCATTTTTTTTTTTAAATAGTATGTTGTCTTTCCTATGACAAATTGTCCTCATTTATCATATAAATTTAGAGCCATCAAAATAAGTTCCAATTCTAGCATCTGCAACTAGTTACTGTAAGCATTTGGCTATATCCTTATCATTTTCTTTCTTCTTTACTTCATTTTACATGTATGTCTGTTTTGCCTGCATGCCTGTATTTGTACTTTATGCATGTCTAGTACTTTCACCAGCCAGAAGTCCTCTTGTTGGATCTTCTAGAAAAAGGAGTTACAGACTGAGTTGCCTGTGGGTTCTAGGAACTGAACCTGGGTTCTCTGTGAGCGCAATAAGTGCTTTTAACCCAGGCCTTCTCTCAACTCTACCTCTACCCCCACACTCCACACCCCAGCCCCATTTTTGAGGATGGTCCCGATATGTAGACTTGGCTGGTCTGGAATTTGCTGTGTAGTCAGGCTGGCTTTGAACTCCTCCTGAATGATGGGATTGAAGTCATGTACCATCACACCCACCTGTTTATCTCTAATGAACCTTTAACATTTAAAATGCCAAGTATTGACCAGGTACTGAAAACTCTTTACTATAGTTTTTGCATATTATAAAGGAATAAATTATATGTAGAATTTATACATAAAATATAGTTTCAGGGTAAAGTCAAACAACCAAAACCGTGATTGGGCTAGGAACATAGCTCAGTGGAGAGCCTTTGCTTATGATATGTGAGGCCTTAGGTTCAATTCACAGCACCAAATATAAATAAACAAATAAGTAAGTGAAAATTATGTGTTTTTTTTTGTTGTTGTTGTTTTTTTTTTTTGGTTTTTCGAGACAGGGTTTCTCTGTGTAGCCTTGGCTGTCCTGGAACTCACTTTGTAGACCAGGCTGGCCTCGAACTCAGAAATCCGCCTGCCTCTGCCTCCTGAGTGCTGGGATTAAAGGCGTGCACCACCACGCCCGGCTGTGTTTTTTTTTTTTTTAAATTGAGTGAAAGGAATTTGTTTCTTTTAGCTCTCTCAATGGTAGTTCACCTTGAGGCCTTTGGTTTGACCTCTGGCTCTGAATAAAATTCAAAAGTGTAAAGATAATTTATACACCATTTACTATATGAATGTTGAGGTCTGTGTAAACATTCATGAGGATCAGTGGACTTGCAGGCGGCACTTACTGTCTGCCTGATCCTCATACTTGGGACTTGCTGCAGCCCCAAGAGCCAGTCAGTCATCATCTGGCTCTAGCTTCTTCCTGTGCTGTAAAGCTGTCACTGCCTTGCTGACTAGACTTTCTGAGACAGGGTTTCTGTGTAGCCCTGGATGTCCTGGCACTTGCTCTGCCTTGCCTTCTGAGTGCTGGGGCTAAAGGCGTGTACCACAATGCCCTACTATTTTGTTGTTATTGTTGCTTTTGGAGAAGATTTTAAAGCCAGGAGCCCTTGTGTGTTTCTTTCCTGATGGTTTGAATCCTTTCTTTTTCTCTCTTCCCTTAGGTGAGCACCTGTGCCTATATCACTCAAAAAGTGGAATTTGCTGGCATCAGGTAGGTATCATGGCATCTGGAACTCACTGGGTAATAAGCAGCAGTGGGATCTAGTGCAGCAGGTCAGCTGTGTACGACGCTCCAGGCGTGTGAGGCTCCATACAGGAAGGTGCTCACGTGTTTCAAATGTTAGATTGCTGTGATGTGAGTGAAGAAGTACCAAGTACATGATGGCAGTTTTAGGACTGCTTTATGACTTTGCTCTTTGGGATTTTGAGACCTAGGCTCTTGTAGCCAGGCTGTCCTCAGTGATGACAACACTGGCTTTTTGTTTTTGTTTTTAGAAGGTAGTGTTTTTGTGTGTAACAGGCCTTGCTGTCCTGGGGTTTGCTTTGTAGATCAGGCTAGCATTGAATTCACCAAGATCTGAGAGTCCTAGGATTAAAGGCATATGCCACCACACCCAGCTTGTCAATACTGGCTTCTAACTCCTCAGCCTTCCCATCCTGACCTCTCCAGTGCTGGCATGGCAAGTATATGCCCCCACACCTGGCTGCTTTCAGAATTACTGTGGAAAGTGGCTGATTACTGTACATATTTTAGAGCTGAAACTGTTTTATATTACTATTCAATCACAATTGACTTTATAGGATACTTGCTCACAGGTGTACACTAACCAGCACCGGAGCTGTGGTGTGCTGCCTTTCAATTGGATTGCCTCACTATCACTGCATTTAAAATGCTTTCTGTATTTCAGTAATAGGGACTTTTCAAAATCCCTCCCTTTGTTTTAAAACTAGAGATGGAGCCCAGGGCCTTGTATATACTAGTAAGTCAAGCACTCTACCACTGAGCCACAACTCTAGCCCTGAAACACCCCCACTCCACCCACGGCCAGCATTTTCTTTACTGTCTTATATGTTTTGTGCTGGGAATGGCTTCTACCACAAATCTACATCTCCATATATATGTGTGTGTCTGTGTGTGTGTATGTGTATTTTTTTTTATACAGCGTCTCATGTCTCATGGTAGTATAGGTTAACTTAGAGAGCACTATGTAGCTTATGCTGGCTATTTATAGTTTTGTGAATTTACAGCTCTTTATAAACATTATTATAAGGACTCCATGATATTCTGTTGTATGGACACACTATAGTTAATTTTAATTATTTGGCTTAAAAAAAGAGTCCTCTGCATGAGTGTTTTTCCTGCATGTGTATGTCCACCACATGCACACCTCATGCTCACAGAGGTCAGAAGACAGCGTCAGATCCCTTGGAACTGGAGTTATGGATGGTTGTGAGCCACGATGTGAGTGCCGGGACCTGAATCCTGGGGTTCTATAAGAGCAACAGTTGCTCTTAAAGAGTCACCTCTCCAGCCTCACTTAGCTTGCTCAAAGATATGTAGTACAAAAGATGCTATATTAGCTATACTTATTAAACTATTTCAACTTTTTTATTTCCAGGTGATAGCTGTAATGGATTGTAAACTCACTGATTTCAAATGGCTCACTAATAAAGGGAGGGTTCTCAAAAGCAGGATATCAAATGGTCAATAAATACTCAAGTAGATGTTCAACATCTTTACTCATCAGAAAAACAAATCTAAATTGTGGATGAGTGACTAATTGACTAATAATAATATATATGAGGCCTTGGACTCCATCTCTAGCATTGAAAAAGGGAGGGATTTTGTAAAGTCCCTTTTACTAAAATACAGAAAATTTGAGATCCATATCAGAAAAACACAAATTAAAATTGCTTTGAGATTCTATATATTAATCCCACTAGTCAAGAATAAGACTACTATCACAATTTTGAGCCAGTTTTGAGGCAAGCTTTAATTTAATACTGTCCAGGAAGATGAGCTCTTAGCCAGACCCATTCCTGGGTTTCCAGGAAATGGCACAAGTCATGTTTTAAAGAGACATTAAAGGACAAAAACACAGGGCTGCCATATTTCATATCAAATCCAATCAGGGGTAAGCATATATTCTGATGTACTTCCTGGCTGCATTGAATCAGAGGCAGGTGTACATCCTGGCATATTTTCTGCCCACATGATCAAGCACTTCCAGTGCAGAGGTCAAACAAACGCAGGGTCAACAGGAACTTACTCTTAACTTTCATTTTCTTTTCTTTTCTTTTTCTTTTCAAGATTTATTTATTATTATAAATAAGTACACTGTAGCTGTCTTTAGACACATCAGAAGAAGGCATCAGATTTCATTATGGGTGATTGTGAGCCACCATGTGGTTGCTGGGACCTTCAGAAGAACAGTCAGTGCTCTTACCCGCTGAGCCATCTCACCAGCCTCTACTCTTAACTTTCTTAACTGCAAACATAACTCTTGGCCAGCAAGATACATTTTTTTTTCTGTATTCTCTTCCATTAACTTGCAAGGTGTGTTGTTCTCGTTTCTGTTTTGGTCTCACACCATCATCCCAGTCAGAATGACTACCATCAACAAAATAAAATAATAAATACTGCAGAGGGGTTGGGGACAGGAACTCTGATATATTGTTGGTGACAATGTAAACTGATACAGCCACTGTAAAAATCAATGTAGAAGTATAAATGTTTGGGTTCTGGCTGAGTCATACAGACCTAGAAGGTCTTTGGATGTGATTCCCTTCCCAGAGCAGCCATCCGTGTTGCTGGATTAAAATTCCTGTACATCTTCCTCTTTTCTATTTAAAGTAAAATTTGTACAGTTTCACTTTTACAACAAGAACAATTATCAGTTTCACAAACTTAGCAGCAGAATGGATCTGTCCTTTTTCAACCAGTTTGTTGATCTGTCCCCATGCCAGGGGTCAACTTTGAGTGTCATCTGCATTGCTGTCTTCTTTCCTTGAGTCACGCCTTCCAGTGGAAGCTTTTCTTACTAAGATCAGATCTTTATTAATTTTGATAGAACCCATAGTCTTTCATCACCTGTAGAAACGCAGACAAAACTGTTACCCATTTTCTGACTTCCACTCTGGTGTTAACACATCTTTAAAGTATACAGGTTGATCTAATGCAGCAGTGTTTTCTATAGTCCAGTGTCTTTCAGCAGCTGTCGTTCCTGCCTCACTGTCTTTCAAAGAATTTAAACATTCAGTCTATTTCTGGGAATTCTTTTTTTTTTTTTAAAGATTTATTTATTTACTATATGTAAGTACACTGTAGCTGTCTTCAGACACACCAGAAGAGGGCGTCAGATCTCATTTCGGGTGGTTGTGAGCCACCATGTGGTTGCTGGGATTTGAACTCTGGACCTTCGGAAGAGCAGTCGGGTGCTCTTACCCACTGAGCCATCTCACCAGCCCATTTCTGGGAATTCTTATTTCCCGTTTCTGTTTATCAAAGTACAATTAGACCTTTATAAATCCATACATAGCCATTTTTTAACATTTTAAACTAGGCAATTACACACTCTCATTCTAAGCCCAGCTCCATATCAGCGAGTGGCTGTTACCTATTTAAACAGAGACAATCAAGCCACATTACACAAGACATCAACATGCAGTGTCCGGTAAGTGAAGAGTGAAGCAGTGCTCACCGGAGCTCCCCGAGGTTCATGGCTATGTCTGCCACATAAGGCTTTCCGTGTGCGTCCATTTGACCTTCTGGTCCCATACATTTAATATGTCTTACACTTTTTTTACTTGGAATAATGCTCCAACCCCAACAAACAGTACTTACCTTCTGAAGGGGCTGATGTGGGTTCCAGGATTCTTGTGAGATTACAGTTACATCAGTTCCTGTGTCCACCAAACCTTTAATTTCAATACCATATAATTTTTGGTCTCTGGTCATTGATAACAATTTGTCAAAAAACTTGTCTTCTCATATTTCCAAATTCTCCTGTCCTTTTGATTGTAGCTATCTGGCCTTTGACATAAGGGAACAGTAACAGCTAAGAATCCTGTCTCCAGCTTTAAACTGCATATTTTCCTTTATGTAAGCCATAATCTCAATCTCTCCCTTGAAGTCTTCATCTGTGTACATCCTGGATGTACAATGAGTCCTTGAGATGTTAGGGTACTTCTTCCTGAAAACATTCCTGCTGTCTCTGTGGAAAGTAATCCATGACTTCTGTGGGTATTTTGTAGCATTGAATTTTTGGTGATAGTGTGAGATTTTGACTTATGGCTAAGTCTAAGGCAGTGCCTCCTTCTATCGCATGCATTAGATCTCCAATACCTAGTTTGGCTTTCTCTAGTTGCTCTGTGGATTGCTGACAGGAAATACTTGGCTCATATTGTTTGTTGTCCAGGTACAAGAGAACCTTTTAGGAGGCTTCCCCATATTTAAAGGATTATCTCATAGGGAATAGTTTCCCATCAGTGAGGTCTTACCTCAAATAGCTCTTGCTGATCTTCACTCATTAGTCATTTGACTACCTACCCTTACCACACCTACAAATCCTGGAAGGCTGAGGTCTTCTTGAGAAGTCTCTAGACATGACTTGCCTACAATCCCTTTTCAGATGACCTCATTGCCCACAGTTAAAACAACAGACATTTTGACCTTAGGATTATTGGCCATTGCTTGTCCAAGTTCATAGTCATTAGGGTTAATATCAGCAGTAGTTCTAATCCATTCAGCCATGGGTGCTGATCCAGCTTTTTAAAGGTCTGTGAACCTTTTTACACTCAGTTTCAATCAATTTCCATCTCATCTGGATCTAATATTGCCCAGTTTATGGTAGACATTTATCTATGAAAGAAATCAGTAAAAGTTTCTCTGGGACTTTGCATAGTCTTTGTGAATGACATAGATCGTTTTCCTTCTTCCTCCACCTTATCCCAGGCTGTTAAAGCTACTAAAGTACATTGTATAGTAATAGAGTTATCACATTGCATCTGATATTGTAAATCAGGGTATTGACCTTCCCCTAACAATTGATCTTTTACAATGTTAACACCTTTAGACTATTACGATTTTCAATAGCTTCAACTTCTTTTTGACATCATGTTAGCTGTTGTAATTGAGAGCCAGCTGCCAGTATAGCTGCCACTAAATCTTTCCAGTCTTGGGGGATAATTCTATTTTGGGTAGTCTAGGTATTTAACATCTCATACAGGGTAAGTGCATTCCATAAGTTATTATTGATTCTTTTTTTTTTTTTTTTTTTTTTGGTTTTTCGAGACAGGGTTTCTCTGTGTAGCCCTGGCTGTCCTGGCACTCACTTTATAGACCAGGCTGGCCTCGAACTCAGAAATCCGCCTGCCTCTGCCTCCCGATTATTGATTCTTTAAAATGTCTTCTGTAAACCAGAACCTTGAAGGCTTTATTAAGAGGTGGCCTGGTAGGTTCAATGGACTGTCTCTCCTGATATTCAATGTCATTAGGTACCATAGGTTCCCAGTTAAGCACTTTCTGGTCTCTTATTTCCTGTCTTTTGTCTCTCAAGCCTTTGTACTTAGTACATAGCTAATTTCTTTTCTTTCTTTCTTTTTTTTATAGATTTATTTTTTTTTTTTTAAAGATTTATTTATTTATTATATGTAAGTACACTGTAGCTGTCTTCAGACACTCCAGAAGAGGGCGCCAGATCTCGTTACGGATGGTTGTGAGCCACCATGTGGTTGCTGGGATTTGAACTCTGGACCTTTGGAAGAGCAGTCGGGTGCTCTTACCCACTGAGCCATCTCACCAGCCCCTTTTATAGATTTATTTATTAGTATACATAAGTAGCTGACTTCAGACACACCAGAAGAGGGCGTCAGATCTCATTATGGATGGTTGTGAGACAGCATGTGGTTGCTGGGAATTGAACTCAGGACCTTTGGAAGAGCAGTCAGTGCTCTTACCCACTGAGTCATCTCTCCAGCCCCATAGCTAATTTGTTGTTGTACATATATTTTTCAGCCTTTTTTTGAGAGGAATATAAGGGATCTGAAATGGAGTTTTCCATTTTTTTAATGCAGGAAGAGTCTGTCTATATAATTAAAATAGTCTTTTGTTCTGGCTTCCTGTCTCAGAGGCTCTGGGGCTCTGGAGTCTCCCAAGTCTTTCTGGGTGTGTCCAACTAACTGATGCTTCCTCTGGAGATGGTCGATTCAAGTCAAATTACTTCTCTTCAACATTTCTGTCTGATGTCCTCTCTTTTCTGCAATGTTGGTGGGGTTTTTTCCTTCTCCTGGTTGGGCACCAGATATAAATGTTAATTTTATTTCCTCAGATGAAGGGATGAGATGAGAGCCATAACTGACCAAGCTGTGCACATACATTGCTTGGGTTGGATCCAGAGCTTTTCTTTCTCTGTTCTAATTGTCCTTAGGCCTAGGCCTGGAAGCTTCTAGCCTCTGTACCATTTAATCTTCCAAGTTGACTGTTTCAATATGCCTTCTCTTGGCTCCTGACTGAATTGCTCTGCTTGGCCTCATACTAACTTTGGCAAGAACAACCATAGAACCCATCTCAACAGGAATAATTTTTTATGTATCATTTATCCTTTATGATACATCATTTGTTCTTCTCAAGATCTCTAGAAATTAGGTAGGTAGATAGCTAGCTACAGGGATAAATACTAATACTAATCACATTTATTGCCTTTCTAAAGAATTGAGGCTTGAGCAGTGAGATGTCTCAGTAGGTAATGGCACTTTCTGCCAAGACTGATGAACTAAGTTTATTTCCTGGTTCCCACATGGTAGGAGAGATTTGCTTTTTATAGGCATAAACACAACCCTACATATACACAGATAAAATGAATGAAGATAGTAAAATCTGAGCCTTAGATACCATCGTGTAACAAGTAGTAAAGGTACAACACCAAGTTTTGTTGCACTTATTTGCAACAAATGTGCACAGTAGGAAAAGCTAATAACATTGAGTACAGTTGAGATTGTTTTTGAGATCCTGTAAAACAGTGTTTGATTGGTTATATGCAATATGTTGCTTTGTTTTGTTGTTTTTGTTTTTTTGTTTTGTTTTGTTTGAGACAAGGTCTTATTATGTAGCCCCTTGGCTATTCTGGAAATTACTATGTAGAACAGCTTGGCCTTGAACCCATAGAGATCCAATTTCCTCTGTGTCCTGAGTGCTGGGATTAAAAGCATGTATAAAAAGCAGTAAGTCGCCGGGCGTGGTGGCGCATGCCTTTAATCCCAGCACTCGGGAGGCAGAGGCAGGCGGATTTCTGAGTTCGAGGCCAGCCTGGTCTACAAAGTGAGTTCCAGGACAGCCAGGGCTACACAGAGAAACCCTGTCTCGAAAAACCAAAAAAAAAAAAAAAGCAGTAAGTCAAGTGCTGGGATTACTGGTGGATGCCACCATTCTCAGGTACTGTGTCATTTTGAGAACTGAACTCATATCATCTGGAAAGGAACAACATCGATTGTTGTTATCTATTGATATTCAGCTAGTAAGTGATACTCAGCTGCAGTCTCTGCTTAGACTAGTTATTCCCCAAAGTGGACAGCTCTGAGCTGAGAGCCTTGTTTGTTGTACTGCCCTGTTCTCTTACACACTCAAAAGTCCCAGAGGAAAGACAATGGGTAACACACTCCTGTAATCTAGCACCCAGGTGAATGGTGCAGGGGCATTCTGAGTTTTAGAAAAGCTTGGGGTATATAGAATAGAGTCAGAGTCTAGCCTGAGTTACATAGTTGTCTCAAAAATAACAACAAGAGTTTCAGAGCGGAAAAACATTAAATTGGAAAAGATTTACCAGATTGTCATTATGTTTTCAAAAAAATGATTTGTTTTGTTTGTGAGAGAGAAAGAGCAAGCTCTCTCTGCCTTGCTACATGGAACTATCCATCCAAAGGCCTGTGAGCTGCTGGCTGACTCTCCTGTTTTTGCCTTTCATCTCACAGGTGGAATGCTAGGATTTCAGATGCGCTGACTTTTTCCTCAGGTTCTAGCTATTAAATTCAGGCCATCAGACTTGAGTAGCTAAAACCTTTTACCCACTGATCCATGTCCTTGGCCCTAACATTTAAAAAACAAACACACACTTGTGACCTCCTTGCCTCTCTTCTCTTCTCTTCTCTTCTCTTCTCTTCTCTTCTCTTCTCTTCTCTTCTCTTCTCTTCTCTTCTCTTCTCTTCTCTCTTCTCCTCTCTCTTCTCCTCTCTCTTCTCCTCTCTCTTCTCCTCTCTCTTCTCCTCTCTCTTCTCCTCTCTCTTCTCCTCTCTCTTCTCCTCTCTCTTCTCCTCTCTCTTCTCCTCTCTCTTCTCCTCTCTCTTCTCCTCTCTCTTCTCCTCTCTTCTCCTCTCTCTTCTCCTCTCTCTTCTCCTCTCTCTTCTCCTCTCTCTTCTCCTCTCTCTTCTCCTCTCTCTTCTCCTCTCTCTTCTCCTCTCTCTTCTCCTCTCTCTTCTCCTCTCCTCTCCTCTCCTCCCCTCCCCTCCCCTCCTCTCCCCTCCCCTCCCCTCCTCCCCTCCCCTCTCCTTTCCTTTCCTTTCTCTCCCTCCCTCCCCTTCTTTCTTTCTTAAAATTGATTTTATTTATATGAGTACACTGTCGCTGTCTTCAGACACACCAGAAGAGGGCATCAGATCTCTTTACAGATGATTGTGAGCCACCATGTGGTTGTTGGAAATTGAACTCAGGGCCTCTGGAAGAGTAGTCAGTGCTCTTAACTGCTGAGCCATCTCTCTAACCCCCTCTTTCTTTCTTTTTCTTTCTTGTTTTGTTTTGTTTTGTTTTGTTTTTTTGTTTTTTTTTTTTTTTTTGCAACAGGCTCTCACCTTGTAGCTCTGGCTGTTGGGGCATCATTATCTAGACCAGGCTGGAAATCACAGAGATCAGTGCTGGGATTTAAGGCATGCCCCACCTCTCCCAACATTTTGTTTTGTTTTGTCTTGTTTTTTGTTTTTTCGAGACAGGGTTTCTCTGTATAGCTCTGGCTGTTCTGAACTCACTTTGTAGACCAGGCTGGGCTTGAACTCAGAAATCTGCCTGCCTCTGCCTCCAGAGTGCTGGGGTTAAAGGCATGCGCCACCACACCCGGCTTATTTTTTATTTTTTTGAGGTGTGATTTCCCTTCAATAGGGGCCTTGGCCCTTAATATCTCCTGACTGCTTGTGTTAGGAACCTAGGATTAAAATGGTGTTTTCTCTGTATTGAAACTCACTGTATCAGGGTTAGGATTAAGATAGTTTTTACCAACACTTATTTTTTGAGTTTTGGCTGAAGCTATAAAACTGCACCCAATAATTTTGTATATCATTTTTGAGGGTCACTGTTCTTGGAAGGTCCAGTTCTCTAGGCCTGTATATTTTCTGTGGACTCCACTTGTTTGTATTTAGGACACTGAGAGCTGTTTATAGTAGCTAATCTGCTCATAGGGTTCTCAGTGGAAAGGTAAAACTGACCAGGTCGTTTGCAAATAATTAGACCTAGATGACAGACAGAGGAGGCTGTCTTGATTCAGAAGACAGTGAGTGACAGAGCCACCTGGAGAGAGAGATAGCGGCAATAACTTGTATGTGTGTCTCCTTTCAGGGCACAGGCTGGTGAGCTGTGGGTCAAGAATGAGAAGGTCATGTGTGGTTACATTAGTGAAGAGACCAGGGTAAGAGTTGCAAAATGACTTTCTGGGTTTGTTTCCTTATACCATTATGTCTGAGTCCTGAATTCACAACAAAGGCATAAGCAAAACCCTCATGACTGATACTGGCTGCCCAGCTATTGTCCTCTACTGCTCTCTTAGTTTATAGTTGGATCTTGGCAGGTTGGAATTGGTCTTCATTTTCTTCTTCCAAATTCGTTTGTTCAATCTATTAAATACAGAACTTGTAGTTGCTCTTGCTTATAGTCCCAGCATTCAGAAGGTGAGGCAGGAGGATTACTGTGAGTTAGAAGCCATTCCAGGCCATGTAATCAGTTTGAGTTTGGGCCACAGGGTAAGACATATCTGGTACAGTTCCTGCACTTAGTAATTTCAAGTGTTTGTTGAATGGATATTCTTGTTTTTGAATTCATAAAATGACCCTATGCATTAGGCATGTACCTATATTCCAAATGACTTAAGAAACTGAGGAAAAGCCAGGCATGTGCCACACACCTTGAATTCCAGCACAGAGCCAGACAAATCTCTGAGTTAGAGTTCAGTCAGCCCAGCCCAGTTGATTTACAGAGCAAGTTCCAGAACAGCCAGGCTACACCAAGAAACCCTGTCTTGAAAAACTGAAAGAAAGAAAGAAAGAAAGAAAGAAAGAAGAAAGAAAAAAAGCAAGCAAGCAAGCTGAGAAGATGACCTTGGTTAAAAATAGAATAAACATTTTTTTTTTTAAAGCCGGGGCTATCAATGTGTAGTCCAGGTTGGTCTTGAACTCTCAGTTGTATCTTTATCTCTGGAAAGTTGAAATGATAGCTATTACTACCACCCTAGCTTAGAGAACAAGATACCTGTATATGAAAAGAAATTAGCACTATTGGGTTGGGGCTGAACCTTAGTGGTAGAGTAGTTGCCCAGTGTGACAAGACCCTGGATTCAGTCCCCAGAATTAAAAGGGGGGAAAAATAGATATTAGTATTATAAAATTTACTAGCTACAGAATTGGCTCAGTAGGTAAAAGCACTGGCTGTGTGAGCCTAATGATCAGAACTCAGATCCTGAAAGTCAGATGGAGTGACTCCAAGCATCGGTAGGTATCCTCGCATGTTCCTACAGGGGAGATGGGAAGTGGAGAGGAGGCCCTTCAGGCTCCTCAGGCCTGAAGAAAACCTTCCTCAGTGTGGAAGGTTGCTCTCTGACCTCTACCTGAGCACCAGCGTGTGTGCCACACCACTTACACTTGACTACACTCATCCTCTCCCCCTCACAGACCTCTCAGACCGAGACGCACAGAATTTAAGATTCTTACCCCCGCACTGATATACATGTATATTTTGGTTATTCCCCTTTTCAGTGATGCAGTCAAACCTATGGTAATACATTAGCCACATCACAACCAGCCCTCTTGCTTTAGGGAACTTCATAACCACAACATATGCTTGGTTTTCCATCACATAAAATATCCCAAGTGTAAATTTTAAAAGGGGAAACGGACATAGCAGTGCACTTTTGTTGTTATCGTTGTTGTATTTTGAGACAGGGTCTCACTATGTAGTTCAGGCAATCCTGGAACTCACTGTGTAGATCAATCTGGCTTTGAATTCACAGAACAGGCCTTCCTCTGCCCCCTGGGTGCTGGGATTAAAGGTGTGTGCCATGACACCTGGCTAGTGGACACTTTTAGTCTGAAAACTTGGGAATTGAAGGCAGCAGAAAGGAGAATCAGTAGTTGAAGGACTGACCTACTTCTGTCTTTAGAATAATTTTGCCTTAAAGGGTGTCTTATTTGCCATTCTGGGGGGAGCCCAGGGACTTGCACATGCTAAGCATATACCATTGAACTACATCTTTAGCCCCCAAAGATATCTTTTTTTTTTATTTACTTACCGTTTTAATTTTTTTAAAAGATTTATTTATTTATTATATATAAGTATACTGTAGCTGTCTTCAGACACATCAGAAGACAGAGTCAAATCTCGTTACAGATGGTTGTGAGCCACCACGTGGTTGCTGGGATTTGAACTCTGGACCTTCGGAAGAGCAGTCGGGTGCTCTTACCCACTGAGCCATCTCACCAGCCCCGATATCTTTTTTTTTAAAAAGTTTAAGTATAGAACCCAGGGGTGGTGGGTGGTAGGAGTGGTGGAGGAGAAGGAAGAGGAGGAGGAAGAGGAATAGGAGAACCTGGAGGTGGTGGTGGCAGTGGCTCATGTGTAATTCCAGCACTTGGGAGGTAGAGGCAGGTGGATTTCTGTGAGCTCAAGGTCAGCCTGGTTTACAAAGTGATTTCCAGGATAGTATAAAAACTACAAATGTTTTTCTTTCTTTCTAAAAAATATGCCATGATTTTAAAATGTAAGCCAGGTATGATAGCACATGCCTGTAATGCAAGCATTTCAGAAGAATTTAGCAGGATTACAATTTCAAAGCCAACTGTTGCTGTGTAGTAAAATCATGTCTTAGGAAAAAGTTAACATGTAGCTCAGGGGTCTCACACTTCTTTGGCATGTCTGAAGTCCTAGGTTAAATTCCTAACACTGCATAAAGGAACTGGCCTTAGTGGTACCTGTAAGTACTGAAAGACTCTGAGAGGAGCCCCTTGCTCAGGCCTCGGGACAATAGTGGACACCCAAGAACTCACGAGAGACCAAGCTTGATGCAAACCACATGAGGCTTTATTCGGGGAAAGCCAGAACTCTGGGGATGACTCATATCCCATGCAGGGGTAGAGGAGTCAACCACGAGGGTAAAGGGGTCTTGGTTTTTATAGGCCCTTGGGGGAAAGGAGAAGGGGGGAGTAGGGGATTTCCAGATCTAAACAATATCTATTCTCAAGAAATGTGTATGGGAGGGGTACAAGGAAAGAGTCTGGTGCAGGTGTAGCAACTCCGGATTGGCCCGGCTATGGTTGCTGGGGAGATTTTCTGACTCTTTCCCAGCAACCAATATCACAAACACCTGGCAATGAGGTGCAACAGTGGGCACACACCTGGGTTCAAGGAACGGTCAAAACAATTGCAGATACACGGGTTCAAGGAGCGGCCAGAGCATTGTGCACCTCTATTTTTCTAAATCAGTGAAGCTAGTTCTGCTAACAGTGGAATCTATTTTGCCAATTTCAGGGCTTCTGTGACCTTTTACATTCTGTCAGGATCTTTCAGTACAGTACTCAGGAGGCTGAGATCCAGACTAGCCTGGGCTTCATAGTGAGAACCTGTCTATTAACAAAGGAAAACAAACAGGGCTGGGGTGCTGGCTCTCTGGCATTTGCTGTGTTAACTTGAGAACCTGAGTTCAAATCCCTAGCACCCATGTTTTTTAAAGTAGTAGACATGGTCACACATGATTTTCCTGGAGCAGCATTAGGAGGGACAGCTAGGGTGACAGTGGAGCTTACTGGCTGCAGTCTGACAGGCCCTGTGTAAAGGGAGTAAGGCACACAGTGACAGCAGGACCTCTGAATTCTTACAACACACAACACAGCACACATAGTCAACAGTCACACACACACACACACACACACACCTGCTATCTATGCACAGAATTCTTGATACTAATCCCTAGAAATCACCAGATGATCAAAGTTAACACTTTCAGAAGTGTGTTTTCCCTAGACACTGTATTTCTGTGTTTAAAAGAGAATAAAAGTCTAGCAGAGGTAGCACACACCTTTAATCCCAGAGGCAGAGGAAGGTGGATCTCTGAGTTTATGGCCAGCCTGGTCATGGGTGTCAAGAAACACTGTTTTTTGAAAAACTGGGGTGGGGTGGGTGAAGGGAGATTATCAGGTACAGGAATTCTTCAGAGTGAATAGTCCTTTTTTTTTTTAAAAATATTTATTTATTATATATAAGTACACTGTAGTTGTCTTCAGACACTCCAGAAGAGGGTGTCAGACCCCATTACAGAGGTGGTTTCTGGGATTTGAACTCAGGACCTTCGGGAGAGCAGTCAGCGCTCTTAACCACTGAGCCATCTCTCCAGCCCAAGTGAATCGTCTTTAAGGAGTAGTCTCCAGTGAACTGAAAAAGAGATTTACATTCGGCTTTTTCACCAAAGTCCTTCAGAGGTAGCAGTGAATGACTGAATAACAGTAGTGGTAAGCACATAAAGCCAAAATGCCATTTAAACTTTTGCTTGAAGGGAATGTACAATATCATTTATAATTTATTAGGCTCATTTGCCAAGTCTTGGTTCAAGTTCTTGAGGTTTCTGTGACTTTCTTTGGTAGAGCTGCTGCCCTTTCTATTACGTTTCTTGTGAATCTTCTTGAAAGTATTGCAGTACGTTACCAGTCCTTATCCAAGTGCTATAAAACTCCAAGAGGTTAGGGATCCAACCTTGCTTCTTATGATAACAGAGCTCAGAGTAAGATTAAATAACTTCTTTTTTGTTTTTATAGAGTATTTATTTATTTTCCGAGACAGGGTTTCTCTGTGTAGCCCTGGCTGTCCTGCAACTCACTTTGTAGATCAGGCTGGCCTCCAACTCAGAAATCTGCCTGCCTCTGCCTCCCGAGTGCTGGGATTAAAGTCGATTGCCACCACTGCCCAGCTACAGTATTTATTTCTTGTGTATGAGTTTTTGCTTGCCACATATATATGTGTGTACCAAACATACCTGGTGCCCATGGAGTCCAGAAAAGGTCTTTGGATCCCCTAGAACTGGAGTTGAAGACAGTTGTGGGCCTCAGTGTGGGTGCTTGTGGGTGCTGAGAAATCAACCACCCTGGGTCATCTATAAGAGCATCCTGCTCTCTTGACTACTAAGCTATCTCTCTAGCTCCTGATTTTTTGAAGTAGTGTTTCATGTAGCTCAGGCTGGCCTTGAGTTCTCTGTACCTAAGGATTACCTTTAACTACCAACCCTCCCGTGTCCACCTCATAAGTGCTGAGATTGTAAGCATGTGCCATACACCCAGTGTATTTGGTATAGTAGATCAGAGAGTTTTGTGAAAGGTAGGCAAGCTTGCTACCAACTGGGCATTCTATCAGCCAGAATGAAAAATGAATGGGTAAAGTTTGCTTTTAGCTGTGCCACTTCACAATTAAGAGAATTCCTCCATTGTTTGAAAAATTCTTTTAGTAAAAAAAACACTGAGTATATATTTTTCACTGAGTATATTTTTGTTTGCTTTTCAACACAGGATTTTGCTATTTAGCCCAGGTTGGCTTTGAACTGACTGTATTCCTGCCTCATTTTTCTGATTTACAGGATTACAGACATGAAACACCACATCAGAGTTTGCTCTGTTCTTCTTATTTATTGTTAAAATTTTTTTTCTTTTTTTTTTTAATTAGGTATTTTCCTCAATTACATTTCCAATGCTATCCAAAAAGTCCCCAATACACTCCCCCCCCCCCCAAGTCCCCCACCCACCCACCCCCACCCCTTGGCCCTGGCATTCCCCTGTACTGGGGCATATAAAGTTGGCAAGTCCAATGGGCCTCTCTTTCCAGTGATGGCCGACTAGGCCATCTTTTGATACAAATGCAGCTAGAGTCAAGAGCTCTGGGGTACTGGTTAGTTCATAATAATGATCCACCTATGGGGTTGCAGTTCCCTTTAGCTCCTTGGGTACTTTCTCTAGCTCCTCCATTGGGGGCCCTGTGATCCATCCAATAGCTGACTGTGAGCATCCACTTCTGTGTTTGCTAGGCCCCGGCATTGTCTCACAAGAGACAGCTATATCTGGGTCCTTTCAGCAAAATCTTGCTAGTGTATGCAATGGTGTCAGCATTTGGAAGCTGATTATGGGATGGATCCCTGGATATGGCAGTCTTTAGATGGTCCATCCTTCACAGCTCCAAACTTTATCTCTGTAACTCTTTCCATGGGTGTTTTGTTCCCAATTCCAAGAAGGGGCACAGTGTCCACACTTTGGTCTTCTTTAAAATTTTTATATAATATATTTTGATCATGTTTTTCTCTCTCCCTCAATCCCTACTTCCCTATCCAACTGACTTTCATTAAAATAAACATAAAAAGTTAAAACAATGAAAAAAATCAATAGACAAAAAAAAATGCCAAAACAAAACAAAAGCACCCACAAAACCGTGAAATTTGTTTTGTGTTTGGCTAACTATACTGGTCATGGAGCATGCCCTGGAATATGGTTGATTTACCAAGTAACATTCCATTGGAGAAAACTGATTTTACCTTTGCCTACAGATATCAATTGTAAGTAGCATATTGGTTAGGGATGGGAGCCTGTATCCTCTTTCACCCTTCAGTTCTGGGACCACATCTTGCTTGAACCTGTGCAGGCCTTTTGCTGGTCTGCCTTATGTGTACTGCCTTGATCTCTGTGAGTTCATGTGTGCATAAGTCCTGCTGTATCTGGAAGACACTGTTTCCTTAGAGTCATCTACCACCTCTGCATCTTACAGTCTTTCCATTTCTTCATAACAGATCCTGATCCCTGAGGGGAGAGGTTTGATGAAGGCAATCCATTTAAGACTGCTCCAGTCTCTCACTCTTTGCCCATTGTCTGGTTGTAGGTCTCTGTTAATTCCTATCTACTGCAAGAAAAACCATCTCTGATGAGGGCAAAGTGAGGCTGTGATCTATGATTTTAGCAGTATGTCATCAAAAGCCATTTAATTTCCATGTTCCTTTAGTTTTTTTCCCCTAGGCCCATGGCATACATATGTAGTATAAGCTTCTTGGCCATTTTAGCAGTGTCAGGTGTGGGGTTTATTTCATGGAGTGGACCTTGAATAATAATAATAATAATAATAATAATAATAATAGACCATAAAAACTGGTATTCTTAAGTGTATAATTATGTTGGGCTGCTGAGATTGCTCCGTGAGTAAAGGTACTAACCACAAAGCCTGATGGATCTACAGTTCAGTCCCCAGTACCCACACAGTGGAAGGAGGGAACGAACTCCAGCGAGTTTTTCTTTGCCCTCTACGTGTATACACACACACACACACAAACACAAACACACACACACACAAACACACACACTTACGCATAAGCAAATGCACACATTTACATTCACATTCTTTCTTTCTCTAAACACTAATGAATAATTGTAGTTAAATATGTTACCATTACCATCATGACAGACTTTGAGACCCTGTTCATCCTGTAGAACTAAAACTGTATACAAATCATTTGCTTTTTAATGCAATTATGTTTTTATTTGTTACAGGTGGTGTTCCGTTCTACGTCGGCTATGGTTTACATATTTATTCAGATGAGCTGTGAAATGTGGGATTTTGATATTTATGGTACTGTTTCCTAAGTACTCATTGTAACTGGCACTGGAAAGAACTCTTGGTAGTCTCTAAAGATGTGTTGTGCTTTCTTGCCAAACCTTTCAGTTCTGTCCTTTTTACTATTATTTTTTATTATTCTTTTTGCTGCTGTTTGTTTTTTGAGATAAGATCTCATATAGCTCAGGATGGCCTTGAACTTCCCAGTCTCCTGTCGCCCAAGTACTGAGATCAAAGCCATTCACCTCTGTGCCCAGTTTATGCTGTGCTAGAGACTGAACCCTGGGCTCTGTACAAACTAAGCAAGCATTCTACCAAACTGAGATAACAGGCCAGGTATGGTGGTGTTTGCCTCAAATCCCAACATCGGGAGTCAAGAGGCATTCAGATTTCTGTGAGTTCAAGGCCAACCTAGTCTACATAGCAGACTCCTGTCAGAGCTAGATAGTGAGACCCTGTGATTTCTGATTATCCTGCCTCCCAGGTGTTGTAATTTCAAGCATATACTACAATGCACAGTACTCTGTTTTATTAATATTTTGTGAGTATGTGCATGCATACACCCCACATACCCACTTAAAGGGCAGAGGACAACTTTACATAGATCAAACTTTGTCATCAGTCCTGAGCAGCAAATGCTGGTACCCACAGAGCCATCTTGCCAGTTCCTCTATTTTATTTATATAAACTGTGTAGATAATGGAGAGACACTCAGAAGCAGAATGTGAATTTAAGGAATGCAATAAAGTATGAATGAAAAACCTGCTCTGGGATGCTTAGGTAGCAGTAATCTCTGTCTGCTCACAGGACCTTGCTCTATTACCCAGGCTATCTTCAGATTCATAAACTTCTTTCCCAGCCTTTGAGTGCAGGCATATACTACAACTCTCAACTTGGTGTTTTTTACTTAGTTTACTTACTTCCTTTCTTCCTTTTTTTTCTTTTAAGACCTATATATAGCTGGGTGGTGGTGGTGCACGCCTTTAATCCCAGCACTTGGGAGGCAGAGACAGGCAGATTTCTGAGTTCCAGGACAGCCAGGGCTATACAGAGAAACCCTGTCTCGAAAAAAACCAAAAAAAAATAAAAAAGATCTATATATTTATTTTAAGTATATGAGTATACTGTAGCTCTTTTCAGACACACCAGAAGAGGGCATTAGATCCCATTACAGATGGTTGTGAGCCATCATGTAGTTGCAGGGAATTGAACCAGGACCTCTGGAAGAGCAGTCAGTGCTCTTAACCACTGAGCCATCTCTCTAGCCCCATTTAGTTTACTTTAATCCACAGAAAAAAAAACAAGTTTGCTTCATGGTATTTGAATTATGACATAATGATCACAGAATGTTAAAAATTACAGATCCTGTGTCTACCCCACCAGTGTCATGATTTGTACAGTTCAGATTAATGCAAATTAATTCTTGCTATGCATCAGCAAGGATATTTATGGGTAGAAGGAACTATAAACAACAATTAATGAGTGCCTAAGGCTTATCAAATAATTTTTTTAAACTTTTATTACTTAGAGAGAGAGAGAAAGAGAGAGAGAAAGGGAGAGAGAATGTGTATTGTGTGTGTGTGTGTGTGTGTGTGTGTGTGTGTACGTGTGTACAACTTTCCGGAGTTAAGTTTTCTTTCTCCTCGGGCTTCTGGGAATCGAACACAGGTCGTTAGCTTTGGCAGCAGGTGTTTTTACCCATTGAGGTATCTCAGTGACCATGCAAATTATCTTCTAATACACTTTAAGGGCAACTATAAGAAGTATCCTATTTGGAATTTAGGTTGTTCTCTTTTCTTAAATACACAATATATCAACCAGTCGTCTGCCTCTTTAAAAATTTGGGTTTTACTTTGAAGCCAATACTGTAATTATGAGATTATGTAATTATGAGAAAGTAGAGTCCTGTGCTTTCTGTGCTAAGGAAGCACCTAACCTCCATAATTAAACTTGGCTTGATAGATTTGAAGACACAGCCAATAGAGTATCTAGTGTATTTAAGTAGATCCTCCTACATTTTTGTACTTTATACTTTTTTCTTTGTTTTTTGTTTGTTTGTTTTGTTTTGAGGCAAGGCCTTGTAGCTCTGGCTGGAACTTGCTGTATAGAGCACATAGATATCCCCCTGCCTCTGCCTCTAGTGCTGAGATTATTGGTGTGTGCACCACATCTAGTGACTTTGTACTTTAGCAGAGCCCATTACTTTGCCTTTGGTACTGTTCACTGACCACCTCCTCACTGCTTCCTTTCAGGGGATCTGTACTTTGAGAAAGCTGTGAACGGTTTCCTCGCCGACCTGTTTACTAAATGGAAGGTATGGTTCTTTATACAGTCTCTAATCTTCTGGGTGGCTATCACTCACTACATTTAAATTTTTTCAGTTATTTAATTTTTTTAGTTTTTAATTTTTGAGACTGTTTTCATGTCGCCAAGGCTAGCCTCTGACACCCTGAGTAGCCAGCCAGTGATGACCTTGAGCTTTTGATCCTCCTGCCTTAACAGGAACTGGGATTGTGAGTGTGCGTTTCTTTTGTCATTCTTTTTCTATTTTAGCTTTTTAGTTGTGTCTGTGGGCTATTGGTCAACCTTTGGTGGTGTTCCTTGGGTATTATCTACCTTGTTTTGGGGTCTTAAGTATGCTGGGTTGGCTGGCCAGGGAGCCTCAGGGAGCTCCTGTCCCAGCTGCACCAACATTGGGGTTGCAAGCATGTGCCCCCACCTCCTGGCTCCCTTAGCTTCTACTTATCTGTTTTTGCAATCAGTTGTGCTTTTGATGTCATAAGAAATCACTGCTGGAGCTGGAGCGATGACTCAGCACCAACATGGAAGTGTATAACTGTCTACAACTCCCAATTCCAAGGGATCTGGCACCCTCATATACACACACACAGGCAAAAGACCAGTGCACACAAGATAACTCTGGGCATGAGGTGCACTGTAATTCCAACATTTGAGATGTAACTCTAACACTTGGGGCATAATCCCAACATTCAGAGGACGAGGCAAGCCCAGTTTAAACTATGTGGTAATAGATAGATAGATAACAGACAGACAAACTTTGAAGAGTTTAGGGTATTAGCCCTGATATTTAGGTATTTAACTGACTTCCATGTGTGGTATGAAGTAGAGTCCAAATTCATTGTTGTTTTATTTTTCTTGATTTTCTTTTCTTTCTTTCTTTCTTTTTTTTTTTTTTTTAAGATTTATTTATTTATTTTATGTATATGAGTACACTGTAGCTTTTTTCAGACTCACCAGAAGAGGGCATCAGATCTCATTACAGATGGTCGAGATGCCACCATGGGGTTGTTGGGAATTGAACTCAGGACCTCTGGAAGAGCAGTCAGTGCTCTTAACTGCTGAGCCATCTCTCTAGCCCCTTTTTCTGCCTTTTCAAGACAGACTTTCTTTGGTAGTCCTGGCTGTCCTGGAACTAGCTTTGTAGACCAGGATGGCCTTGAGCTCACAGATATCTACGTACCTCTACCCCTAAGTGCTAGAATTAAGAGCATATACCACCACTTGCCCATTTAGATTCATTCTTTTCCATATAAATATTAAGTTGTCTCAGGACATCTGCTGTATAGAGTATTCTTTCCTCTCTATAATGGACTTTGTTATCCTTGTCTAAAATAACCAGACCACAGAGATACAGGTTGAGCCTGTCAGGAGCTGAGACTACACTTGTTGACTCGGTAGACAGCCTCGTTTCATGTCCACCAGTAAGCACCCTGTTGTGATCCTAAGACTTCATGGAAGTCATTCTTTTTTTTTTTTTTATTTTTTTAAAGTTTTTTTTTTTTTTTTTAAAGATTTATTTATTTATTATATATAAGTACACTGTAGCTGTCTTCAGACACTCCAGAAGAGGGCGCCAGATCTCGTTACGGATGGTTGTGAGCCACCATGTGGTTGCTGGGATTTGAACTCTGGACCTTCGGAAGAGCAGTCGGGTGCTCTTACCCACTGAGCCATCTCGCCAGCCCCAAGTCATTCTTACTAGCTTCCATATTCCTCTCTAACAGCTTCCAGTTCTCATCCCGCGATTTATAGGAGTATCTTTGGTCCTTAAAACCACTACTGTGGCCACTATTCTTTTTCCCTAAACTGTAGTTCTGATGAATTAAAAGTGGGTAGAGATATAATCAAGTTCTAATGTTCACTTGACAAAGTTTATGTCAAATGAAGGATTGGGAGCCTTTCTTAATTGTAGCTTTCTAAGCATTTTCACATCCTTGGAACTTTCAATAACTTACCTGAAATCAAGCAGTGGTAAGCTTATGAGCAAGAATTACAGCAGGTCTTCTGACAGCATGCAGCATGTGTCTCTTTCACTAGTGCTTCCTGCAGTCCCATGAAGTTGTCCAGCGCTGCACAGTCACTGAGCCTCTTAGTATGAATGAGTTGTTTCATAGTGAAGTAAATGAAGTAAACTTGTACCCACTTTTTTTGTGTTCCTGCCTAGGAGAAGAACTGTAGTCATGAAGTGACTGTGGTCCTGTTTTCCAGAACTTTCTATGATGCAAAATCTATTGGTGAGTAACTTTTTCTCATTCATATATATATATATATATATATATATAATTTTTTAAATTGAAGGTAGATTTTTGACAGGGTTTCTCTGTATAGCCCTGGCTGTCCTGGAACTCACTTTGTAGACCAGGCTGGCCTCGAACTCAGAAATCCGCCTGCCTCTGCCTCCCGAGTGCTGGGATTAAAGGCGTACGCCACCACGCCCGGCCCTTAGATTTTTTTTTAAGATTTATTTTATGTATATGAATACACTGTTGCTGTCTTCAGACACACCAGAGGTGGGCATCAGATCCCATTACAGATGGTTGTGAGCCACCAGGGGGTTGCTGGGAATTGAACACAGGACCTCTGGAAGAGCAGTCAGTACTCTTAACCACTGAGCCATCTCTCCAGCCCATAGAAGATAGATTTTTTAATACAATATATTCTTGTTACACAGTCCAAATTTTATCTGTCTGTCTGCCTGTTTACTTGATTTTTGTTGTTTTGATTTTCTCATGAGATAGGGTCTCACTATATTCCAGAACTCACTATGTAACCAGGCTGATGTCAAGCTAACAGAGATATTCCTTCCTCTGTCTTCCAAGTGCTGGGCTCAAAGGTGTGCACCATTACTTCTGCTAAATTTAAAATGTTTCATAGACAGGGTCTTGTTACATTTTTAGGCGGACCTTGAACTGCTGTCCGAGGCTTCTGAGTAGCTGGAGTACCAGCACACGCCCTTCATACCACCTTCTTTCAGTTATTTTATGTTGGGGTCCTTACCGTCATCTTATTTTTGTCTTGCTTTTGTACTCGTCTTTCCCAGGTTTGCTAGGGGGAACAAGTAAAAAGGAGGATAATGCATCTTGATGTATGTAAGATGGCTGGGCTATGATACAATCTAAAAAACCTACATTAATAGATACACAATTGTATTTACTTATTTATTTACTTACTGTTTTGTGTTGTTTTGTTTTTTAAAGGCAGGGTCTCACTGTATAGCTTTGGCTATCCTAGAACTCACTATGTAGATCAGGCTGGCCACAAACTCATAGAGATCTGCCTGTTTCTGCCTCACAAGTGCTGGGATTAAAGGCATGTGCCACCACTCCTGGCTTATTTTTTGATGATACCAGATCTTCAAGGCAAAAGAGTAATCCAATAGCATTGTAAAAATCTCTTCTCAATATGATTTGTATAGTGAATTTTCTTTATTTCAGATGAATTTCCTGAAGTGAACCGAGCTTCAATTCAAGAGGATCACAAAGGGAGATTCTATGAGGACTTTTACAAGTATGTTCTAATGCTTTGCTGTGTCTTTGACTTACTTTTTGGTTATTTCTTCCCAACTTAAAGAACTTTTTCAGATTTCATAAATTTTCAGTTCTTGTACTTTTAAAATTCTAAGATACAGAATTAACATATTGTGTTCAGAATTTTTATTTTTTGCTTTTTTGAACAGTGTCTAACTATTTAGCTTTGCTTCATCTGGAAGTCACTGTATAAACCCAGTGAGTCTTGAACTTGTAGCATTCCTTGTTTCTGTGTCCACAGTGCTAGGACTGTAGTGTGAGCCATCACAGCTTCTAGATTTTTTTTTTTAATTTTAAAATATCTTAGCCTTCAAAACTAATGCTATGTAAGTAGGTAATATAAGAACCTTGGATGTTAAGTGTCTGCATTTGCAGTTAATATCTTGTCATATATGCTTTTCCTGCTTTTGGCTAGATTTTATCTTAAATTATAGATTATACTATTTTATTCTATGCAAATGAGGTAATTTTATATATAATCACAATGTCATTTAACATAATTATCCATGACTCTAATATTGTTCACTTATCTGATACTTTTTTTTGGGGGGCGCGGTTCGAGACAGGGTTTTTCTGTGTAGCCCTGGCTGTCCTGGAACTCACTCTGTAGACCAGGCTGGCATCAAACTCAGAAATCCGCCTGCCTCTGCCTCCCAAGTGCTGGGA
Source organism: Mus caroli (assembly GCF_978045245.1). Classification (NCBI taxonomy): domain Eukaryota; kingdom Metazoa; phylum Chordata; class Mammalia; order Rodentia; family Muridae; genus Mus; species Mus caroli. The sequence continues at coordinate 35,373,608 of NW_028227259.1, forward strand.
TTAAAGGCGTGCGCCACCACACCTGGCTTTTGTTTTTTGTTTTTTTTTTTGTTTTTTTTTGGTTATCTGATGCTTTTTATAGCTTCTTAATTGTGTGCTAAAATGACTTTATCTATGTATGTCAGGGTATATATGTGTATTTGTGAGAGTCTGTGTGTGAATTTGCATGTGGAAGCCAGAGGTCAACGTTGAGTGTCTTCCTTGATTTCTTTCACCTCATCTTTTGAGACAGGGCATCTTTCACTGAACCTGGAGTTTGCTGAGTGGGCTGGCCTTTGAGCTCAGGGATCTGTCTGTCTATTGTTCCCCACCACTAGGGTTGCAGATATACACAGCCATTTCCTGGCTTCTCCATCAGTGCAGGGGATCCAGCTCAGGCTCTCAGGCATGGTAGCAGGCTCTTTGCCTACTCGGGTTGAGTGGTTGGTATACAGAAGCTTTGTAGTCTTACTCTCTTCTGTAGTGTGTGTGTGTGTGTTGTGTAGTGTGTGTGTGTGTTGTGTACGGATGTGTGTGTGTGTGTGTGTGTGTGTGTGTGTGTGTGTGTTGTGTTCACATTTGTACATGCTCATGAAGAGGCTAGAAGTCAACATCAGGGGTATCTTCCTCAAGCATTTTCTCCCTTATTTTTATTTTTCATATCATTATGATTATTTAAGACGGTTTTTATATGATCTTGGCTGGAACTCACTGTGTAGATCACACTGGCCTCAAACTCTGAGAGTTCTACCTGACTTTGTCTCCTGAGTGCTAAGATTAAAGGCGTGTGCTAATCATGGTTTGCCTTTGTTTTATTCTTAAGATTCCAAATATTTACTTACGTCCTTATTTACTTTATGTACATTGGTGTCTTGCTTGCATGTATGTCTGTGTAAGGGTGTTAGATTCCTTAGAACTTGAGTTACAGACAGTTGTGAGCTGCCATGTGGGTGCTGGGATTTGAACCTGTGTTCTCTGGAAGAGGAGCTGGTGCTCTTAACTGATGAGCCTTCTCTCCAGCCCTGATTTACTTATCTATGGTGTATGTGCATGTACTCATGGGAACACTGTTGAGGTCAGAGGACAGCTTGTGAGTGTTTGTTTTCTCCTACCTTATAGGTCCCCAAATGAACTCATGCATCAGGCACTGAGCCAAGTTCCTTCACTTAATGAGCCACTTTATTTGCTTTTTGTTTTTTTTTGTTTTTTGTTTTTTGAGACAGGGTTTCTCTGTGTAGCCCTGGCTGTCCTGGAACTCACTTTGTAGACCAGGCTGGCCTCGAACTCAGAAATCCACCTGCCTCTGCCTCCTGAGTGCTGGGATTAAAGGCGTGCGCTACCATGCCTGGTTTGTTTTTTGTTTTGAGACAGGGTTTTTCTCTGTAGCCCTGGCTGGCCTAGAATTCTCTATATAGACAAGGCTGGGCCTCTGCCTCCCAAGTGCTGGGATCAAAGGCTTGGAATACTGTACCTAGCTTGTTTTATTTTTGACCAAGTAACCCTGGCTGGTCTAAAACTCACAATGTTGATCAATCTGTCTTTGAACTTGTGGCTCTACCTCCTTAGTCCTCAGTCCTTGAATGGTAGGCATGCTCATCTCCTCATCCTCTGCTTATCACTCATTATTAATCACATTATCCTCCTCTCTTGAAACTTTGTCATGAACCTGATAGCTTGTATGTGACAGGTGTTTGATTTCTCCCTAATGATAATATTCCTTTCAGAGTGGTGGTGCAGAATGAGAGAAGGGAAGAGTGGACTTCACTCCTCGTGACCATTAAAAAACTCTTCATCCAGTATCCAGTGTTGGTGCGACTGGAACAGGCAGGTACTGCATCTGTGTGTCAGAGCTGCCTTCCTGGCTTTCCTTCTTTTGGGAGGTGGGAGGTGTGTGTGGTTCAAGACACACTTTCTCTGTGTAACAGCCATGGCTGTCCTGGAACTCACCAGACTGGCCTGGAACTCAGAACCAACTACCCCTGCCTTCTGAGTGCTGAGATTAAAAGTGTGAGCCTCCACCACCTAGCACCTTCCTGGTAGTTTCCAAGAGATCATCTTTGATGAAATGTTTTTTCCTTGCTGGTATTTTTGGCTTCAGGGGGCTTTCCTCAAGGAGACAATTCTACCTCAGCACAAGGAAACTACCTAGAGGCCATCAACTTGTCATTCAATGGTGAGTAAGAACACTGTAAGCCAACCTTGTCCTTGTCCTTTCCATGTGGCCATATGTCTATGGCTCATTGCTCATTGCTGATCATCAGCTCATTGCTGATGCCCAAAGACCCAAACCTGGTGGCCCTCTTCTTAGTTACACCTCAGATTATCTCAAAGCTGTGCATTCTAATACGGTGGTCATAATGACTGCTGTTTGGCTTGTAGGCCTTCTGCTGGGGAATCAGCTCAGTGCTCTCATCTGCCTCCGTGGGGATGAGCTGGCAGGACTCTGCTCCGGCCTGGTGACTGTTTTTTTTAACTACAGACTATGTTTTTATTTTTCACACCATCCCTCAGCTGATTTTAGAGTTGTTTTTCTTTTTAGTTTTTCTTTTTAAAAGAAAATACATATATCCTTGGGTGTGGTGCCTGAGGAGGGAGAATCATAAGCATGAGGGAGAGAGAGCCCCTGTCTCAAAAGCAAAAGCAAAAACATGGGGTTAGTGAGACAGTTTGTATAGATGCCTGATTTCAAGTTGAGGGCTTAGGGTTGAGCCCTGAGATCTTAGAAAAATGATCTCTGCTAGTTATTCTCTGACCTCCACCCATGTGCAGTTAGCAGCATACATACCCCCAACACACAATAAAAATGCAATAAAAAATTAAAAACAACCAGAAAAAGTGCAAATGCTATATTGTTAAAGTTCAAGTGGAGAAGGGTATACGAAGTGAACCAGGTGCCTTCCATCAGTCCTGTTGTGAGAAGAGCCAGTGACTGTGGTCTAACCTCTTCCTAAGGCTGTCCCTGTGTGTGTGTGGTAGCCAATGGAGAAGGAAATTTAAAGTAAAGATTCAGGCACGTCTTTTCAGGGAAGATAGAGACCTTTGTAGCTCTGAGAAACACAGCAATAGGAATTCCTGGAGCCACATTCAGTCCCCAGTGATCCTGTCTCTGCTGTATTTGGAAATACAGCATTCTATGTGGAAAGACGATGGTAAGGCTGGCTCCTGGTAGCCATGAATGGCACTGGCTGGAGGTAGAAGGGCTGATGAGTTTTCACTTCATCATGTTGCCTTTCTAGGAGTTGTATCCAGATGCTAGGGAATTCTAGAACACATGTTACCTTTCCTGAAGTATCCAGGTGCTAGGGATTCTAGAGCACATGTTACCTTTCCAGGAGTGGTATCCAGGTGTTAGAGAATTCTAGAGCACATGTTACCCTTATTGGAGTGGTATCCAGGTGTTAGGGGATTCTAGAGCACATGTTGCCTTTCCAGGAGTTGTATCCAGGTGCTAGGGATTCTAGAACACATGTTACCTTTCCAGGAGTTGTATCCAGGTGTTAGGGAATTCTAGAACACATGTTACCTTTCCAGGACTCGTATCCAGGTGCTGGGGATTCTAGAGCACAGGATAGCTATTGCTACTCTTCTTGTTATATTTGACTTTCAAAATTTTTTCATAGCAAGAATTAGTTCAGGAATAAAAATGTATATGTCTGATAAAATCCTTGATCTATATGTTATCTTAAATATTGTGTTAAAGTGATATTTGGGGCTGGTGGGATAGCTCAGTGGACAAAGGTGCTTGTCCCTCAACCTCATCCCTTGGAATGTGGCCACTTGACTGTACACACAGAAAACAAATAAGTATAAAGTATCATATTTGCTTCTTGGAACTTTCAGATAGACTCACTGATGGATGATGTAAGTTTATGATATAAATTAAGCACTTGAGGCTGTATGGATATCAGTGAGGGCAATTGATTAAGGGTAAAGTGAAGGACTTATTTTTAAGACATTGCCAAAGTAGAAGGGAAAATAAATGATTGTGAGACTTGGTAAGATTCAGGTCGGAATGATTGGAATGTGTGCCAGGTGCTCTGAAAGCACAGAGATGCTTGCTTGTGCTGGCTCTAAAAAGCTGTGACCTCAACACTGGGGGGGATTTTGTTTTCTTTTAAGTGTTTGACAAGCACTACATCAACCGAAACTTTGACCGAACTGGGCAGATGTCTGTGGTGATCACGCCAGGGGTGGGTGTCTTTGAAGTGGACCGCCTACTCATGATCTTGACCAAGCAGCGGATGATTGATAATGGTAACAGTTCTTGGTTTCTGCTATCTCCCTGTGTTCCTAGGCTGAGTTATCCTAGAACCATGGGGTTTTCAATGTCTTCTTAGAATATGGAGGGCTTTGCAAGGGAATCCAGGGATGTCACTAGAATTTAGTAGTGGAGGCCTCGCTTGTTGTTTTACAGATCTGGGTAAGCAGTGTCTAACCTAAAGCAAATGAGAAGGAGAAGCAAATGCATGTGTTTTTAAGTTTAAACTGCAGCAGAGCAAGTCAGCTTTGCCTCATACCAGCCTCGTTCAGTAATATCATTGCACACTCCAGTTAACAGACGGGAGCACTTACTTATGCTCTGGTCCCCCTCTTCCCACCTTTCTCCATCTTTCCCTTTTAGGAATTGGTGTGGATTTAGTGTGCATGGGAGAGCAGCCATTACATGCTGTGCCATTATTCAAGGTAATAGAATTTAGATTTTCTTCTGAAAGACCATTTGAAGAATAATTAAAATAGAAAAATTGGAGCAGTTCTTAGCCAGCTTATTTTCTATCTCATCTGTGTCCTGGCGACTTTTCTTGCAGCTACACAACCGGAGTGTTCCGAGGGATTCTCGACTGGGTGATGATTATAATATTCCTCACTGGATAAACCACAGGTGGGTATGAGCGTACGTGGAAGACATGTTTGAATAGTTTCCTTGGTGTTGGCTCTTTACATTTATTATTTCGTTTTGTTTTATGAGATAGTCTCTGTGTTGTCCAGCCTCAAACTCATGGCAGTCCTGTCTCAGACTCCTGAATGCTGGGATCATATTCTAAGCCACCCAAGTCTGCCTTACTAATTAATTGATTAGTAATTAATTAATTGGTTGTTCTGTTTCTTTTAAAAAGATTTATTTCTATGTGTGCATGTGTCATTTGTATATGGATCCACACAAAGGCCAGACAGTAGTGTCGGGTCACCTGGAGTTAGAGTTACAGGTAGAGAGCCACCTGATGTGGGCTCTGAGAACCAAACTCAGGTCCTCTGATCACTGAATTATCTCTCTAGCCTGTACCTGTGGCTTAATGCATAGTCCACAATTGTTCTATCCTAGGCCTGAGAATCCACTTCTTTAGACTGTTACTTTTTCCTTTTTCCTTTTGTTCTGAAGTAAAAAATCATTTTTATAGTCTTAGTTTGAATCTCAAGATATAGAAGTAAAAAAGTATTAGTGTTCTTTACTATCACATAGCAAGGTGTGCTATGCCAGGATCCTTGGGATCAGGAGACAGCAGTCTTTAAACCACTACACTATATGTGCTTGATCTGATGCTCAAGAGCATTTGATAAGGACTTATGTGTTTGACCCCTGCAGCCTCCTCTCCTGCCACCTGAAAAATGTGTCTGACACACCAGATATACCATGACAGATGGTTGTGAGTCACCATGCATGTGGCTGTTGGCAGTTAATCTCAGGACCTCCTCAGTAGCAGTCAGGGCTCTTAACCGCTGAGCCATCTCTCCAGCCCTTCCCTTTGATACTATGGGTAGCAGACACCCTCATCTTTCCCTCAGGACTATTTTTTTTAAAACCTATAGTGTCTCAGGCTTGTCATTTCCTTGAAGATTCTTTCTTTCAAGGCCCAGCTCTAACCCCTCTTCTCTGTGACTCCTTCCCTGCCGACTTGCTTCCTAGTCTCTGTGTTGTTTGTACTAGGCTGGGCTTCATGAGGGGCAGCCTGCTTGCCTTATGGTTCCAGCTCAATAGAAACTTCTATTTTGACTTTTATAGCCTGTTTTAAACAGTTATCATTTACTACACTTACTTACTTGTGTCTGTGCCATGGCATGCTTGTGGAGATCAGAGGACGGATTATAAGATACTCTTTCCTCCCTTTCCCCACATAGCTCCTGGAGATCAGACTCAGGTCCTCAGGCTGTTGTCAAGTGTGTTTACCTAGCACTGAGCAATCTTGCTAGTCCTGGCTTCTACAGTATTTAAGTTGCAAAATATACTAGAGACCAGCTTGGAATCTCATTACAAATACAGATGTTAGCCTTGCTTATGTGTCTTTTCTCTTTGTAACAAGCTGTGTTCCTATTGGTTCAGTGATTGTTGCTAGCCATCTATAATTATTCATAGGCAAAGAACCAGAAATGAGCAAGGATTACTTGTTTATCCATCTCTGTAATTATAATGTGGTCCCACTGCAATTATCCTGATCCAAGAGTGTCCCTTATTTATTTATTCATTTAATAACTATTATTTATTATAATATATTCTCCAAGAGCCTATAAAATATTGTCTGGCTTGTTTTCCATATTCTTCCTTTAGAATGTATACAAAAAATTTGTGCTTCTTCCTTTCTTTCTTTCTTTCTTTCTTTCTTTCTTTCTTTCTTTCTTTCTTAAGACAGGGTCTTTCTATGTAGCCAAGTTGGTCTCAAACTTTTGATTGTCCCACCTTAGCAATGTTAATATTAAGGCTGTAAGCCACCACAGACAGCATAGATATCATACTTTCAAAAAAAAAAAGTAATAAAAAAAAAACAAACTTTATTAGGCTGGAGAGATGGCTCAGTGACTGCTTTCCCAGAGGTCCTGAGTTCAATTCCCACCAGCCACATGGCAGCTCATACTGTAATATACCCTCTTCTGGTGTGTCTGAAGACAGCTACAGTATACTCATATCAATAAAATAAATAAATCTTTAAAAAGTAAAAACATATAAAGAAAATCCAAAACTTTATACAGGTCTTTTGCCTGCATGTGCACCACATGCTTGCTTTGTGTCCTCAAAGGTCAGAAGAGGGAGTTGAGTGCCCTGAAACTGGAGTTACAGATTATGAGCAATCATGTGGAAGCTAGGAATCAAACCTGGGTTCCTTGGAAGAATCGTCAGTACTCTTAAGCCCTGAACCATCTCTCCAGTCCTGTTTTGTGGTCTTTAACTCTAAGGAAAAATAAAATTAGAAAGCAGAAAAAGATTGATTCAATGTGGCAGCATTAGGAAGATGGGCAAAGAGATCTAGAAAACCCCTCAACTCTGATTTTAGAATCCTAAAATGAAATCAGAACTTAAATAGAAGACCAAGGGTATGCACATCTAAACCGGGATGGTCAAGATGTGGTCCCACCCACCTCTGAGCCATCCTTGTCTGTAGGCTGTCCTATAGGCTGGCTTCACAGATTGTTAAAACTGTGGGAAGTCTCTTTCCAGGACACAAGTCCCACACTGGCTAGCAGCCTTTCCTTTTCCAGCATGCAATTTCTGGAGAATTCCCATGTCTTTAAAGTCCATTTTTTCGATAGTCTCAGATTGAGAGACACATGTGTCTCTTTAGAATATTTTCATTTCTGCCAGCACAGTTATAAAAGTAAGTACCTTTACCTCCTGAGCCATCTTGCTGACCTATTTGTAACTTTTTAATACATTTCTATTAAGTTATCAATTCAAAAATCACAATTAAAACCCACATATTTCATGGTTTTGAGTTTAGTTCAGGAAAGATAAAAGGTAACTACATAGTATATAGAAATGCAGATATTCCAGTTAAATTTCTGCACTTTTCTCAAATTATACTTTATAGTAACTTGGAAGATTCTTGAATTCCCACTCTATTTTTCATCCTACTCTGGTGTTCTGGTTCCATTATGATGTAGCATAGAACCACACGTGAAAGACTTTTCAATCCAAGAATTTGGTGAGACATTTCATTGTGAGCCTTGACAAAACAGAACAGAACAGAGCAAACAAAGAGAAGTCCTGAAACCCAAATGAAAATTGTGACATTGGATTGTTTGTAGCCCTGAAAAGTAGCCATTTCATGGTTCAACTTAATAAAAATCCATCTTTCTGTCTCACGTTACTTTATAACTCATCTCTCTGATGTGTGTGTGTGTGTGTGTGTACCTATATATCAACTTGAACACAATAATAGACTTGGAGTACTCAAAGTGTGTCAGAGCTGTGTTATGATTAAGAAATTAAAAAGCACCATCCCTTGGTGTAACTTAACCAAGGTTGAACCAAGATTTGAATCCTGCTTTTCTTCTTGTGTCTTCTGTTTGTTGTAATAACCTGAATCTGTGCCTGCCTGAATGTAGTCATGTGAATCTCATTGTGTGTGTGTTTCTTTGTGTTCCTAACAAAGGACTTTGCTCTCTTTTATTGAACACCACAGAACATACCACACAGGGAAGGAAGGAGGGATGCTTTACAGAAACCTTTAATAGAATTTTATAAGGGATTACGTCATTGGGTCTAACTGACCCAGATAACAAGGAAACAAATGTTATCAAGCAATGTCTGTACGTTGTCTTTAACATTTATGGTGGATCTTCACTCATTTTACAAGGTTGCTTTCAATCTATATTTGCTGTTTCCCACACACATACACACTCATTTATGGGTCAGGGCAAGGAAGAATACATAATTTAAGATTATAATTTAGATTGTAAAGGTTCTACAGAGCTCTGGCTGTCCTAGAACTTCCTGTGTTCCCTTAGTGCTGAGATGAAAGACATATGCCACCTTGCCCCTCGATGCATCATTCTCTTACAGGCATTCTGTGTGTCTTCAAGGTGTATTACTAACTGTGGCTGGGAGGTCCAGCAAAAGTTCCAGTCTTTTAGAATGTGAGATATTTTTATGTTGTATTGCTACACATGTGTATTTGGGTGTGTATATATGTCTATGTACATACTTATGGAGAGCAGATGCCAACTGTGTCTTTTTTTCTAGAGCCATTCACTTTCTTTTTTGAGACAGAGTCTCTCATTGTCCTGGAGCTTTCCCAAGTAGGCTAGGCTGGCTAGCCAGTGAGGCCCAGGCTGTCTCCCTGGTGTCTGCCTGTCTGTCTCCCTAGTCCTGGGATTGCAAGTGCACAGCCCTGAGCCTGGCTTTTTTTTTTTTTTTTAACATGGGTTCTGGAAATTGTGCTTGCATGACAAGACCTTTCCTTACTTCAGCCATTTCTTTTTTTTTCTTGAGACAGAGTCTTGCTGTGTACCCATTCCTTCCTCCTTAGCCTCCCAAGTGCTAGAATAATGGACATCGGCCACCATGCCAAGTTTCCATTCATGTGTTTTAGTCTTGATGTCTGGGAAGAAAATGGCAGCCTCCAGTTAGTTCTAACTTGTATACCTTTGAGAAAAGCCAACTTACAGGGTTGGCTGGACTTGAGTCCCAGTGGCAGGTACAGGTGAGACTCTTGTGTTCCTTTGTGCTCAGTGTGCTATAAGATTGTTCCCATGGCCTGTCAGTTATCTGCGGCGGCAGTGGCTGCTGCTGCCGCTAGTATTCTGTTGTTTTGTTTTCTGAGACATGGTCTTATTCTTGGTGTGGCTGCCCTGGAACTCACCATATAGACCAGACTGACCTTGAGCTCACAGGGATACACCTTCCCCTGTTTATTTCCCATGTGTTCGATTACAGGTGTGTGTCACCATACCTGGCTTCATTTTTATTTTTTATTTGTTTGTAGATAGAGACTTTCTAAAAGTCAGAACTGGGGCAACATCCCAAACATTATTTGCGAGTTTATAACATAGAAAGAAAAGAGAATACAAGAGGGTCTCTGAAGAATAGAAAGGCAGTACGGCATCTGTGTGTTAATTCAGCACTCTGGTGTGAGGCTAATCTTCACTTAACACGGGTTTATGACATGGATGTATTAACATTATTTTTAGAGGGATTGGGGTTTAATGGTTTCAGCTATTTTTTTCTTGAACACTAACCTTTTTCCTGGTTTTTGTTTGTTTGTTTATTTGTTTTGTTTAACTTAAGTATAGATCAGTGAGTAGATACAAAGAATTTCCTGTGCGCCTAACTGTATACCAAACACCAGGATGAAAGTACCCTGATAGAAAGAGCTCGTGCCCCTTCCCTTATTGAAGGTTCTGATCTAGTTAGCAGTTAGAACCAGTGAGCACATGGCATGTGGGGAGCAAAGGCCAGAGCAGCAATCGAAATTATTGCTGATGTTGAAGTTGGAATTTAAATTTTTTTTTACTATTATTATTGGTTGTTGTTGTTGTTGTTGTTATTGTTTGAGACAAAGTCTCGCTATGTAGCCTTGGCTGGCTGAGACTTTGCTATGTAGACAGGCTAACCTTTTTTTTTTTTTTTTTAAGATTTATTTATTATATGTAAGTACACTGTAGCTGTCTTCAGACACTCCAGAAGAGGGCGTCAGATCTCATTATGGATGGTTGTGAGCCACCATGTGGTTGCTGGGATTTGAACTCAGGACCTTCGGAAGAGCAGTCAGTGCTCTTAACTGCTGAGCCATCTCTCCATACCCTAACCTCTTAACTCATAAAGATTCACTTGCCTTTGCCTCCAGAGTGTGACCATGCCTGGCTTTATTATTTGTGTGTGTGTGTGTGTGTGTGTGTGTGTGTGTGTATGATGTGTGTGTGAGTGTGGTATATTTGGAGGTCAGAAGACTGCTTTTGGAAGTTGAGTCCCTCCTCCACCATAGGCTGCCAGAGATCACGTCGTCAGGTTTGCACAGTGCTTTCACTCACTGAGCCATGGCGTTGGCTAGAAGTGGGAAGATTTGCGAACCTAAAACTAAGCCAAGCGCAGGTGTGCTGACCTCCTCTGGATTGCAGTTTGCCTTAAGGTTTAGCTTACAGAAGCCGGGTATATTAGGGGCCAGCTTTATTCGGCACTCAGGAAGTAGAGGCAGGTGGATCTGAGTGTGAGAACAGCTAAGGCTACACAGAAAACCCTGTCTTGAAAAACAAAGCATAACAAAAAGTTGGGGCTGGAGAGATGACTCAGTGGTTAAGAGTACTGGCTGCTCTTCTGGGGGACCCGGGTTCAATTCCTAGCACCCACATGGCAGCTCACAAGTGTTTGTAACTCCAGTTCCAGTGGACCCAACACCCTCACACAGACATACATGCAGGCCAAACACCAAGCAGGCATAAAAATAAATAAGTGATTGATTAATGAACTAACTTACTTTCTTTCTTTCTTTCTTTCTTTCTTTCTTTCTTTCTTTCTTTCTTTCTTTCTTTCCAGTTTCTACACATCCAAAAGCCAGCTCTTTTGTAACAGTTTCACTCCACGGATAAAACTAGCAGGGAAGAAGGTATGTTTCCCCAGTTTGACCAGCTTTCAGGGGCTGTCACCCAGCTGTGTATTTATTCTGATCTTGATGCTTCAACCTTCCCTCTCCCCTGCCTAGGGTCATTTTTTTGTGTGTTGAAACTTTAAGGAGGGGCTGGTGCTACAGTCTAGTGTAGAACACTTTCCTAAGCACACGCGCATAGGCTCTTGATTCAGTCCCCAGCAGGAAAGCATGCTGTCTGGCTCTAGTAAAGTTTGGAGGGTAGGGGGGAGAGTTCCTTTCATTTTGATGTTACTGGCTTAATTCCAATACTGAGGCCTCTGTTATTTGAGATGAGGGTAA